>NC_081828.1:67324005-67635680 GCF_030867095.1 Alligator mississippiensis
ACCAAATGTAGGAGCAGACAGGAATTATTCCCCTAGATTGAATTGGCTTGGACTGGGGAGAGGGAATTTCCTTCCTCTAACATGGGGCAGGGTCTTCTTCCTAACACCTTGGAAGCAGACATTAACCACCTCCCTGACATTGCAGTGGCAGGGCATTCACAGTACCTGATCTTCCCCACTTTTGCCTATGGCATGTTGTAGAGTGCCCTTGGTGTTTCTGGTATTGTGCTTTGTAGAAGAGGGGTTAAAGTGATTTTGTGAATTCCTTGGATAAATACAAGCTTGCAAAAGAGGACTGGACTCAATTATCCAGAACGGCCCTCCCAGCTCCATTTTCTAATTAAAATTATTTTTTTTTAATTAATTCTCCTTTAAAAATATGGTTGGAAATTGAAATTTGTCATTCCATAATTATACCGTGTAATTGTAGGCAAATATAAACTGGTTCAGAATCTAGGTTCCTTTGAACTACAAATTCTTCTGTAGCACTCATCCAAACTACCGGTATCCACTAAAATAACATAATTTAAATAGAATTATCACAAGTACTACCTTTTGGGTGTTTCCTCCTTCCATTCTTGATTCAAGTGCTGTGTCACAAGATCAACATCCTTCACTCTTTCTGTATCTTACCAGCAAGTGAATTTCTGAAGCACCTGAATTTGAAAAAAAAAAAAAATTAATAAAGTTTATCAGATACACTGATTCTCCAAAAATAGATTGGCTCAGTGTGACAGAGCAGCCTTAGTGCTCCATCATTTTAAGGGCTAGACCAGGGAGATGGTAGATACCTGATGAGGGCAGCCATTGCTCAGCTCCCTGGGGGTAGGGAGAGCAGTTTGAGACCAGCCAGCAGGGAAGAAATTCTTGGAGGTAAGGATGAGGCTAGTGAGAGGGGGAGGCCAGAAACATCTTGGAGGTAAGGATGAGGCTAGTGGGAGGGGGAGGCCTCAGTGGTCCTGACCTGAAGCTGCACACTGCTGGGGAAGGGTGGCCTGGTGGACCTCCTAGTGGCATGGGAGTCCCCAGGAAATGCCAGGCCATTTACCTTCCTGGTGAAAGGCAAGTAGAGGCACCTGAAAACCCCAGCCCTCACATCCCTGTTAAGTTCCATCTACACAGGGGGAACCCAGGCTCATGGGAGTCCTGAGGCAGGGCCCAGGTCAGGGGCAGGACTTGGAGCAGCACCCAGGCTCCTCAAGAGCCCTGAGGCTGCAGTGGGGAGCTGAGAATGGCTCCAGTAGGCATGGGCCAGGCATGGCTGTGGCCACCTCAGTCCTAGGGGGTGAAAGGCCCCAATGGCCCCAGTGAAGGGGGCCAATTATTGATGAGTCCTGGTGAGGGGGGCTGAGTATGGAGGAGGCCCAATGAAGGGGCTGAGGGCTTGGAACCCAGAGAGGGTCTGGGGCCCAGTATGTGTTTGTGTAAAGAGAGACGCAGTGCAAACCACTGGAGGAAACATCCACGAGGCATGGGTCACTTATAGGGTAAGGCTGGAGCATGCAAACTCTGCCCTATTACAGCTGCGCACTTAAAGGGCAGCCTCTTGCCTACTTAACATCCTGATTAGATAACAAGACATGGCAGACGAGCAACACTGGCAGTTTGCCCAGAGACAGGGGCAGGCCAGTGCTAGCAGCATGCCTGGAAGTCACCCTTGTCACACTCAGGTTTACAAATCAACAAGGTTGAGAAGAGCATGTGGCATTTTTTTCTTTAACAAATTAGTTCATCTCAAATATGAAGTTACATAGGTGCATTTGTGCTAATTTTGAATTTTGTTTATGAATTAAATGAAATATTAAATAAACCTGCCAACTCGCTCTTAAATGTTGATATAAGCAGATCTTATAATTCTCATACTGACAACATAGGATGTTGGAAGTCAACAGAAATATAGTGGTTGTGCTTTTGTTATTCTTTCCTACACATAGTTTTTACTAGAAGCTCGAGCTCTTTCCCTAGAAAGACCAGTAACATGAAGCTGTTCTTCCACTTACGTCATTTATTTGAATTTTGTTTATTTTATAACTGTGACTACATTATAATAGCTATCATTATTTTGTATATATTGAATTTGTATGCTTAAAGCCGCCTATGGTGGGCTTTCTAATACCATCATGATATTCTTCCTTTTTTGTCTCTTCTCCTCTTACAGTCATGATTTATGATACAGTAAGAGTAGCTTCTGTTAGTTTCTAGCAACTTTATTCCTCTATTCTCTATCAGCTACAAAAAAGCTTCTAATAATACAACAAGATTATTCCTCCAGCCTGAACCAGAGATGGCAAAATGGTTTTCAAGTGCTTCTTGTACAGTGGTATGTAGCAGCCTTGCTTGCCCTTCCCTTGTCGCTGAATTAATTTGTGTCCCAAAATATATTTATTATTTTGCGGTATTGAAGTGTTGGTTTTGGAAGTGGGATGGGGCAGGGAGTACAATTTCTTATCTCTAAAAACTGTTTGTCATCAATTCAGTGCAGCTATTTAATATCTGCTGTTTGGATTAGGATGGTGAGTACTTGATTGGTGAAATAAGATGTATTGAGTTTCTATTCTGTAAAAGCATGTTTTTGTTACCAACATTGTACACGTTAATCTAGAATGTTATGTATTTTAATATTTTATGTGTGCCTTTGTCACTTGCCTTCTGTGAATGTTTATAAAGGTAATACTTGAGTACGTATTCACTATAAAGGCACACGGGCATGGCCTATGCTGCTAACTTTAAAATGTAAGCAGATCCTTATGGAAATATCTCTTTGTGTTTAGTCCTGTTGATCCTTAAACTGGTAAAGAACAAATCATTAAAATCCGTTAAGGACAGCATGGTTTTTCTATTTCAGTTTTGTGTTCATGCATTTAGTAAAAGGAAATGCATTTAACTCAAATATCTATAGAAAGTGCTAATTATATGGGGAACTGACAATTTTGAGTGATTTAATAAATACATATTGTTGGAAGGTGACAGATTTGGTTCTATGACACTGCCATGAGTGGCTAACCTTATATTGTAAATTTCATTATAAAAGTTAATCTTTCACATAAATTAATCGATAATAAATTCTGCTTACTAGTTGATACAAGGGATCTTTGTAAAATTAAAATTAGATTTTTATTAAGCTATTGTCTGATTATGTCACTGTAAATTTTGTTTATTTTCTACAAAAAATTAAGTTAAAAAGAATATTTTAATATTGAAGTTTATGTGAAATAACATGTTGTAAATACAGACCTAGAAATCCAGCCCATAAAAGTGGAAAATGACCTGGAAAAGGCTTGGAGGAACTATAAAAGATGCTTCCTTGAGATAATGTCACACTTGGGAATTTGATCAAAAATCCCAATAGCATTTGATCAAAACTTTGATTATTGGTATAGTTTCACACAACTACATAATGTATATTGTTCATCACTAGGAAGAACAGTGTGCTTCTCTTTTAAAATATCTTCATTATTGTTCTGATTTAATTATGTGATATGTTTTACTTTGCAAACTAGAAGATAATGTATAGGTGTGCTTCCCAAACAGACATCCCTAAGGAAGCATGTTTTATTATAAAAGGAACAGTCCTAAAGTCTAGTTGTATGTCTTGGCTATGGTGCTTAATCTCAGATCTCCTATGGATGGCAGAGGGGCTCATTTGAAATATTATAGGCTTCAATCAGTTACTCTTTGGTCTGTAATCCAGATGTGGAGACCATGTATTATAGCTTTCTGTGCCACAAAGACTTAAACACGCTGATTGATTGTTAAATGCACAAAAAGCTAATATAAAAATTTAATTTTGTGTATAAAAGAATATATGATGATCTGAGATATTTAAAAACAATTTATAACTTCCAGTTTGATTTTTAGATTACTCTGTATCCTTTTGACAGCCTTTTACCATGTACTTCTTTGTGTCCTTGTTCTAAGAACAGGGGAGTGATGCCCACAGGTCTGTCTTTGTAAGAGATGGTGTTTGGAATGGTGGAATGAATGGATGGATATAAAAATGGGATAGTTGAAGTCTGGGTAGCCAGTTTTTTTCTTTTTTTTTTTTCAAGAATAAAGTCCCTAGAAGGAACCTCCTGGGTCATCAGATCTGTAAGGAACCTGCTTTTGCAGACAAGTGTGTTAATAAAACTACAAATGGATAGGACTTGAGTGCAATTTCCCCAGAAGCAGAACAAAAACTAATGGAACAGTAACTAATGGAACTGGAAGCTTAGGGCAAAAGAGGGAAGCAAAAAGGATATGCTTTTCTAGCATGTGGGACTGTTTTTGACGGCAGGACCGGCAAGAACAAAGAATGTGCCTAGTGGAGAGAGAAGATGATAATTAAGAAGAAAAGCTTTGAGCTGCCTGAGAACTGACTTGAAGAGGATGCTCCTGAGTGATGAGAATATCAAGGTAAGAAAATCTATATTGGGCTTTATTATTTCTTTTTGTATTGGTACCTTTTTGCACTGCTTGAAGTAAAAGTCATTTTGTTTGCCAGGCTTTTGTATCTATTTTCACTATCACATGTCCCTGAAAATATGAATGGTAAACCCAGATTATCCACAGGGCTGGAGCTATGTGAAAGGTAAGAGACACTGAAAAAGATCCTAGAGAGCTTGGGAGGGTAATCACTGGTCCCAAACACCCAAGGCAGAATACCATTTCAACAAAATTGTAACAGACCTAGAGTATTGCAATGAAGCCAAGAAGAGAGCTAGTGCTGCAGCTTATTCAAGCCAAAGGAAGTTTAAGAATACCTATTGTAGAACAACTCAAATACAACAGCCTCATGAGTGCTCAATGAGGACAGCTCTACCAGCACTCATAGAAGACAGACAAGAAAATGTCATCAGACAGAAGTGTGTGACAGAAAGAAATACCATCTTTAGTTTTGTGTCAAAGTAAGATTTGTGATTCACCAAATAAAATGACAAGAGAGTGGAATCAAAAAATATTTATACATTTCAATATCTTATCACTTGCAAAAACTAATCCTAAATCAGGAAAGACAAACATACCCTTAGTCTAGCACTAGAATGTCCTTTCTGTCTTTGAATTCCATCTTATATCTTCAATATGCTTCCACTCAAAGTCCCTCTAAGAGGATATCAGCTAATAGTGATGACATGAAAGGCACTTTATTAAATGTGATCAAGGAACACCTAATGGTCTAACAGATACCTTACATACACAGGACTGTTCTTTTTTACAGATGTTTGGCAGCTAGCCAGTTACCAAGTAATTATGGAAATACTTAATGTTGAAGTGGCTTTTAAAAAGTTATGAAAATGATTAATGGAAGACATGTTGCTCTAGATTACACAGAGAACTAACCACTTGTACAATACAAATGTATTGTTTTTTGTTTGCCTTTTTTTCCTTTATGAAGATTTCAACATATTTTGTCAGCTGTGTGTACTAATCTGGTGACTAGTAGGTATTAGTTAAGGGAAACGATTTTTGTCTTGCCAAATCCAAATAATTTTCCTGAGCTATAGAACTTAATGTGAATATATACAGTAGTGAAACAAAAACTACTGTGATATCACTTAATGTCTTGCTTCTGGATTTGAATCTTGTGACTTGGAAGCAGAAAGGTGATTTGGTCATGACAGCCCGCGGTACCATTTTTTCTTTTTTGGCAACTGTTGATCCTTCTGACTCATGGTGTACGCATGAGCCTTCAACATATATGCCTAGGTAGGAGTTTTTGGAGGAGTAGAGGCTTAGACTTTCTATCCCCACCTTTCGGCCATTGAGATAGAATCCAAGGGCCAGACTGAGTCCAGACATTTGGTGCCTCCATGGCTGTAGTTGTATAAGCATCCAGGAATTGAGCCTGGGTCTCCTATGTAGCAGACCACGGGGGACTCCAGGCAGTACCATAAGCCAACCTCAGCTCTGCCTTGATTCATTCAAAATGTGGGTTTGAGAGATGCAAGTGCCAGCTTGCATGGCCAAAGTGGAATTGCTTTACTGTGAGTAGTGCTTTTAAAGGGCATTTATTAGTCCATTGTTTTGAAACTTGAATTACTAGTATATTGATGAAACCTGAAGTCATGAAAAATGTGCATGTCTTCCTGGGGGTCACTGGCACAATAAAGTCATGGACAGATTGGTAGCCAGTATGCTGCAATGTGTATTTTAAGAGTCCTGGAGCAGTGGAGCCACCTATAGCCTTTGTAGGTGAAGCAGTTGGATAATAAGTAATAGAGTCCTGAATTCTCTTTAGCAGCTAGCTTTTCTAGGACTTCTTATTTTCTAGGACTTCTTATTGTCTTTGATTTCTGTTGCTAGTTTGAATTTAGTCACAGCCTTAGCCTTTCTAATCTGCTCCCTACAAGTGTGGACCATGGTTGTATAGTCTTCCTTAGGGACTGTCCCAAGCTTCCATTGTTTGTATGCCTCTTTCTTCTTTTTCAAGGGGTCCATAATATCCCTATTAAGTCAAAAGGGCTTACCAGACTTTCTGCTACCTTTCCTCCACATGGGAATGGACTTCTTTTGGGCTTCAAGGATTGTGTCCTTGAGGAACAACCACTCTTCATGAACTCCTTTCACTTTCAGTCCCTGGTCCCACAGTGCTTCCCCTACTATTGCCCTAAGCTTGTTGAAATTCACTTTTTTGAAGTCCAAAACTTCAACCCTGCTAACTGATTTTCCTGCCTTGCAATGGATAGTGAACGTGATGGTTTTGTGGTCTCTGTTGCTCAGGCTACCCTCTATATTCAAGTAACTCACCAGATCATCTCCTTTGGCCAAGACCAAGTCTAGGAGAGCATTACCCATGCATTTCCTGAGTCAGGTAGAGCTCTTCAGTACAGGTCAAGAAGCAACACGACTGATCTGACTTAGCCAAGTGTTCCTCCAAGGAGATGTCTAGGTAATTGAAGTCACCCATGATGACCATGTCCCATGTGTGCGTGGCCTCTGCCAGTTCTCAAGAGAACTCCAGATCAAGCTCCTCCCCCTGGTTTGGTGATCTGTAGTATACACATACAATTAGGTCTCTCTCATCATGCCCTCCCCCCTGCCCAATGGCTTGCCCAGAGGGTTTTGAGCTGTTTTTCTTTGGAGCTGATGTTAGCCTCCAAGGAGGTGTACTTCCCCCTCACATAGACAGCCACACCTCCACCTTTCTTCCCTACTTGGTCCCTTCTGTGCAGGGTGTAGTCTTCTATGACTACATTCCAATCATATGAAGAGTCCCACCAGGACTCCACTTGAAACTTGAAACCCCTTAAAAGTACCTGAGTTTTCAGATGGTGAATGCTCAATGCCCTCTGAAAATCAGGATTCAGGTCCCTTTAAAGTATCTCATTAAATATTCACATTTTAAAAACTTGCTTTCTGTTAGAAACCTGCAGAATTTGAAAGGAATGTCTGGTTTTATTTTAAGATCTAAAGGGTCTGTGCTGCTTAGCTTAAACACCTGTGAATATGCTCCACTATTGCCAAGTCAAAAAGCCTCTTCAGCTTAGACACTTAAAGCTAGGGATTTAAAATAAATAAAAAATCCTTTTGACTTTAATTATGTGGTTTGGGGTTTTTTAGTCAATAAAGCACAGCTTATGATACTGCACTGTTCTTTCTCAGCCTGTTGTTTTTCAGCCAATCTTAGCAATATTTATATATATAAAAAAAAACGAATGTTAAGTATTTTGTATAATTATAGATGCTGACATTCTCAGAAGTCAGAGTCAGTATCTTCTATATGTAATAACCAACAAACAGACTGACAATACAAATAATTTCACTAATTGTGACTGAACAAAAGTAGTTTGGGGAGGTGGGGTGGGAGGTTCCAGTCCCATGCTGAATTGTTAGCAATTGACTGTTGTCAAAATGTAAGTAAAAAAATTTAGTTCTTTATATTCATTTTAGCAATATTTGATCGTCCAGATGCAGGTTGTAGTGAGGATTTTTTTGGTTTTATTAGCTACTTGTTTAATAGCTTCTTAATTATCTAAATTCTTCAAATGAAATTGTTTGCAGACACATGTTAAACTAATAGTTGTATGAAATTTACAGTGTATGCCAAGAAATCTTGCCTAGCTCCTCCCTTTGTTTTGTTTGTAGATAATTAGAGATAAGTAAACATTAAAATTACTGGTAGTTGCATCAAAATTTTGTAATACATCGGTTGGTATTGCAATATTTAAGATGTGCTTACTAATTAGTTAGGTATGAAATGTATAAACCAAATTATGCTCAAAGAATACATATTCTATATTGCAGAATGTATATTGAAAAAAAACAGTGCTTTAGTAATTTTTACTAGACAAAAATATTATTCTACTAATTGTATTGTGTTTTTGTTCATGTGGAAGCAATTTAGGAACTCTGTATGTTGTTGATGTTAAAACCATAAACGATCCTTGGAAATTAGACAAATATATTAAGGTTTTCATAATGTAACATGTGTATGCTAATTATGTGTGTATTAATGGTGATTAATAAATATTGACTCTTGTGAAAATTCCACCTGTTTGTTGTTCCTTATAGAAAATATTGACTCTCACTTTAGGGAATTTCAGCATCCATAAGGAAGTGAGTAATTTCTTCCCTTTCTTAGAGTGACAAGATTTGATTATTCTGTTTCTTGGAAAAGGAAGAAGTGGTTTAGTTTTGGGATATTTTTAAAGTATATTGCAATAATGACCTACTTCATTCTACTTTTTGCCTGGAAAAAATAAATTTGTATACTAACCTTGTTGGTCACATCTATTGCTTGCACATGTTCAAGAACTGGGGGGAGAGGGTTACAAGAGTTGTACGTCTAATTTTACATCCTTTGAGATGTTATCACCCTCAACAGCTTTGTGTACCAATATTTGTAAACCTTCTTCCAAATGATGTGTTTTTTTCAGAAAGGTGGAAGTGGTAAGAAACCGTTAAAACAGTGGTTAAGAAGGTAGGTGTCTGTGGGTATTGATGGGAAATAGTCGTTAGAGGGAAAGCTGCATCGCCGCACAGGAAGCAGCATAAAACTCTTGAAAGCATTTTCCCCAGCTGTGGCGGAAGAACAATTTACACAGTACAACTTGAAAGCCACAGATCTTATACTTCATTTCTAGCTGAGAGCATCCTTCCAGAAAAAGGGTTGATTAGCTGCAGTAATTTAACAACTCTCACAAAGGCACAGTGTTTTCATGAAAAGGATGGGTTTCAGATCAGGAAAACAAAAATTATGTGTACATATGAGATTTTGAAAAACTGAATGTCTTTCAGACTTTGCACTAAAATATCACAAAAAGTACAAGATAAATAGGTCTTGGTAGAAGAACACATTGTATTGATTTATTAATTTCCTTGTCAATAAGAAACAGCAACTCAAACCACTGTTAAAAAATAAAAGCAAAACTATTTAAAACATTTGTGACCATTAAGTAATTGCCCGTCCTCCCATTTAAAGTTACTTTGAAGTCTTTCCTTAAGACTTTTAGTTGCCCTATTTCTGACTGAGAGGTAGACAAGATTCCCACAATGTCATTCTGTTGTCTGTAAGAGATCTATTAACATTGTATTTGGGCAACTTAAGGTACTTTACCACTCCCCACATCCAATCTGTCTGTCTGCTTCCAGTCTCTGTCAGCTCATGAGCTGAGGAAACTAGTTTTCTGATGTAATTGTCCAGAATTTCACCAATAAGAATGCCACTGTGCTAACACTTACTTATATCAGACACATGTTCTTGGTAGTATGGGTCTTGAACAGATCCAGGAAGACCTTTGAGAAATATTTTTTCATTAAAAAAAATGTAATTCAAGAGAACATAGATCAGCAAACAATTAGAGCCAATAATGACTGAATTTTCAAACAATCTTTTTAGATCTTTAGATTTAAGACAGAACAGATGGCTTTGTTTTGAGTCACTAGATGGAGAGTCAGCAGACTCAGTTTTAATCCTAGCACTGTAATTAACCATCTCTATCACCACAGGAGATGCACACAAGCTCTACAAACCCCAGCCACTCCTGGAAAAACTCTGATACTACCTTTACTGCGTACATCTAATACTACCTGGATAGCACTCTAATACTATCTTAGTATTAGAGTAGAAGATAGGGGTTTTTTTGCTCTGCATCTGCACAGTGATAGCAAAATGGAGCATGAATCTCCATTGGATCTCTAGATCTTTTATCTCATTGTAGAGGCCTAACTAAATTTTATGAATCACAAAATCATAGAAAATTATGGTTGGAAGGGACCTCAGGAGGTAATTTATTCCAACCCCCTCTTTAAAACAGGACCACTACCCGAGTCTTCAAACCCTCCAAAGATGGAGGTTCCACAACCTCTCTGGATAACATGTTCCAGTGTTTTACTCTTCCCCATGAGAAAGTTTTTCTTAATATATAATGTAAACTTCCCTTGCTGCAACTTGGGTCCATTGTTCCTTGTTCTGTCATCTGCCACCCTGAGAACAGTCTAGCTCCATCCTCTTTGGAGCTATCCTTCAGGTAGTTGAAGGCTACTATTAAATCTTCTCTCAGTCTTTTTTTCTCCGGACTAAATAAATCCAGTTTACTCAACCTCTTCTCATAAGTCAAGTCCCCCAGGCATGTGATTTGTCTACCTCTCGTTGCCCTCTTGTGTACTTCTTGTTGCCTTCTGCTGTACTCTCTCCAATTTGTCCACATCCTTTTTGTAACGGGGGGGCCCAAAACTGGACACAGTACTCCATATGTGGCCTTACCAATGGCAGATAGAAAGGTAGAATTGCTTCCCACAATCTGCTGGCATCATTCCTAAAAATGCATCCCAGTACACTGTTAGCATTCTTGGCAACAAGAGCACACTGTTGGTTCATATTCAGCTTAGTGTCCACTGAAACCCCCAGGTCCTTTTCTGCAGAGCTGCTGCTTAGCCAGTCAGTCTCCAGCTTGTAGCAGTCCATGGGATTGTTCTATCATAAGTGCAAGGCTTCAAACTTTGTCCTTATTGAACGTCATGAGATTTCTTTTGGTCCAACCCTTCAATTTGTTCAGGTCTCTGAATCCTAGCCCTACCATCCCGCATGTCTACTACTTCCCCCCAGCTTGGTGTCATCTGGAAACTTGCTGATGGCATACTCCAACCTATCTTCCAGGTCATTGATGAAAATATTGAACAAAACCAGCCCCAGGAGCAACCCCTGGGACACTCTACTTGATACTGGCTGCCATCTAGACATTGAGTCATTGACTACTACCCTCTGAGCCCAGTGCTCCAGCCAGTTTTCTATCCGCCTTACTCACTCTTCCAACCCATACTTCCTTAGCTTGCTTGCAAGAATGTTGTGGCAGATTGTATCAAAAGTCTTGCTTAAGTCAAGGTATAATCACATCCAGTGATCTCCCTGCATCCACAGAGCCAGACATCTCATCATAAAAGGCAATCAGGTTGATCAGGCATGATTTGCCCTGGGTGAATCTATGTTGAATCTATGTTCCTAATCAACTTCTTGTCCTCCAAGTGCTTAGAAATGGATCCTTTAAGGACCTGCTCCATGATTAGTCCCAGGACTGAGGTGGTACTGACCAGTCTGTAGTTCTCCAGATTCTTCTTCCTTTTCTTGAATATGGGCACTATATTCCACTATATTTGCCCTTTTCCAATTATCCAGGACGTCTCTCAATTGCCATGAGGTTCCAAAGATAAGGGCCAGTGGCTCTACAATCACAGTGGCAACTCCCTCAGCACCTTTGGGTGCATCCCATCTGATCCCATGGACTTGTACACATCCAGGTTTTCTAAATAGTCCCTAACCTGTTCTTTCACCACTGTTGGCTGCTCACCTTCTCCCCAAACTGTGCTGCCAGGTATAGTAGTCAGGGAGCTGACCCTGCCTGTGAAGAGAGGTGAAAAAGGAATTGAGGACTTCCACCTTTTCTGCATACTTTTACCACTAGTTTGCCTCCCCCATTTAGGAAAGGACCCACACTTTCCTTGACCTTTCTCTTGTTGCTGATATGCTTGTAGAAAACCTTCTTGTTATCCTTCAAGTCCATTGCTAGCTGCAATTCCAATTGTACTTTGGCCATCCTGACTTTATCAGTACATGCCCAAGCAATACTCTTATACACCTTCCTAGTTTTTTGTCCGTGTTTCCACTTCTTATAAGCTTCCTCTTTTGTGTTTTAGCTCACTGAAGAGTTTCCTGATAAGCCAGGCTGGTCTTCTGCCATGCTTGCTAGCCTTCCTGAATATGAACAAGTAACAAAAGATAAACTTTTTCCAACAGTATTTTATATTAGTTCTGATAGAATTAAAATTCTTAGAATCACATGAAAGATTAATTTCAAGAAATAATAGGAAGATTTAACATCATCATACTGAAGATACTGAGCACATCTACACGTGACATTACATCACTGTAGCAACATAGTATCCACAGGCAAAAACTGTTATGCCACCACTATGTCACCGTAGCAATGTGCTTTCTGGTATAGTGTTGCTACAGCAACATAGTGCTAAAAATAACTGTGCGCTGCTGGCACTGCACAGTATGTGCTGTTACTATGTTATTATTTAGTACTTCCAAAAGGAAGTACTAAATGGTGGTGCAGTAACAATGGCACCATAGGGTAACATGTACACACACCCACTGACTTGTACTGGAAGACATTTACACTGTTACCTTTTTGCATATATGTTTTGTTATCATTTTTACAGCATCAGGTATATAGACTCTATAATTATAGCTATATCTAAGACCAATCTTGTGGGCCCAAATAGTTGGCTGTCATTCTTCAGAATTTATTTATTTATCTATTTATTTATTTATATTTTGCAAAATAATCTAAATAATGTTCTTTTCCAGAATATTTCACAAATAATTGCCTTATATTTTTCCAAAATGGCTGCCCCCTCCTATTACTCTGTGAGACTGAAGTCACAGACTGCCCTCAGGGATAACATTAGTTCCCCACTTTCAATATTGCCACCGTCTCAGTTGGACCCAGTAGGAGTGGAATAAAGCTTCCCAAACAAAAGTTGGTTGCAAGCCTGTAGTAACACCACTAAGGGAAACAAAGAGAACTCCTTTGATTAAAAATCAGTCAGTATGATGTGGAATTTATAATGCTAACCATAACTTTATACTTTTCATGATCCTACTACAGGGCATGTTTAGGTTTCTGTAGTTAATTATACATTTCCATAACTTTAACAAGAAATTATTGAATTTATTAGAAGATGACCCTTAACACTGAATTTCTAGTTTTATAACAGTTGGTTAGAGAATAATTACAATGCCCTATACCGATAATACTTCAACCTTAAAATTACTTTAAAATAGTTCTTATCATAGAGTAATATGCACAATAATTTATTTATGCTGAAGTAAAACAGAAGGGGTAAAAAGATGTGGTATCAAGTTCACAATATCTGAAAGGTGCAAACTTTAAAGATGTAAGGCTAAATAAGGAAGGGAAAATTAAAGATGCCTATCAGGATATTTTTTGACAGAGAAATATGTTAGGCCATGGAATAGTCTTCCTGTGACCATTGTGTGGGAATCTTAAAGAGTATTACAAAACTTATCTGTAGGAAGACTTTTTACCCTTGGACTGGTTGAAGTAATGGAACATGAACTGTAGGAAATATTTTTAATCAAATGCCTTTGAGATGCTGCGGTATTGCACTGGAGGAGTAGTCACTGTACCACACTGAAGATCATTTAAGATGATGTCTCATGTACAGCTAATGATTCCGGGTTTCCAGATAGTGTTGAAGACCATTACCAGCACTATGAAATATGTCATGGGGGTGGGGAATCTCTTTGCATTGTTAGTGCTACAGTTTTACCCAAAGAACATAAACATCAGGATTTTTGCCCTGGCACAGGGATTGTGGGGCAAGAATTGTCTGCTATAATGGCATTGCATTGCACATCTAAGACTTGCTTCCTAATAGGATGATACTCTATGTATACATATCCTTATATGGGAAAATTGTACCTCTCCAAAGTTCAGTCAGACTGTGAAAGCAGCAAAACTTATGAAACTCTTCCAAAAATAATGACTTGTACCCCAAGACAAACTTATTCAGGATGCAGTTAGCAGACAGAATTCTACATTCTCTGTGTTAGAGAAAATGTTTGAGCAAAGGCAGTCATTACATGGTATGTCATTTAAAAATGGAATTGATGGATCATTCTTATGTCTGGAGCAGACACTAATGGAAAGTCTTGTGAATATGCTGAGACCATTTGAACAAGTCACTAGAGAGCTAAGTGCTGAAACAGCAAGGTTGAGCCAAGTCATACCACAGTTCCTATTTTGTGATAATTGATGGATGGCTTCCAGCAAAAATAAGACATCCGAAAAGAAAATAAGTCATCCAAAAAGAAAAATCTCATTTGTTGCCAAAATATTTTTGGGGAAAAGAACACACAGAAGATTTGATCCCATCATTCAGGATTAGAAATACATCCAGCCCGTTTTATGGTACCTTGATTTAGAATTCATATTCGTGCAAATGACAGTAGAAAAATGTATATTGGACTTTGGATCATAGAGGTTCAAATGTCTAAAGAGATATTTGAGTGATCTGTGGGCCAGTCTGTTTATATACTTTTCACTATTGCTTTTTCTACAAATTCTTCTTCAACTACTGAGCACAGAAGTATACTGACACACGTTAATTTGTTAAAATAAGACCAAGGAGCATTTTTACATGTGTTTGGGGGTGGGGGAAGGGAGAGTGTTTTAATTAGAGTGGCTCTCAGAGCCACTCTAATTAAAGTGCCCACAGAGTCTCATGTATCAGTGTCTCCGCGCTTCAAAATGGTGGCAGGGATGATTTAACTAAAGCTTGTTCGATAAGCTTCAGTTAACACATCCCCACTGCCATTTTAAAGTGCAGGGGCACTGATACACAAGACATGGAGGCTGGCTGGAGCACACTAATTATCATGCTGTAGCAGACTCGATTAATTGAGTCTGCTTTGAGTCTGCTCTGATGCATTATAATTAGAGCATGTCGGAGCAGCCTCTCACCATGTCTACAGGCACCCAAGAATACCACACTGATTCTACTGCTATTCTTTATTTTCCTGCACTGACCAATCCTAAATTAAATCAGAAATATGCTGCTTTTGTTTATTAGAAATGCAAACAAACCATTTGACTAATTTATGTAGAAGTTAAGTATATTAAATTACATACCACTAATTTGTCATTTGAAACAAACAAAAAAACTGTAACTTTTTAAACTTAGTTATAACTACAGAGGTCATGCTTAAATCCTGAGGTCAATAAAGTAGATTACTCCTGTCAGTCTACTCGGTTTCTACTACTGATATAATTAATTTTTAAAGTTATTTCAGATAGTTTTACCATCAAAGCTGGTCATGTGATCCTTGAAAGAAAAGCTTGCTGAAGATAGCTGCTTCAGGAGGATGTGTTGGGTTTATTTCTGAAACTGTAAGCATTATTCATTAGTTTTTGCTGCCTACACTGGGCAAATATTTTTTCATGCGGTGCATTGTTTGGAAATTGGCTATTTCTGGAGTGATATTAATCACAGAGAAATTTCTGCTTTCTGATTGGGTAGATGGAAACAGAATAACAAATGCTGAATATGGAATTATATGGAAAATAATGAATTTTTGGCATGACATTTGTGAAGTTTTGAGGCTCTATGACTATTTTAATGAATTATATCATAGTCTTAAATCATATGAAAGCTGGAGAATGGTATAGCCCTAGGAACATGAAATAATCATATTTTCAATGCTTGTTTATGAATCTGTTAGTAAATCTTTGCATTCATTATTTGACCATATCTCTTTTTTTTTTTTTTTAAAGATGTGATGATACTATGGTGGTATAATGTAATCCACAGGGCAGTGATTTATAGTTGGCTTTCAATTCCATTCCCAATCTTTGCATTTTAAAAGTCAGATTCTGATGTTTATACTGAATTGTATTTCCCTTTATTGGGAATTCAATAGTGAGTTAACAAATGAACAAACCAATTTAAATTAGAGTCTTCCCAGCTGAGTGCCCTAAACAAGATGCTACTGAATAAGCCTCTCCCTCTCTACAATGAAGTGAAATCTATTTTAGACTTAGCCTCAGTGGTCCATGATAAAGCCATATTACATAACAGCTTCATTTCAAATACTAAGGGGTTCTGCATGGTTATTGCTGATCTTATGTAACAAGATTCCCATCCAGAGCAGAGATTAGTATCGTAGAATCATAAAAAATTAGGGTTGGAAGGGACATCAGGGGGTCATCTAGTCCAAAACCCTGCTCAAAACAAGACCAACTAGATCATCCCAGCCAAGGCTCTGTTTACCTAAGTCTTAAAAACCTCGATGGATAGAGATTCTACAGCCTCTCTGGGTATCCTTTTTCAGTGCTTAACTACCATCTGAGAGAGAAATATCTCACCTGATATCTTACCTAAACTTCCCTTGCTGCAACTTGAGACCATTGCTTCTTGCTCTGTCATCTGCCTTCACTGAGAACAGCCTAGTTCCATCCTCTTTGTAACCTCCCTTCAGGTACTTGAAGGCTGTTATTAAATCCCTCCTCAGTCTTCTCTTCAGACTAAGTAAGCCCAGTTCCCTCAGTCTCTCTTCATAAGTCATGTCTCCCAGCCCCCTAACCATTTTTGGTATTCGTTCCTACCTCAATTCTGATCCTCACTTCCCATCTCCAAAGCAGGTGACATGACCAAAGAACACCCAATAGCAAGATTAACGCTGAGTTGGAACCCATCATCCTCTTAATTTGTTTGAGGGATGAAATTAAACAATTTTATCCTCAGTAGTCATCTCTAGCAGCACATATGGAATATTTCCTTTATCTTGAATCTTGTGTGAATATCATCCATGTTTTAGATCCCTACAGAAATATTGGAAACAATCACATCTGATAGATCATATGTGCAACCTCCCACACACATGTCAGAGCATGCTACATGAAGGCATTTTTCTTGGCACTTGTGCCTTGGGGAAGAGGCTGGGGCTGCACTGTCACAAAAAGAATCAGGCCTCTCACAGCTCCCCCTCTGTCTGCCTCTGGCACACCAACATCTTACAAGTTGAGGTTGTGGGTGTTTTTGGCACTCTGCCCAAAAATGTTGCCAACCTGTGTGATAGATCCATGGTTTTGTAGAGTTCCCTTTTTTTTTAAGATTCTGTACAGTCCTTCATTCCTGAAGCTTCTAGGTTAGTTTTTCTTGTTACCACTGGCTCATGATGCCCATTTTCCATTTTGGGTGTGAACAAGCACTTGCAGGATCCTTAGACAGTGTAAGCTGCCTAAATATGAGTTGGTATCCCATGTGCGCAGGCATCTGCTACTTGTTGGGAGTTGGTGCACACAGCCCAAGGTAGGTAAGTTGGGGAGTGGGTGGGGGGAGAAGGGACTGGTATGATCAAGGAGGCTGGTGGATCTGTGGAGTTGGGGGGGTTGCAAATCTGGGGGTGTGGTAGAATGGCTGCAGGGGTGGGGGTTGGCAAGGTCCACAGGGTGGGATGCCCCATTTGGGGTGGGATAGTCAGGGTGGGGGGTAGATCAGTCAGAATCAGGGGGGTTAAATAGCACAGCCTCAGAACTGTAGCAAGTGGTTGAGCTTTCCCATTCCCAGAGCTATGCTGTGAATGTGTGGAGGCATTTACTAGGTCAAGTTAATTCTTGCTAGATCAGGTTAATCCTTTGTCAAACTAAAATTAGTTAATCTCTGATGTGAACTAACTTTAGATTCAGTGTACCATTTTTAGGGGAGAACTAAGCCCCGTGCACACTTTGTTAGGGCAATCGAGACATAACACTTGTACCAATCTTTTGCTACTTGGATAGAGTTTGTACATTGACTTTATTTTGTATTACAGTGTTTGTATCAACACTCTTGAATTTGCCCTTTGCCTGAGGGTGACTGATTTACACTGGAAATTCAGCATTAAATTTTGGGGATCATTTACATCTGGATTGAAAATGGGTAGTAAATTCATCATCCTTATAGTCCTAGGTCTCCCCTTCTTCTCTGATCAAATGAATAATTATTCTAAAAAAGGGCAAAGGTTTGTTGCTTGCTTAAAATCTCTCAGAAAATCTAAACTGTTCTTTCACTCATCATCATATAAAGGCATAGCAGACTGCCTGGGCAAATATCCCTTATACAGAGAATTTAATTTCCTAAACATGTGCTGACCGGACAGTAGCTCTCAAGATTAAGATATACTTAAATAGAAGTAGAAAAAGGGGTTATTTATTAGAGTAATCATATAGTTTTTAGTTTCTTTATTAAACTGGATAATTAATGATAATCTGTTGTAAATAGGCCTGTAAGCCTCACCTTGGTGCTCTGGAAGATCTTGGAGAGAATCATCAAGGAGCATATCTGTGGCGGGCCTGCAGGGGAGATCATGCTCAGGGGCAATCAGCATGGGTTCATCAAAGGCAGGTCCTGCCTGACCAACCTGATTGCCTTTTATGACCAAGTAACTAAATCCTTGGATAATAGTGTCACTGTGGACATAGTCTTTCTAGACTTTAAGAAGGCCTTTGACACTGTCTCTCACCCCATCCTCATCAATAAATTAAGCGACCATGGCATTGATGCCTACAGTTGGATGGGTAAAAAATTGACTGATGGGGTGCACCCAGAGAGTAGTGGTGGACGGGTTGTATTCAACTTGGTGAGATGTGAGCAGTGGGGTACCCCAGGGTTCAGTTCTCGGGCCCGCACTGTTTAACATCTTCATCAGTGACTTGGACGAGGGGGTAGAAAGCATGCTGTCCAAGTTCGCTGATGACACTAAGATGTGGGGCAAGGTAGACACACTTGAAGGGAGAGAGAGGCTGCAACTAGATTTAGACAGACTACAAAAGTGGACAGATGAGAATAGGATGGGGTTCAATGTAGATAAATGCAGGGTGCTGCACCTTGGGAGAAGGAATCCACAGCATACATACAGGCTGGGGAGTTCCCTTCTTGAAAGCACAGAGGCGTAATGGGATCTTGGAGTCATCATTGACTCCAAGATGAACATGAGCCGCCAATGCCAGACCGCAACCAGCAAGGCCAGCCATACCTTGTCATACATCCAAAGATGCATCTCAAGCTGGTCCAGAGAGGTGATACTCCCCCTCTATGCAACTTTGGTCAGGCCGCAGTTGGAGTGCTGCATCCAGTATTGGGCACCGCACTTCAAAAGGGATGTGGCCAGCCTGGAGAGGGTTCAGAGGAGGGCCACTTGCTTGGTGAGAGGGCAGCAGGACAGGGCCTATGAGGAGAGACTGAAGGACCTGAACCTGTTCAGCCTCAGCAAGAAAAGGCAGATAGGGGACCTGGTGGCTGCCTATAAACTCCTCAGGGGAGATCAACAACAAATAGGTAGAGCCCTTTTCTCCCCAGCACCACCTGGGATGACAAGGAACAATGGTCATAAGCTGATGGAGAACAGGCTTAGGTAAGAGATCAGAAGGCAACATTTTACAGTTAGGGTGGCCAAAATCTGGAACCAACTTCCCAGGGAAATGGTCCTCGCCCCTACCTTGGGCAAATTCAAGAGGAGGTTGGATGATCACCTGTCTGGGGTCTTGTGAACCCAGCATTCATTCCTGCCTGTGGCAGGGGGTCAGGCTAGATGATCTGTTCAGGTCCCTCCTGAACCTAGCAACTATGAAACTATAAATATAACTCTCTCCTTTCTAGTAGCCCACTGAGATCAGATTAGTCTGAAATGTGTTTTGTTTATTTACAGGCTTTCTGCAGATCCTTTTCATAGGACTGAACACCAGCATTATAATATGCTAAAATAATAAAAATGTAGAAATGTAATTAAATAGCATTTTATGATCAAGACTAAAAAAATGTAGAAATGGTCACAGCTTTTGGTCCAAGTCAATGCCACTGATAAGCTTGCAAAAGTGAAAGTTGTCCTATTGAGTTGGCTTATCTTTAAAACAAAACAAAACAAAAGCAACTGTATATCAATCTAATGAAATATATACAAATATATGTAGCGTAAGGAAAGACTGGAAGAATCTTGTACTATGAACTGTCAACACTTTGCATATTCTCTTTGCAACAAGAATCTTGGGAATGAAGCACTCTTCCACAAAGCTTAGAACATGCTGGATTTTTATGGCTTTTTATGTATGAATTTATTTAAATCCAGCATTATAAAATAATGGAATGAAAAGCCTTTTCAAATAAGAGGGTAATTTGTATTATTAGATTATCAAAGTGGAATCAAAATGTATAATGATTTGAACTTGAAAAGCATTTGATGTAAAGATGCTATTTACTTTTAGTCCTAGACCACAATATAGCACATGACATTTTTTGGCTATGTTTGCTACACTAAATTAGCAAAAATTAAAATTCTTGTCACAACAATATAATATACACAATTGAAGAATAATTGTTTGTCTAGTACAATTTTGTCTCTAGTCAGAAAATCCCTAATTTCCTTGATGAAACTGTCTCAACTGGCAAGGTAAGTTCTCTTGATCAGTGGCATATCCCCACAAGGGATTTCCTTTAGTTTCATTTTGTTTTACTGTGCAAAACCTGTTCAGATAGTAGATTAAGTCTCAGCTGAGGACTGATTACATAGCATAACATTTTATGTTAAAGTTTTGTCTCATATTGCCAGAGCTACATTTCACAAAGAAATGCAAATGGAAAACAGTTTTCAATTATAAATAACCACAAAATGGAAAATCTTAGTAGGGTCTTTATTCCCCTCTTCTACAAAGAAAACACATATTTTTTGTTTTCAATTCTTGCACTCAAATTGAGTTTTTTTCCATCAGTAATTCTATGGAAGTTTATTGGAGATATTTGAGCATGCTCACTGGAGCTGTGAATTAATCACTGTTAAGAAGTAATCGAGCAAATGTTACATAAACTAACTTCTGATTTTCTACAGTCTTCAGAAAATCCGTTTGGCAAATATTATGTTCTATTTCATGGCAACAAGCATGAGAACAATTTGTGCAGGGTATTTAATTTGATTGTATAATCATCAGGCTTATAGTTCCCATACTGCTCTTGTAATCATAAAAGTCTGGACAGATGGAGACCAATCAATTTTTGTGAGCCAAACAAGAATAAACTAGGAAGGGGTAGTTTATACTTTTTGGTTCTTTGGTTCTTTTGGTCTCTTTGTGGAATGGAGGTATAGGAATACCATTGAATGCTTCCTGGGTCCTCACCAGTGAGTTGCTTGCTGTTCGAATAAAAAAGTATATCCATATCTATTTTCTATCAAAGCACAGCTAGAGGGACCCAGAAAATGCTTTGCCTACACCCTGTTATACACTTTGGGGGCAATGTACACTGGAGACAGAGCTGTCTCTACCTTTTCTTTTTCAGAGCATTATCAATGCTGAAGCCCTCCAGGCTCCCACTAGATAAAGATTGTGTATCTATCTAACTGCTTGCTGAAAAGAGGGTGAAGGAGGAGAAGGGACTCTCTTTCCCTGAACCTACCACATTTATTCTGCATCAGGTATCATTTAAAATGAGTGTAGAAAGAGGTTTCCTAGTCCTTCCATGGGTTCTTTCCTTCTACCACAATCCCATATAAGGATGAGGAAGAAACTGACCCTTAGGCTAGGTACAGACATTCAAAAAGCCCAAGGTGGAATTAATCTAAATTAAACACTTTTCTGTAAGCAGCGTACTGTCATGATCCATGAGATGTCATCACCCCCCTAAATTTCTCACCTCTTAACAAGCTAACTGGTTTATTACACCACTTGCAACATATTCCATTAAGAAAGAAATGAAAAGTCAAGCTTACAACATGTTTAATAACTCTCCTGCTACACTTCTCATTATACAAAGTCCGTAGCCCTTCTTTAACCCCTATAGTCTATACATTTTTCACTTTTAGCTTCTGTAGCCATGTGTAGGCAGAATGGGAATTTTTTCTTGGGATTACACTTTACAGCTTAGTTTAAAAAAATTCTACTGCACATGCTCAGTATGTCGTTCTAAAAAGCATAACCCAGTCAAATCAAAACCACATTTCTCCGAAGCAAACAAAAGCACTTCTCCCTAGTGAGGGTGATTTCCGTAACAAGTTTCAACTTTCAATGCTCAGCACATTTAGAGGTAAAAGTATTAAAAATATAGCAGGTTTCATATTGTTTTAAGTACTGGAATAAAAGTATTTTTTCCCTTTTTGAACTTAAATTTTTTGAGCTACCCTCCCCAACATTAAAAAAGAAATTACCTTTGGACAGACAGCAAGCATGGAAAACAGCAACCTGTAAGGTGACAGTTTCATAAAGTTATGAGCAGCTGAAGACAGAGTTAGAATAGAAATCTTTATACAGTCTGCCCTACTGTGCAGCAGTTTTGCTTGTCGATGAATATTAGCACATATGTTTTGTTTTTCAGTGATATACATGTTGTTCGTCAGCAGCATAGATTAATTTGCCTTGTATAAAAATGTATTCCTAAATGGTATTTTGTCATGTAGAGCTGAATTATCTTTTATTCTCAGGCTAACAATTCTTAACAAGGGGAATGGACTCTCTGTAGTTCAAAGCCTTCAGTTCAGAAATGTTCCTATTTATAAATGTCATAGACCAGTAACAAAGCTATGATTTAATCTTTTGTAATTGTGCTACTCAAATTGAATTGGGCCACTATATTGCTCAGTGTATGGTTATATAATTTTATTATTCAGTGAATTGATATTTGGATTTTATTAAGTAAATTATCTCTGCAATACCAAAATGTATCATAGAAACAGAAGATACACATGTACAAAGGGTGCAGTTAGCACTGAAATGTAAGATCAGGATTTGGGGGGCTGGAATGTTGAAATTTATAAGCTTAAGATTTTTGCAGTGATAGGGACAAACAATATGAAAATCCTCTGGACAGACTGACATTACACTACTGAGTATACAAATATGTTTATCAACTTCTAGTCCCCTTAAAGGGGAAAAAAAACCAACAGGAAACTGCACTTCTGCTCTATTGCTGATGTATGTCTTTTATCACAAATAGGAAAGTTTGCAGTCTGCTTTATGCTTTTTCCATCTCATATAATAAGGTCACATCTCTAAACTGTCCTTCCTTTTAGACCACAGTGCAAACCTGTCCCATGCAAATCTAACAGATTCTTACCAGCATTTATCTCATTACAAAAGTGAAAAATTAGACTCTTGCTTGTGATTAGGAGAAAAACTAAAATTTGAGCAAAAGAAACTTTAAGCTGAATATCAGACCTGAAAAAATATGCGTTAGGGAGTTGCATTGCCAGGGGCTAGATTAGATAACTGATTGGGAGAGATGGAATGTTTCCATCTTTAACTTCTGCTGTTCTTTGAAAAGAAGGTACAGATAACCCTATAAAACCTGTCTGACATTGTTTAAAGAGTCAATTTGATTTTTAAAGATCAGGTTTCTGATACCTCATCCTCTAAACATAATGTCCGGATTTTTTTTTTTTTTTAAGAAAAAATCCTTTTAAAAATGTGTTAGGGCTTTTTTTGTCCTTGTTGCTGTTTGAGCCTTTTCAGCAAAGGGGAAACTGATTAGCTGGCTGACTGCACAGGGGGAAAAGTGAAACTGACTGCACACAAAGTGCTGTCAAATGCAAAACGAAGCTTGAAAAGAATATTTTTCCCATTAGATTTTTTTCAGTTCTAGTAACCAGAGTAGGCTCATAATTTTCAGAGAGAAGTACAGTTTGCAAGTGGATCAGATCCGTCTTAAACTTCTAGCTCTTATTTTCATAAACTCTTTCTTTCAGGATTTTACTCAGACAGGTGTTGGAGGTTAGTGGATATGTGCACTGAAGTAAATCCAGCTCTTGTCTCCATGGCTTTAAGGATCCCAAGGCAGAGGGACACAATATATTCACACTGTGCATAGGATGTATATTTTCAAAGGAGCGATCCAGTGTGTATAGTCTCCTGGATGTCACTGACCTTGTGGCAGCCCCTTACATGACAGCATATAGCAGACGAAAGAAAGCATGAACGGATTGAGGGAATAAAAGTCACTGGCTAGAATAGTTATCAGTTAATTGCTTTACTTGTAGGGTTGTGGACTCTGTGGGTGCATCTACATGTGCATATTATTGCACTGCAATAAACTACAGTGCTTATTGCACCCAACTCTATTGCTCCCTGGTGCACATGTGTGGCTGGGACTGCAGCACATTGAGCCGGGTTGGAGCAGCCCCAGCTGGCAGGGGACCCAGGAGGTCAGCCTGCCAGCCCAAGGCTGCTCCCTCTGGCTTAATTTGCTGTAGAGGGGCTGGCTGGGGCACAAGGCATGCTTCAGTGTGGGGCTAGTGAGCAGACAGTTCCCGCATTGAAGCAACTTTGTGCCCCAGCCAGTCAGGGCAGCGTCTACATGTGAGCTCCTATACAGTTTTAACTTTGCAGCAGGATAATACTTGGATTGACAAATACAAGTAAATGCAAGTACTGCTGTCCTGTTGAGGAGTAAATTAATTTACTCCAGCCAGTAGGGGCACACATGTAGATGCGCAACATCTACTGCGCAGCTAATTATTCAACTGCATGATAAATGTCTTGTGTAGATGCAGCCTGGATGTTTCACCCATGCGCATCAGCTCTCTACACAGGTAAGTGCGCCAGGTGCTGAGGTATTCTGTTTTTGGCCTTTGAATTTATAAAGGATGAAAATGCCAAAAGCTTACAGCGGAGTGTGTGAAGTCCCTTTTCTCTGATAATTATTCAGCAAACGTTATTTGGGCATTTATTATACCTTTTCCAGAAATAATATCTCTATAAAAAGCTTTAAAAATGTAACTAGAATTCTCAGCTTTTTTATTTGCCTCAAAAAAAATAGCATAAAGGCATCTTGCTTACAAATAATATAATTTGATAAAGCAGCTACACCCAATGATTGAGTTGTTTGTTAACCATACATATTTTTGGCTTATTTTAACTTATATCATATTCTTTGTGAGACCATTATATAATCACCTACTGAGTCTGCTTTAATGTTTCTAGCACACCACAGAGTTTAACAGAAGATGAGATTATCATCTTTACCTTCTCTCTTATTAACTGCACCTATGAACTTCACCAGTTTTTTATTCCTAACTCTTTTTTTTCTTTTTTTTCTGGTTATGTGTTGAGCTCTAACATGTCAATTATACTGTGAAGCAATTCTAAAAGGTAGTTTCTTTTGTGATATAAATTTCTTAAGTTTTAATTTCCCTATAAAATGCTAATTTAATTTTAACCTCATTACACTGAGCAAAACAAACACATTCAATTGCACACTGTTTTTAATTTCCCTCTGCAAGGGGCAGGTTAAGTATCAAATAATATTTACCTGCCCCTAAATCAGGTTGTTGCAGTTTGGGCCATTATACCATTTGTGTACTAATTCATTTCTGTTGGATATCTTTCTAGTTGTCCATTTCTTTGTTTCATTTGGTAAACTGGATTTTTTTTTGGAAGGTCTAAAGAACCTGACAGAGACTAACATACATTCAAGGCTGAATATTCAAGTATAGATAATTTAGTGACCCACTGTCCTCTCTACCTCTTTTAGATATAGAGAGAAATGTCCCTGTTGTGTTGGTCTTTCACATGTATTTCACTTTCCAATTAACATGGTTTTTCAGGCTTCTCAGTCTCAGTCTTCCATATAAATTACCAGAAATAGCACTTGTGTAATTTGTAAACAATTTGACATTCCTTTTCACCATTTGTCCTCAAAAAGTCACTTTGAATTTTCCAGCCTGGAAGCCTCAGGGTATATCTACCCTGTGTCTTCAGCACAGCATGAAAGGGATGCTCTTGAGTGGGCATACCCCATCCACTCGCTCCTGTTGCAAACACCAAAACTGGAGGTTGGGGGTGAAGATCCTTGAGACCTTGGTATCAGGTGTGCTAGCAGAGAGCAGCCCTACTGTCCCCTAGCTTCTCCCCACCCTGCCCCTGCTCCCAGCTCTGACGCTGTCTTCAGAATAAGAAGGGGGAAGGGAGGGGAGGGAGCTCAGTCTGTGGTTTGCCCAGTCTACACTGAAGGGTGAGGCGGGTGGGATCTGGAGGGGGGGAGCGGGGGGCTCCAATCCACCTGCCCCTTGATCCAGCACAGGCTGGGCAAACCCCAGACGTAACTCCCTCCCCTCCCTTTTTCTTCTCCCATTCAGAAAACAGCACCAGGAGCACATCTCAGCTGTATTAGCCCAGCCCGGGTCCCAACATGTGCTGACAGATATTAATGAAGGCACTACACTTTGAAGTGTCTTCATCTGAACCTTCATATAATAAAGATTGTCACGTGATCGGGCATTTTTAAAGCAATCTGCATTTGTACACTTCTGGGGCATGGCTATAGAGCTCTTTCAAGGGGCTGATCATGCAACAAATGTAACTTCTTTCTGCGCCTTTTAAGCCACCCACTGTTAAGCACGCAGCTCCGAAAGCAAAACAACCTTTATTGGTCCTCAGCAACATAAAGGTAGAGTCCTTCTGCCCCAAAGCCCAAGTGGTCTCTGTCAGGAAAAAGAGTCCCACTTACTCTCTTTCACCCTCACAAACACTTCACCCCTGCCTTTCTCTCTGTCCCTTGCCCTTAGGCATCTCCCTTTTTAGGGCCTGGTCTGGAATCCACTTGATCTGTCAACATAGGCATATTAGCTTCTTGTTGCTTGAAATATCACCCACTAATGGAGCACCTAGACAGATGTCCACTGATCTGGTTGCAAACACAATTAACCCCTTCTTTCCATTGCTCAAGATAGTTAGGGAAACTGAGGCACTCACCATTGTTATAACACAAAAACATTTAAACCAGAAGTATTACAACAAGGCCATAGCCTGCTATAGCCTGTTGCCATAACCACCCCAGTAAGTGGGTGTAAATTATTGACAAATTGTATAGAAAATCCTAGTGCTTTCCACTAGAGCATGGGTTTCAAACTCATTTGGAGCAATGGTATAGGTCTGTATCATGGGATCCTTGAAGTCTAGATTCATCCTGGGGTGCAGGCACAGCTGCCATGATGGGTCTAGAAACAGCAAGGTGCCTGTTGGTGGTGGTTCCAGAAGTGGCAAGCACTCTAGTGGTAGCCAGGGTCCATGGGCAGCTCTGAGACTCAGGATGGAGGTTTGGAGCATTTGAAGTCCTGGGGGTGCAGCTAGACTTTGGGATTGGCCATGGTGATAAACTAAGTTCACTGCCAGTGGCTGTGGCTCATGGGGCCAAAGGCCTCACATTCTGCAGCAGTCCAAGCCTCTCAACTCTGTGGGCTGGATCCAGCATGCAGGTTGTGGCCAGGTACAGACATTACACTTTCAGTGGTATAAGTGATCAGAAACCAGTTTATATTCATAACAGAAGTTCAGCACACAAATTCAATCTATACCCATTACAGAACAGAAGTTTGGCACACATAGACTAGTTTAAAAATGGCAGAACCTGGTGTAAGAGTTCCCTGACCCCACAAGGGTGAATGTGTGGTCTGTTCACTACAGATCTAAACTATGCCAATTACAGAAAACTGTGCAACTTAGATCAATTCTTCCTTGGGCTTTTTGAATGTCTGTACCTAGTTTGTGTGCTTAACACCCCTGCACTAGAAGATATCAGCCTTCTACGGTGACCAGCTTATTCATGTCTCTAGTGGGTTATGGAATAGAGAAAATCCCACACAACTTACTGATTCGTTTGATGCACTAGCTGGGGGAGTAGTTAGCTGATTGCACGATTTCACAATGATTACACTCTTAATTCATACAACACAATTTTATTTTAAAATTCTTTGCTCCACATATAACACTGCTTAGCTTTAAGAAATACCACAAACATTAAGAACACAATAACTACATATATCAGAAACAATGCTCCAAATGCACTTCCTTCCCAAACAATGCTATAAGAATTAGTGTTACAAAAACAACTACAATTACAACTAAAAGTTAAATTTGAATCAATACTATTATTTTCATAATATACTCACAATCCTAGAATTCCGAGAAGCCAAACACCTAAATATGGTTTCATTCCTCAGTAGTACAATTTAATGGGTTGGCCTCAGTAGTACGGTTCAATGGGCTTGCCTCAGCAATAGGATTCAATGGGCTGGCCTCAATACTGATAGGACTAAGTCCCCTTCCTTCAGTCCCTTTCGGGTGCTCCGCAGCTTCAGCGTGAACTAAGAAATTCGTGTTCACGGAGAGGATGGTTCAGGTGATCAGTCTGATCCGGCCTACACTTGCGATTCTTCCTTCATTGTTCTGCAAGTGAGTTTACCTCCAAGTTGGGACAGTAGGTTACAGTTTTTATTGAGTGAGTTGCTGTCTTGGGCCCCTCCTACCCAAACCTGTCACTACTCCCAAATTTGGGCTCAGATCTTACTCAACAGATTCTTTTGCTTGGTAATTAGTTTCTTTTGTTGATCATTTTAAGTATTTTGAGGAATTTCCATACCACTGCAAGTGACCTTTTCTTTCCAATTTTTTCAAAAGCCCTAGGGTTTGATCTCTCGGGATATTTGCTTACGGGTCATTTTTAGGTTAAGTTTGTTAAAGGCCTCTAAAGATAAAATTCAAAAGTTAAGACTTTGAGCAAAGTCAGGACCTTCCACACATAGACCAAAACAATGGCCTAGATAAGAAGATAAATCTTGTCTTCTTCCTAAACTGGCTAATGGGCAACTATTACAAACATTCAAATATTACATTCAATATGACAATTCAGAACGTATTCTGTTCACTCACAAACTAGAATAAAATTCATAAATTCCTTTGAGGTCTGATTTTTCAGAGATGTTGAACATCAACAAGTTCAATTAAGAGGCAACTAATGGTAGTTGAGTGACAGCAAGAATGAATTTGGTTATCATCCACCATCATCCATGGCTTTGTAACCTCAAGGCTGGACTACTGCAATGTGTTTTATGTGTGGCTGCTTTCAGTAACTGTCTGGTAACTGCCGTTGGTACAAAGTGCCCTTTCTGACATGAGTGGGTCACTAGGAGTATATAACTCAAAGGCTCTAGAGTGTGCATTGGCTTCCAGTAGCTTTCCAAGCCCAAATTAAGGTTCTGGTTTTGCTAAGATCATAGATGGCCTGGACCCTATGTATCTAAAGGACCATCTTGTTCTCTATTGAAATCCCTAAATTCAGCCGCAAACAACATACTCCAAGTACCATCAATGAGCTAACCCTCTTTGGGAGGTTATTCTCAGTATTTGCTCCTTAGCTCTAGAACTCTCTTCCCCCAGTGCCTGTCCAAACATGAGCCTGAACACCTTCTAGAAGTGCTGTAAGACCTTCCTATTAGATGTTTAGCAGGCAAGGCCAAACTGGGATACTGCTGAGGGAGTATTTGAATTTTCTTTTGGCTTATATAAGTTGTTTTATTTCTCCTGTTTTGTTCTCTTGATTTAGAAGTTGGCTTGCTTTATAAGTGAGTTTGCTTATATTCTGTAAACCACCCTGACCCTTTGTTGGAAAAGGCAACGTATAAATCAATCAATAAATAAATACTAGTTTTAGAGAGTTTACTTTTCTCATTATGTAGGAAAATTCTCTCCAACCCATTTAGCAAAAATACTTCATTATTTTGTTTTCCTTTATTTAATATTTATTTTCTTGTTAAACTAATAGTGTCTGCTTATGAAATTTTAGTTTAGGATGAAGTCAGAGTGCTGTTCTTCAAAACAAATATCACATTTTAAGATCCACAGTGAACCTTACATGCAAATGTCAAATTTTCCCAGGCTCCAGTTTTAACAGTCTTGCATTTAGGTTGACCACAATTTGATGCATGTCTAGGAGATTCACTTTTTGCTCAGTCAGGGGATGATTCAAGTCTACAGCTGTCACAAATGGTACGTAGAACCTTATTCATGAATTAATTGTCAGTTTCTGCATTCCGATGGTTAGAGAAAATTAGACACAAAAAGTAATTGGCACAGGACTAGAGTATAAAAAAATACCACACTGATATCACATTTGAATGAAAAGTCACTTAAAAATAATTTACAAATTAGGATTCCTGCACCAATCACAATTTAGATAATCACAATGAGCAATCTGTATGGCAGTTATACCTTAGCCATGAATACACAATTATGCCAATAAATTGTATTACTTATACTTAAAATATGTTATAATCTACCTTCAGTACTGTCAAAATAGCTATAATGAGAATAACATGCTATCACCATCTTTTACTGTTTTCCTAACAATTGTGTCATAAATCTACTCAGCTATTCTATGCAATGGAAAAGATCTTTAGTAACTAACCCAGTAATCCCTTAAGAGACTTAAAAAAACATCCCTCTTACTTAAGTGTCTGATGTTATCTTCAGCTGGGGTGATAAAATCAAACACAGCCAGACCTTGCTTGATGTTTTAGAATTATTTAACCTTCTCTGTGCAGGCCACTTTACCTACTTGACTCTGTTATAATATTTTACATGCAAGTAAACTTAGGTAAATAAATGTAATATTTTATAATGTCATACTATATTTGTTCTCATTAGTTCTACATCTGTATCAACATACAAATTTAAAATCTATTTGTAGATAGAGTTATTTTGAAATCTTGATCATTTTATGTCATAATATCCAAGTAATGAACACTATTTTTGAGTTAGAACCTTTTTTTTAGAGCTAAGTATGTAGGACTAGTATAAAAAATTGGATTATTTAGACTAATATTGAATTGGATAATTATTACATATCTAATACTGAATTATATTAGACACCTAGTACTCTACCCAAAGTGACTTAGGCAGCAATGGAAAAAATGTCACAAGAAGCACTGTTATTTAGAATTAGCTATTTTGGGGTGTATTCTTCATTGGAATGAATTTCTCATTGTATTCTTCATGAGAACTCTAATTGGAATATAACCCCAAAACAGATGAGAGGGGTATTAATCCCTATGTGACTACTGCACAAATTTCCAGGGCACCACATAATGTTAATACAGCCTCATACACAGAAATAAATCAGTCATGTCCTTAATATGCACACACGGGTCTACCATTGCTTCAAGTGAATAGGGCTGTATGTGTATGCGGTAAGAAAATACATATGAAATCCTTGTAATAATGCATAACTAATGTACTGTCAGTTTTGCAGAAATGCTGTACTAAAAATAAAAGGACTCAAAATATAGGTAACTGAGACTTCTTTGATGTCAGGATGTACACAAAGAAAAGTTAGATACTTGTATCATAATGCTAATAAACTCTTCAAAAGATCCTTTTAAAGTTCTCCTATTTCTTCAGCTTATGACACAACACAAATAAAGCCAATGCTTTTATAAGTAATTGTCCCCAAGTCTCTGGAGGACACTGATCCATGCATCTTTTCTATCCAGATCCTCCTAGGTCCAGAGCCTTTTAAAGTCACTTAAAAGAATCTCATTAACTTCAGCTGACTTTGTATCAAGCCCTCTGTGAAAAATGAGTACTCACACACACAAGGGGCAAGATACTCCCTCAGAATGGCCAGGAAGTATGCTGACAACTCCTCTGTGATTTTTTCTGAGGAAAAATTGATGTACTGCACTTCCTTATTTCTCTGGATCAAATAAAAGCATCATGGAGAAAAGCTTGTTCTTCACCTTTATATACATATTACTATCATGAGGTCAACTACATTGTGACCACTATGCACGCAAGATAAATTATTAGAATTAAAATGTATATTTTCCTTTCTTGCTCTTTACAACAAGGTTAGGACAGAGAAGTTTGTTGTTTTCAAGCAAGATTTTTTCCATTTCTACATAGAACAATTTCAGTATTGCTGTGCATATTGTTCATTTATTTCCACTTCTTGTCCTTATATGTACTGCTACTATTGGGTTTTCATTTAAGGCATTTACACTTTTTTATTTATATATAAATGTATTTACTTCTGATGGCTTTGTATCAAACACTTGGGCTGGTAATGTCCAAGTAGCCAAAGGGCATTAGGAACCTAAATCTCATGAATGTGCAACAAGAACTGGAAAACTTAATTGAGTTGTAATCCTTTGAAAAATCTAGTTAATTTAATTCATATTAATTAACTGAGGTGGACATAATTACAATATTAAAATATCCCAACTTTTTCTCTCACAAAAGCATAACCATCCATACCTATCCCATCCCTTCTTGAAGGGAGCAAATGCCTTGATAAATATGCTTGGGGGTGTTGGTTGTATCCATGTTTGTCTAAGGGCATATGCAGACAAGGCTCTTTGAGTAAATGTGATATCTTTTATTAGACCAACTAAATATTTTGAAAACTTGTTCTCTGCAAGCTTTTGGGCACAAACACCCTTCTTCAGGCGTAGGGAGAGTCTGATGGTGTTTTGTGTTCTTGGTAAATAGACTGTGTAGTATGTTGGGAAGGTTAATGCATGTAGCCTTTGTTAGTCAAAGGGACAGGCATTTTCTTAGACATATCAATCTAGGCCTGGATTCCCTTAATACAGTCTTCTCTTTTTATGCATAGGACTATATTTACTTCATATGAACAAAGGTATGTGCATGCTTAGATTGCTCAGAATCAAATCATTAGGAACTTGTGTGCCCCGCCTCTCTTGATAATTGAATAAGATCAGTTAAGTGCTAATCTGCAATAATCAGCTCCACACAAGAACTAGCTCATCCAGCTGAATTAAATATTCTTTTGTTTCAATTTAGAGCTTCATCCCCAATTATTCATGTATATCATTTACTGCACATTGATATTTTATGTTGGTTATTTCTTGAAACATTCTAACAAAGTATTGCAGACTGAATATTAAACTAAAAGTATATTGGCTCACATTCAAAAAAATATTTTCCATATAATTTTCAGCCAAAATGTTCATTTCCCAACATTCTCTTTCTTTATAGAGCTTCTTAAACCTTGAAATTTTCTCTATTACATTTTCACACTGCACTTAAGACTAAGAAATTCTTCAATCTAAATAAAACCGTACCACTGAACTCACCATTTCTATATGTAATGGCATTTCAAATTAATTTGTCTCGACTTGTAGATCACTTAAGTGCTCTTATCTACCCTTCCACAAGTTTGTTCTGACAAGCTGGAATAGTGGTGATTTGTTCTGAAGCAGTCCGTCTTTCCAACAATACAAAGAATTACTCTTTTGTCAATACATACCAAGTTCAGTAAAGTCACTGTTCTGAACAAATTGATTCTGTTGCTGTTTTTCAGCAGGACTGATGACTACCTTCCAAAATTGTGAAAACTTAATGCTGCTGTTATGGCTGGAGCTCTGTATTTCTCACACGTCCAATGCCAAAGAAAGTTAGAGTCAAAAACTGTTTTAGAATGGCTTTTTTCGGATTTATTTTTAACGGTAGTACTCTGCATTTCTGGGTTTTCAGTGTTACTTCTTCCTTCACGTCCACTAACATTATAAAACATCGCTAAGTCTATATTTAAGATTTTTATATTCCATTTTTGTAGTCATCATTAAAAGTAGGATTTTTTTTTGTTTTAGCAACTGTGTGAAATATGTAACAAGAAATGGTATCAGTAATGGCTTGACCTATCCTTAACCTGAAAAACCTGTCTAATTTAAATCTGAGGATTCAAAGAGATAATTAAATAACAGATGGTTATTAAAAAACTTAATATGAGATTTAATTTGGCTAATCCTCAACTACATATCTAATTATTTATTTAGCCTTTATTACAGTTATATACTTGTGTATTTTTATACCAATTTAAAATGAATATAAGATTAAACAAATTCTGCAGGCAGCTTGTCACTTACTGATATCTTTTCCTGCCTCTCATCATTTCTTAGTTTCATGTTAAGTATGTAAAAAACACTTACCTAGTGACAATGTGCCTTCTCTCCATCACTTGAAGTCTTTAAATCATGACTGAATGTCTTTCTCAAAGACTTGCTATAGCTCAAACAGGAATAATGAGCTTGAGGCAGGAATCACGGGAGGGAGGTCCGATGGCTTATTTTGAAAGAGGTCAGGGTAGGTTTCATAATGGTCCCTTCTGGCCTTAAAATCCAAGGGTGTTTAATTTATGAAAAGTGAAAATTTGTGTAGAACTCATCTGTGCACAGATAGGGGTTAAATATTTTTTAATAATTTTTTATAAATGCAATTCCTTTGAAACAGAAGCACTCTGCAGGAATATGTCAACTTTGACAAAATTGTGACACAAATAATCATTTCAGTTTTCTTATTTAGCTTGTGTTGGTTTTTTAATTTGACTTATATAAAATATTGTTTTTTATGTACAATATTGTATGTATGTTGAATGTATAATGGAATGAGTCTGTTTCAGTCACAAAACACTATCTAAATGCAATTTTTCATCATTATTTTTCAGGAAAAAATTCCAAGTTTCAACTCTTCTTTAATATTGGCAGTAAAATCAGATGTCCACAAGTCAGTTTTCTGTACCACCAAAGTTTTTTTTGCTCAACTCTCCTAGGTACACATTGTTTTTCATTTATCGTGCATTTAATGCTCAAAATGGAAACAATCTGTTTATCAATACTTATTTTGATTTCACCTAAAATTATAGCAGGGAAAACATTTTAAGCATATTTCTTTTTTGATTTATTATGTTATATATTTAAAATACAGTATGGTTTTTGTGGGAAGGATTAACACATCGGAAAATGCCTTCATATTTTAACTCTTTATAATTTAAGGTTATATATCTTGTTAATGTAATATGCCCATGGATTGGTACAGCTGTAACAGATATCTGAAATATAATTTGAAAAGTTAAAGGTACATGCAGGATGTGTCTACATAAAATGCTTTACTGGGCAGTAGATTACTGTGCAGTAAAGGATCACCATCTACATATGCATACCATTTACTGTGCCATAAATTAATCTACTGCACAGTTAGCTACTACCTGTAAAGACATGTACCATGAACTGTGCAGCAGATACTGCTCAGTAGCCCATGTGTAGATGCTGACTAAGAGCAAATTTGCTCCCAGTCAACCCCAACAATAGGGGGTCACATGAGAGAAGGCACTCCCCCAGTCCTTGCACTGTTCAGCTCCTGGCTAGCCCCAGGAGCTGGGAGCCAAGCAGCACCAGGATGGGGTAACTCTTTCCCCCAACCCTGTCCTGGCACTGCTCAGCTCCCAGCTCCCCAAAGAACCTGGAGCCAAGCAGCTTCAGGACTGGGGAGCTCTCAGTTTCCCCACACAGCCTGGGAGCTGGCTAGGAGCTGCCCTAGAAGTGGGACAGCTTTCAGTCAGCCCCCAGCTTGTCCCCATGTGCACAGGGCCCGGAAAGTTCTGCAGCAGCAGTTCTCTCCTGCACATCAGGACCCCTTCCAATGTGTATGGGGCAAGGAGACAGCTGATGCTGCAACCAGCAGAGCTCTCCTGGCCCCATGCAGATGGGATTCCCTGTGCTCCCATGTCCTGTTTTTTCTGCCAACCCCTAGGCTAGCACCCCAGGGGAGCCTTGAGCATTCCCTGACTGATGCAGGGGTCCAGAGCATGGTAGAAGCAGCCCTGTACTGGGCTGCTCTTGTTGGGAGCAGAATTGCTCCTAACAGGGAGCATGTGTAGATGTACTCCCAGGGAAGGCTTACTGTACATTATTTTACTGTGCAGTAAGCTTTATACCATTAATAGCATGTGTAGATGCACCCACAGTTCTTTAGAGCTATTGTGATAAAGCCTCAGCATCTCAGATACTCCAAGGATGGAGGTCATGTAAGTATCTAGATCAGTCGATGGACTCCTAACTGAAGGCTGTTCTCAGGATTTTCTTTTTACTGTGGATTCCAAGATACACAAGGAGCTCCAGGCAAAGAGTAATATAATCTGGGATTGGGGAAGTGTGTGTGTGAGCACGTGCGTGGGACTTTAGGATGGAACATATATATGCTTCATTACGTCATTCTTGGTTCTCCACTGCCATACTGTATGTTTATTCTTCGTGCCCTCACCATATCTTGATTCCCCAACAAGGAAGCCATACAAAGGTTAGGGAAAGATTTTCTGATCTCTCTCACGCCTTAGACCAGAAAGCACAAGCAAATATCTATGCCTTGTGTGAGACTTACAGAGGGACAGTGGAGTCCAGTGTATGAAATTTAACTTGGATTTTATTTTAATTTGATTTTCTCTAACTCTGTATGTCACTATATTCCTCACAGTTCAAACATCTTTTTGCTTGTTCTAAATCAGGCTAGCTAATCCACCAGATCTGTTTATCAGAGTTCAATGCTTAAGTTTTGAGTGTATGTTATGCAGAGAACTTTTGGAGATTTAAAAAATAGATATATTGGTGTTCTGAAGTTCTACTCATTGTGCCAAAATAAAGTACAAATCCTAATATAATCCCTTATAGTAGAATCTTCCTCTCCCGTGCTTTTAAAAACTGTGAAATAGTTGGCAAAATTGCAATATCAATTATTATAAGGTTCCTACATTCAGTCCTCTTTTAGATGAATGAGTACAAATCACATTTCACCAACATCTTGCTTAGGCCAGTGGTTCTCAACCTTTTTAGGCTCATGGTACCTCTTGGAAAAGGACAGCTTTCATGCATTATTTGACTATGGAAACAGAGTGGAACAGTTCTTCCATTGAGTATCCTAATTAGGGGTGGGCAAGAAGGGCAACCCTCCCTGTGCCCCACATTAGGAGGGGCACCGGAATCATTTTGAACCCTCCCTCATCCACCCTAAGTCCATGCCCCTGTAGCATTGTCATGCTGGGAACTCTGAAACAGTTTCTGGCTGCTGCTGTTCTAAGAGGAACAGCTGGGGAGAGAAGAGCATGTGCAGCAGCAGCTGCAGCTCACCTGACTATGTAGAGTTCCTGGCAGAGCCATCCTTTTGGGGGGAGTGAATCAGGGTGTCTGCCCTGGGCCCCGCGTTTTTGGGGGCCCTGTGGACAGGGCCATACAGGCCCTGCAGACAGTGCCATTGGCATATGCCAAGAGTGCCACCACTCTGCACGGCTATTGTGTGCTGCTGGCTTTGTGCTTTGGCCGCTTGCTACCCCGCCTCCCCCTCCCCTCACAGGCCCGGGATAGGCTGATATGACCTGGGCCCTGCACACCCCTAGGGTTGGCTCTGGTTCCTGGTATGGGTAAGACTGCTGCCCTCACCATCCCCACTCTTAGAACCTGGCCCTTAGCCTCCCACTCTCAGAACCCACCTGGCCCACCCCCATTCTCAGAACTCAGGTCCTGGAACTATGTGCCAACCCCTCCAGATCTTCTGCAGGACTTGCAGGATGGTTGCCAGCTTTGTTACTTATGCCACTGCTTTTGTTGCAAGGAATTGAGAAGCACCACAACAGGTCAGAATGTTCTTGACACCATAGATTCCGATTTGAAATCTATGGGTTTATCCTGTGAATTGTGTATAGGTGCTTGCTTGCATGCCTAACAGTGCTAAAATTGTGCAGCAACCCTTAAAAGACTTTCATGGCACTCTAGACACCCCTATTGAGAATCACTGCTGTAGGCTCTCTACAGCCTCAGAAAGATTTCTCTGCGTTGGTTTACATATTATTCACAAAGATATTTTCACAACTAGAATTAGATGCACATTTGCTTTTAATATAAAAAACAGACTCTGAAGCACAGTGACACTCATTTGCTATGATGTGACCTGGTTTGACATCTGATTCTTATCAAATATTTAAGTTATGGCTATATACATGTGTAAGAAATTCCTCTATGCCATGAAATGTAGCAAACCCATAGTGGTTACAAAGAAGCATCCTGATTCAGACCCATCCGCAGGATCTCTGAAATCAGTTCTAATTTAGAGACAGCCTACCATATGACAACAGTAACAAATCGTATTCCCCCTTAGCTCTGTACAAGGAAATTGACTAGAAAAATAAAAATAATATTAAACTATAGCAGGTCTATTTCTGCTGTTTGTAGAACTTTTCCCTAGATGTTCACAGTCTCAGAACTTGTACACAGGCGCAGGATTCAGAATACCCGCCCTACATTTTATGCTGAGTCCAGCACATGCTGAGAGGGACCTTTGCAAATTTAGTAATTATTCAGCCTATTCAAACTTGATCAATCAGTCTCTCAAAGATATCTTTACCTCATTACTGTGTTCCTTTGATTTAAAGAACATGTGGTGAGCACTTGTAACTCTCTCTAGAACAGGGGTCAGCAACTTTTTTGGGCAAAGTGCAAAAAACACCCACAACTTCAACTTGTTGGCGTGCCGGGGCAGATAGTGGGAGAACCACAAGGAGACCAATTCTTGTTGCAGCAGTGCAGCCCTAGCCCCTTCCCCGAGAAGCAGCTGCCAAGGAAAATGCATTTGTGTGCCACACTCTGGCACACATGCCAGGGGTTGCCTACCCCTGTTCTGGAAGCATTGAGAAAACTCAGACACACTAAAGCAGTGATTCTCAACAAGGATGTCACAGAACCCTGGAGTGCCAACAGATCCTTTGAAGGGTGCTGTGTGAAAAGATAAGTGTGGTGTGAGAAGATAAGTAGAAAAGCACAGGCTCAGATTTGTTTCTGCCTGGTTAATCCCCAACTCCACTGCCCAGACCCTCTGCAAGAGGTAAGTAAGCAAGCCCTGTAATATAAAAAATAATTTTTGAACCTGGGCATCACTCAGTTTACAGAAGTTATAGAAGTCCTCTGAGTCCAAAAAGTTGAAAACTACTGCAAACTACAAGCAAAATCCATGTAGCCATTTCTGTTACTAGAGCATTAACAAAATGGTTTGTGGCACATTGTGTAGAGACAAGGGTGTTCTAGACTTCACACGTATAAGGCAACTGGAGTGAAGAGTAATTTAGCTAGGTTGTTTCTGAATTCCCTGAGGCTAGTTTAATATAAATATGTTTACAACCTTAACTCTTAATGAAGATTTTTTAGCAGTGTTGGCAATATCTTTTGCCAAAGTATATAGAGAGCAGCCTCCAAATGGATGAAAATGAGATGCTCTTTTCTTTGATGCGACTTCACTGCACACAAAACTACAGATAAAAGACTCTCTACAATGTATTATGAAATTGCTAAGCAAAATTAGAAACCCCAAGGACATACTCAGATCCTTCATAATTTTCTAAAGTCTGTTTTACTATCCCTTCCTTCTTTTACAACAGCATAAACTGCAAACAAATCCAGAGGCTTATTTCTCCCCTTATAAGATAGTAGTGACTCCCATTGTGAAATAGGCTGCAGGACAACAGAATTACACTCTGAAATAACATTTATGAAGATGTATACTCAAAATATGAATCTCTTTCATGTATGTGCTTCTATTGCTACCTGATTTTTTTTTCTTGTGCCTTCTCATAGTCTCTCACCTCAGATGTGTCATGTTGGGTCAGTTAACACCGGTCTACAAAAACTTTTGAACAGGTCAATTCAAGTGTTACTTAAAGAGACTAGACAAAAAACCCAAAGGGATGTTCTAGGCATGAAAATAATTTATTTTGTGCAGTGTGAAGTAAAAAAAATAGATAAAAGGTGTATGTAAAGATGAAAGTATTTTAATGTGGGTACATAACTAGTTGGATCATCGTGCTCAATGAGAAGTCATTAATGACTCAGTGTCTAGTTGGGAGGAAATATCAAATGGAATTCCCCAGAAGTCTATCCTGGGTCAGATATTGTATAACACATTCATTATTTATTTGGATGATGGGGTTGAGTGTAACTTTAGCAAATTTGCAGATGACACCAGGTTGGATGGAGTTGCAGATGCTCTGAGGGTGGGGCTAGAATCCAGAATGACCTGGATAGAAAAGAGAAATGGGCTGCAATCATTCAGATTAAATTCAGTAATGACAAATGCAGTTCTGCTCTTGGGATGGAACGCTTGCATGCCCACATACAGCCTGGTAAATGACTGACTAGGATGCAGAATTTCAGAGAAGGATGTGGAGGTTGCAGTAGACCAGAAAGATGAATACCAACCAACAGTATGCTTGTGTTACAAAAAAGGCCAACATTATACTGAGTGTATTAACAGAAATGTCTCTTGCGAATCAAGTGACTCTTCCACTCTATTGGCACTCACCTGGAGTCCTGTGTCTAGTTTTGGGCCCCATGCTTCAGTAAGGATGTGGACAGATTGGGAAAAGTCTAGCAGAGAACTACAAAAATTATTAGGCATCCAGAAAGCATGATTGATGAGGAAAGGCTAAAAGAGCTAGGGTTATTCAGTTTGGAGAAGAGAAGACTGAGGGGCAATTTGAGAACAGTCTTCAAATACCTGAATGGTGATTACAGAGAAGATAGAGATAACTTTTTCTCTGTGGCTGTAAAGGACAGGACTAATACCTCAAGCTGCAGCAGGGGAAATTTAGGTTGGAGATAAGGAGGAACCTTCTGATTATGAAGTTGGCAAAGCACTGAAAAAGGCTGCCTACAGAAGTTGTGGAATCTCCATCCCTGGAAATTTTCAAAGCTGATTAGACAGACATTTAGCTGGAATGATTTAGTCAGAGATGATCCTGCCTTGAGTAGGGGGCTGGACTAGATCATCTTGTGAGATCCCTTCCAGCATTACTTTCCTGTGCTCCGAAATACAATAACTGTGCTTTGAAAAATGGTTTATCATTGATCAACCACATTAAGAAGGCTGCATCCCCATATGTTATGTATTTGATAGTCTGTGCAATCTGTTACCCCTCTGGAAGTTTGTACACTCACTCAATGAATATTAATAGTAGTTGCATGTTATATGTACATAGACTAGTAGAAAATGCCTGATAATGCCTAAGATAAATATGCAGTCACTAATTCTGTAATCAGGTTCATGCTGGAAGCATGTTGGAATTTTGTATACAAAGATCATGTGGACCTTGACTAAAGGAAAGTGGTCATAATTAGCAAAGATGGGTATTGAACTAAAAATTGATAACTAATCCTTCTCTTTGAGCACACAAGACTAATTTAACCATGAGCCTGGGTTAGATTTTTGTAGCTGGCTCCTGTTTTTCTGTATAATGAGCTCAACCAAACACTTAAACCTAAATCATTTCCCTAAAGTATCAGACTGTGCCTTGGCTGAGAGATGAGTAGGATTAGAGACAGAACAATACAATTACTTGGCTGTTTGAGAGGCTATGCTATGTGCATATCTTGGTGATTTTGTGTGTGTGTGTTTTATTAGAACTGTATTTTATACCCAATGTTGACAATGTAGAAAAACTGAGCTACCAACATTTATCTAAATATCCAATTTGTAATTCTCTTGTGAATTGTAAACATACATTTAAAGGCTATGTTTTTAAGTATAGGTGATCATTACTAATTCCAAAATACTATATATCCACCCACACTTAAAATGCATCTCTCATTTGCATCTATCAAATGCATGATTCCCAAGAATTTTTTCTCTTGCCAAAAAACTCCATATGCAGTGAGTCTAGTTAAGGAACAACATGTGGCAGGATGCATAATGCTTCAATATTATATATTACAGGAATACTGATTATCTACAAAGAAAAATGCTATGTTCTTGCATAGCACTGCATGGTCACTGGTATTTTACTTCATTTCCCTTTAATTTTTGTATCCTATTTCAGTAACATTTAATTAATCTTTGCATTCTGTTTTCTCAAAAGTCTCATTAAATTTTGTTTATAGCAAAACAATTTTTTTCTTTTAATGGAAAAAATATATTTAAAATGGAATACATTTTAAATGGAATATTTTTGGGAAAATCAGATCTCTTTGGATGAGGATGTCTGTGTAGCTATTTTTTTTTTTTTAATGAAAAAAGCTTTAAACAGAGTTTTACAATTATTTTCAAAATCATGCAAGTATTTTCTGGCCACATTTTTAGTTGGGACACATTTGGTAGGCAGCTTGCTTAGGTTGTTTTCTTTTTATCCAGAATTGCTTTATAGGGAGGTACAAGCCAGGTAACAAGCATGACTACTCTTCTTCAGAGATATTTCTATTTAGATCAAGCTCAACATATCTGTAGCATTCTGAAAATGAAAAGTACTACATATAACAGATACTAATTATTATTATATGCCCAAGAACAACAGAACTTGTTTTCAAACAAATATATAAAAATTAAATCATATCTTGGTTTAACTATCCTTTCATGTTAGGCCTACTTAATAATAGTTTTGTTTCTTTTTTTCCTTAATATTCCTGTGAGGTCTGAAGCACACTAGCCTAGGAGTCTGTCTGACGTGCATTTTATGGCTATTTAAAACATTTACCTATGTGAATATGTCAAAAGATTATATATCAAAAAGTATGAATCTTTTCTGAATTCATGGTTCAAAAACCACCTTGATAGATGTCATCCTTGTCAAAATGCAATAGTTTTTCCAGCACTTTTATATCCTTCTTCTTACCCTCTTCAAACCTTAATTTAAAATTCAAAATATATCAGTTCTGAAACTGACCACCTGAATATAAAAAAGGCCCAAGTATTTTTATAAATGTTCAAGGTTCTTATACTTTGGTGAAGTGAAATTATTTCAGTGAAATTAAAGATGAACCAAGACAGAGCTCTACTTAAATAGTTAATGAAATAACACTGATTCTTTTAATTGGACTACAGCACCCATCAGAGGTCCCACTCCCACTATTCTGTTTTCTCAGCATGATGCTTGTCCACATTTCCTTCTAAGATTCTTTCTTAGCATACCAAGTACAGGTAGATTTTTAAATTACGTAGGGAGAGATTTAGCTGCATGGCCCTGCTTGCTTCAGAGCTATGTCAAAGTGCATTACTTTGTGAATGTTTATGAGACACCTTCCCTACCATAATTTTTTTAAAACCCAGATAGAATTTTAGCTATTGACTTAAATGGAGGTATGGCAGCCAAAGTCCTGTGTTGGCCTCTGAATTCTACTGCATGCCCGTGAAAAGCCAGAAGGATAGTTCAGCTGAAGGAACATTAAAACAAATCTCTGAGTAGAGGGCCTTTTGCTTTTGCAGAGTGGAAATTCTTTAGCACCAACAGTTTCATCATATTTGGGGATCAGAGAAGTGCTGGTGATGAATCCACATCCTCAAACAGATGCAAAAGGTCCATTAGTATCTATTACACTCAGCCTATAAAACCCACAGATTTGGTATTATGAGTAAAATGTCTGAAGTTAGTATTTATTCATGTGCTCCATTTTGTGGGAGTAGCAGTTCTGTCAGAATGCTGGAGGATGACCTTCCAAACCTAATGCTTTTAAAAAGAAGAGAAATTCCCTGGACTCCAAAGACTCATTACACAGCTTTAATGTAAGAGAAACAGACTTTCATTCGTCTGTGTGAGACTTCTTTTCTCAGGATCTAGTAGAAATGTGGTTATTGTTTGTTAAATGACAACAAGGAGGTCAGCTCCATAAAAGAAACACGACAAAGCACAAAGGGAAGCACAGGTTTCTTCCTTGAAACTTGCAGCTGAAACTATCATACAAGAATGCAACTCTCCCCTTGCGCATGGAGGCTGGTGCTGAGATTCTGTTAGTTAGCTGCATCTTCCCACTCATCTTAATGCTGACAATGACCCTGTCACAGATGGCTTCCAATGGCATTGCTTGGGGATTTCAACATCAGCAATACTCAAAAAAACCCAAACAAACAAACAAAAAACCAAGATGGCATTTTTCTGTTTGCCAAGGAATGTGTTTGACCAGAAGTTATGGAATTGATTTTTTCTCTTGACATTGACTATAGTCCAGTCTCTGTGGTTTTTAGGTCACAGATATTATACTAATTTATGATCACAGAGAAGAAATGCATTCACTAATGTATATTTATTGTGCAGACAAGGTTCCTTGGGTGAATTTGATATCTTTTATTAGACCAACCCAAATAGTTGGAGAATATTTATTAAGCAAACTTTCAGGTTCAAAAACCCTTCATACATTTCCACTAGTATATATATAATTAATATATTTTACATCAACAATAAAACCACTTATGTAATTCAACTTGGAAATTATCTTTTACTTTAATATGTATCCATAACTCTGAATACAGTCGCTCATTATAATAGGTTGTTTTTTTTTAATTCACAGTTAAGCCTTATCCTCTGATGCATGTTTTTTGCTAATTAACCCATTTTACTTTTTTTTGTATCCCAAGATGCTGTATATCAGGCATTTATATGCTCTATTTAAGTCTTTTCAGGCAGCAGACAATATGAATATATGCAAACAAGCTCTTGCATATGTTACTTTAGTCCATGGTTTTTCTGCATGTGGTGACTGGAAAATGATTGTTGTAACTGAACAAAAAAATATTGTTTTATGTTTAAAAAAATAACCATTTAGCAGTACATTATGCTCCTATAGGCAACATACTAGAACTATGTGAAAAACAGGTACAAGTTAATTGTTTATACACTTAATGGTCAAGTTTATAAACAACAGCTTTTACAAAATTACTACAATGTAAGTATCCCTCATGTTACATAGTGAAATATATTGTGACATTTGTAAGCAACAGATCCTTGTAAAATGTTGATGCTCCTCATGTGCTCTTACCAAATGATACTGAAAGAATCCTTTAGTGAATTTGGAAACTAATTTGAAAGTCATTGCACCAAATATATTTGAACATAGAAGGGATGATTACTATCCCTAGAAACTTACCTTGTAAGTAAATGCTATTTAATTTGCACAGTTCAATAGGAATTAAATGAATGGATGATACTGGAATTCTTTAAACACTTCATCTGAAAGTTGTTTTAGTACACTTGTAGGGATTTCCTTCTAAAGCTCAGAAAATATGATGTAATGTTATGTTTGAGTTGGTATATATTATTTCACATGGTATTTAACAAGCCCAATGAGTCAATATATTTATAATATATGGATTTTAATATCAATCTTTCAGAATAATTATAATGTGTGCAAACAAGCATTCATATACATGCTTAATATTATATTGCATAAATTCTGAATTAAAATTAAAGAGCACATGAACAAAAAATGTCTATTCTATTTTGTTTTATACTTAAAAAACCCAAATTTGGATCTATATCAAGATCTGGACTTTTCAAAATCTAGCATTGCTCACGGCTGAAGGTCTTTTGCTATCACATAGTAAAAAGGAGCTTTGCTGTGGAGACTATTTAATTAAAAACAATTATCTTTTTATTTAATCCTTTTTTTAAATTAATTTTATTGAACTAAGAGCAATTAAATTATTAAAAATGCAAACAGTTATTTTCCCTTTGTTATGAGCTGGGCCTCTTTATTTCTAAAGAAATGGTTGACACCATAGCATTATCTATGGATGAAAGTGTCTAGCATCACTATGGAGTTTCCTATAATAATTATGGAAAACACTCCAATTATTTCTCAAAAACCCCTCCATTTTTATAATTATTTGTAAGTTAGGGCTCTGGCCATGAAAAACACACAGATTATTGGAAGGGTGCTCAACCCCAAATGCACAAGGCCAAATCAGACCACTGGTGCCATATCATCCAGCCCACAGGGCTCCCTGTAGGCATGTGGAGAGCCCTGCAGGCCATGACTGTGTACAGGGCCTAATTCTTGCACCCAGGCCCAGGAACAGGCAGTGTGAGGCTGTGGGCCCCAATTCCAATACGCATGTCTGGCTAGAAGGAGGGGGGGCCCGGGGCCTGATCTTGGTACAAAGTGGCTATGTCTATACATGCATTTGATCTGAGATCAGTTTACTTGCAAGCAACTACTTCTTAGTAAAAATTCCCAGGTAGATGTCTACATGCAGGGACTAGGGAGCAGATTTGCCTCTCTTAGCACCAAACTTCCTGAAGCCCTGCAATGAGTACCTGCTGCCACTGGTGGGAGTTCCAGGTTCCAGCTGCAGCTGCCAGCAGCCCTCTTAAAAAGCCAGCCCTACTCTCTGCTCCCTGGCCAGACATTTGCTTGGCCAGAAACGGCATGCCCAGGGCAGGGGCAGCATACAGCAGCTCTCTCCAACAACTCTGCCTCCCTACACCATGGCTGCTCTAGTCCCTGCCCCTGGCAGTGATAACCCACAGCCTGAGCTCCTGCTGGCCATTGCCCTGGCCCTGCTGGCTTGCTGCACTGATTGCTGGCTGGCCGACAGCTGTCTGATCCCTGCTGCCTCCTGGATGTGTGCAGCAGCACCCCTGAGGCCATATCCTGGCTGCCAAGTGTGACTTCTCCCCTATGTGCAGCTGCAGGACCTGCAGAACCATGAGAAAGAAGCTGTTTGTGAGAGTTTGCAACATTTCTCAGATAAGATGCTCTGTACCAGGCGCCATGCGCTGTCCAGCCTCAGATCAGGGATTGAGCATGCACAGATACTCACGGACCATGATAGGTTGGCCGGGCAGGCATGGGCCCAGGTGGCTACCAGCTAAACTCCCCATCCCCACTTGCTTCTCTGGGGCTGGCAGGCTGCTGGCTGTGGACAGACTGCCTCCCCTCCCCCATTCGCAGGGTGGGACAGATTAGGCTCCTTGCAGCACCTGCTGCCACAGCTCCACAACCCTCTCCCTCCCTCTCCTTTCCAGGCCAGCTGCTCTTCTGTGGTGCCACCCATCCCGTGACAACCAGGCTTTGGGGGTGTGGGGCTCCTGGATGATTGGGATGAGGATCTGCCCATGCCCCTGCCCTCCCCACAGGGAGGCTCCTTGGGGCCAGTCCCCTCCCCCCATCCTGGTGCTGCACCCCAAACTTACCTCTGCTATACATCATGGGTGGTGTCTAAGGAGCTATTTGCATGGTCTGAGGGGTGCCCAACCCACTACACACTGCTGCTGTTGATAACCATGGTGGCCTGTGCACACGTGCCCCTGACATGGGACCCCGAGATTCGATAGTATGGGAGAAAAGCCAGGGCTGCACCACAACCTCTGCCACTGCCTAGAGGGCTAGCTGTGGCTGTGCTAAGCATCCCTGCCCCTTGCAGCTGAGGAAGACATCTTCACCAGCATCAACATGTTCCTCAGCATATGAGAGGCCCTTATCTGCCTATCTCTGGCTCTACATTCACTAATGGTTTCAGAATGTTCCGCCCGCCTTCAGCTTGACAAATCTATTACTTCAGTTACATGATTCCCATTCTTCTTCTTCCTCTTGTGTTTCTATACCATATTTGACCACTTTGTTACATATGCTTATGCTCATTTATTGTACTTTGCGAGGTCTTTCATTGTACATGTGCCTTCAAGCAGTGGGCACTGCAGCAGGTGGTACATAGTCTGAGGCTCTGTATGACAGTCACAAGTGGTTGAGCTAATGGTATAGCCGCACTTCTTCATCAGTTCCTAAGAGCATCCAACTCTGGTATGAAGGTGGTTGAGACATCACCATCTTTGCCATGGTTCATTGGCCCCTGGTCGTAAGGACTTGGCTGCTGCAATGTCCATTTTTTCTCTGTCAGGTATTTTCTTCTGCCTCTTGTTCCACATCTATAGTTATGTCTCCCCTGTGTGTGGCATTGAGAAATTGGGTGGTGGTGAGGAAGCTCCTGCATGACTTCAGATGTTTGTTCTGTGGAATGGTCATACAGCAGGTGTCTCAAATCTTCAGTTTGTCTTGATTGTTCTATTCTGTTGGCCACTGCTCTTCTGATGTCAGGCAGAGCAATGCAACAGGTACACACTGTTTAAGCTAATAGGCTTCAGAAATCCTGAATGACTCCCATTGATTTCCATGGATCATAATATTGACCCAGATTTCAGTTGTCTGTTAAATGATCAGCCCAATAACTGGACCAGGTAAAATATGAAGCAATACTATGACTGAGAGGCTATTTATTTGAAAGTATTTTTGGAAACAAGTGTTTAGAGGGAACATAGAACTTTAAGACAAGCTTGTTAGGATGAGATAATAGCCAAAAATGAACAGAAAGTTGGACTTCAAAAGCCAAAATGGGCTAGTGTGAGAAAAGAGTGGGGGAATCTTCCAGTAAGTGAACACGTGAGCTAAATATTATGAGCCAACTTTAGGTTGTGGAAGCAAACTCTTTTCTGTTATGCTGTACATTGAGGTCATATTTAAATACCTGTGGTAATGACATAGATGTGTACATTTCTGATTTATTTTATTTTTAAAGACTCACTTGCAATACAACCCTGTTTAAAGCAACCTGTGTTGGATACATTTAGAAGACTGTATAACCTTAGGAGCCATTAAGAAGGCTCCTTAGTAATATACGTGCTTTAAACCTTTTAAGCTTAAACCTTTAGGGTGCCTGTACCTATACGAGGAGACCACTCTGACACACTGTAATTACAACACATCAGAGCAGACTTGATTAATTGGGCCAGCTACTTGGTAGAGACACACGGGCAAACACCTGAGAGCGGAAGACCCAGATGCCACCCCCATTGACCCCCCCAGCACAGAGCCAGGAGGTAAGGGAACCAGGGGCAAGAAGAAGGTGGGCAAGTGCAGGAGTGCTCAGAGGGTGCGGGTGTGTGCATATTAGCACATGTGTGTGCGTGCATGCATGCATGCATGTGAACATTCATGAACTGCACCAGGTGGGATGTCGTGGCTGACTGGGACCAGGGAGGGGAAGCACCCCCACCCCAGGATCCCTATTTAGCTGAGGACCCCAGGGAAGGTTGGAGGCAGTGTAGGAGATGGGGACTTACTGGACCCCTTCAGGGCAGCCAGTCCCCACAGCATCTCACGTGGTCTTGCAAGCTCTCATGAGATCCCATGAGACTCCATGGGAAGTCCCCCTATTTGAAACTAGGCCCCAACTGAAAGTTACTTTTAGTTTGGGCCAGCTCCTCAGTGGAGATGCATAGGTAAGCACCCATAGCATCCCAGCAGCTAAAGATCCAGATGCCAGTGACCTCCCCATGCCGAGCCAGGAGGTAAGGGAACCAGGGCCAAGAAGAGGGTGGGTGAGCACAGGGGTGCTCAGAGGGTGCGTGTGTGTGTGTGTAAGCATGTGTGTGTGCATGCATGCATGTGAACATGCAGGAGCGGCACTGGGTGGGATGCACTGGCTGACCAGGACAGGAAGGGGAACATCCCCCACAGGTCCCTACTTAGCAGAGGCCCCCAGAGAGCCCTACAAACAGAACATGCAAACAGGCATGGCTCTGCTCAGGCACAGCAATTGGTGTGGGAGTTCACATGGAGGGGTGCATGGAAAGCACCCAGAGGGCTGGGCTGAGTGAGGAGCCTGAGGCCTGTAGCCCAAAGTAAAGCTGCTGGGTCCAGGTAGAGGCTTGGACTTGCTATCAGCCATGCTGGACACTCATCATGCCCACAGGTTTCCCAGCACCACCGAGGTCTTCACCCAGACAAAGCCCCTGGCTCTGGGCTGTGGGGGCTGCCTAGCTCTGGGCATGGAGGCACCCCCACTTGTGGTGTTTGCTCCCTAGTAGAGTCTCTGGAGGGCCAGATCTGGGAGCTTGAGGAGAAGATACATCAGCTATGCAGTATCGTGGCCCATGAAGACTACATCAGTGGCTACTGCCAGGCCCTACTCCAGAAGAAGGAAAAAGAAGAGAAGAAGATAGAGGAGAAGGTGGAGCCTGGAAGACAGTCATCTCAGGCTCCAGGATATTCGGGGCCAGGGCTTCTCTTCCTCTGGCACTACACAACAGGTATGCTCCTCACCATGCATGAGGAGACTCCAATGGAGTCACTGGAGGAGGAGGTGGCTAGACAGCAAACTGTGACCCCCCAAGAGAAAACACAGGGTGGTGGTGGGGGGACCCATCTGCCATCCAGACCCCCTAGCCCATGAGATCTGCTGCCTCTCTGGATGTTATGGAGAGGATCCCTAGACTCTTCTGTCCCCCCAACCACTACCCCATGCTCCTCATCCACATGGACATGAATGACACAGCCAGGAGTAGTCTGGACTGGGTCATGAGTGACTATAGGACTCTGGGAGCTGGGTTCAAGGGGTCGGGGCACAGATAATCTTTTCCTCTGTGCTCCCAGTTGCAGGCCATGGACCTAGGAGGGAAGGATGCATCGAATAAGTGAACCAATGGCTCCAGCAGTGGTGCTATGGAAAGGGCTTCAGTTTCTTTAACCACAGCACACAGTTAAGGGAGAGAGGACTCCTGGAAAGGGATGGCATTCACCTCATGCAGAGGGGTAAGTCCCTGGTCTTGGCCAAGGTGGCCAATCTTCTGGATAGGGCTTTAGACTAAGATCGCCAGGAAATGGGGAAACACTGACTAAAGTCTGCCTGGGGACTGGCATACAAGAAAGCTCTGAAGCTGTGGACACTATTAGAGCCACTCTTGCAAGAGCTGAGGGAATGGTCCTCCCTCAGTGTAACAGGAAATTGAGAGTCTCAACTGGAAGACTCAGGTGCCTGTACACTAATGCCAGGAGCGTGGGGAACAAGGAGGAGGACCTAACCCTCCTACTCTCCAGTGGGCAATGTGATCTAGAAGGGATTATGGAGACCTGGTGGAACTCCTCACATGATTGGAATGTAGTCATAGAGGGATACACCCTTCACAGAAGGGACCGAACGGGGAAGAAAGGTAGAGGTATGTGAGACAGCAGTGCAGGTGCACTGCTCCCTCTATGTGAGGGAGCAGTACACTTCCTTGGAGGCAACATTGGTTCCAGAGATGAGTGGCTTGAAACCCTCTGGGTCAAACTATGAGGTGGGGAGTGGGGCACAGAGAGAGAGACCTAATTGTAGGTGTATACTACAGACCACCAAACCAGGGGGAGAAGCTCAATCTAGAATTCCCTCAAGAACTGGCAGAGGCCATGCATGCACAAGGCAAGGTCATAATGGGTGACTTCAATTATCCAGATGTCTCTTGGAGGAACACTTGGCTAAGTCATAACCATCACTTTACTTCCTGACCTGTACTGAAGAGCTCTACCTGACTCAGGTAGTGCATGGGCCAACCAGAGGTAACACTCCCCTAGACTTTGTCTTGGCCAAAGAAGATGATCTGGTGAGTGACTTGAATATAGAAGGTAGCCTGGGTAACAGCGACCACAAAACCATCACATTCACTGTCAGTCACTAGGCAGGCAAATCAGCTAGCAGGGTTGAAGTTTGGAACTACAAAAAGGCAAATTTCAACAGGCTCAGGACAATAGTAGGGAAGCACTGTAGGACCAGGGACCAAAGGTGAAAAGAATGTATGAAGAGTAGTCGTTCCTCAAGGACACGATCCTCAAAGCACAAAAGAAGTCCCTTCCCATGCAGAGGAAATGTAGCAGAAGGGCTGGTAAGCCCTCTTGGCCTAACAGAGATATCACGGTCCTCTTGAAAAAGAAGAAAGAGGCATGCAAACAATGGAAGCTTGGGACAGTCTCCAAGGAGGACTATACAACAATGGTCTGCCATTGTAGGGAGCAGATTAGAAAGGCTAAGGCAGCGACTGAATTTAAACTAACAACAGAAATCAAGGACAATAAGAAGTCATTCTTTAGGTATGTAGGGAACAGGAGGAAAACAAATGGAAGCATGGGGCCATTGCTTAACAACTCAGGACAGCTGGTTACTGACACTCAGGAGAAAACTGAACTCCTGAATGACTACTTTGCTTCAGTATGTCACTGGACTAAGGGAAAAATCATGCTAGATAAGGTACAGAATGGGCATGGTGGGAATGACCACTGTCCTACAGTAGATGTTGAGCTGGTGCATGATCAGTTAGAAAAGTTAGACATTTATAAGTCAGCAGGACCAAATGAACTTCAACTAAGGTGCTGAAGAAGCTGGCCAAAGTCATTCCAGGACCTCTGACTAAACTCTTCCAAAACTCATGGCACTTGGGAGAAGTTCCTGAAGACTGGAAGAGGACCAATATTATGCCCACCTTCAAGAATGGGAGGAGAGAGGACCTGTGCAACTACAGGCCAATTAACCTAACTTCTATCCCAGGGAAAATCCTGGAAAAATTCATCAAGGAGTCTTTGTGCAATAGGCTTGCAGAAAATAGGATTCTGAACAAAAGTGAGCATGGCTTCATCAGCTGCTTCAGGGCATTCCCACAGTTGTATTACATATTGTATCAAGTTCTGATCTTTACTATGCTAATCTTCCCAACTCTCTTTAATCAAATCCAGGATTCCCCTTGGTTGCCAACCATACAATAGTTCAAAGGGTGAAAACCCGGTTGAGGCCTGGGGTGCTTCTCTGACAGCAAACAGCAAAGATGGTATCATTTTATCCCAATTCTGAGGATTCTCGACCACAAATTTCTTTAACATCTGCTTCAACGGTCAGTTAAAATGCTCCATGAGGCCATCCATTTGGGGATGATGCACTGTCATCTTTAAGTGTTTAATCCCCAAAGCTTTACTCACTCCCTCGAACATGCATTATGTAAAATTCATTCCCTGGTCTGTCAGCAGTTCTCTAGGGAGTCCTACTCATGAGTATATTTTCAATAGCTCATTTGCTACCTTTGAAGCGGACACTGTCTGCATCGGCACAGCCTCTAGGTACCTTGTTGCATAATCCAGTAAAACTAAAATATACTGGGTTCCAGTGCTACTTCTGGGAAGTGGCCCCATGATGTCCACCAACACCCACTCAAAGGGAACCTCTACCAAGGGCATCAGAATTAAAGGAGCTTTTGGAGGGTGCCTTGGGTTCACTTTTTGGCACATGGGACATGAAGCGCAATACCTCGCCACTTCCTACAACTGTCCTAGCCAAAAAATTCTTGCCTGAATGTGGGCTTCTGTTTTGTCCCTGCCCAAATGTCTGCCCATAGGGAGCTCATGAGCCACCTTCAATAGAGCATATCAATATCGCCGAGGTATCAGCAACTGTACGACCTCCCCTCTTTCAGGCTTCCCTTGCTCAATTCAGTACAGGAGGTCATTTCTTACCTTGAACCTCGGTATTGTCTTCATCAGCTCTGATCATAATACCTCACCATTTCATTGAGCCAGGTGTTCCTGCAAAGCATACTGAAAATCTGCCTCCCAACTCTGCTCCAACTGGAAATGTTCATCCTCCCACAAATGTGCGACATCCACTTCTTGTTCGGCCTCTTCTTCAGGAGGAGGTTGTTCTATTTCACCCATGAATCCCTCAGCCCTCGGATCAGCTTCCCATCTAGCCTCAGGCTTTCTAGTCTCCCAGGGCCTCCAACAGCAACTTTCTCTCATCTCAGTCTCCTCCTTTTGCCTCACACTGTCTATCTCTGTCAACAACTCTGGCCAGTCACAGCCCAGTACTACTGGGTAGAGTAAGCACTCAGTGACCCCAACTAGCATCTGGTGGGTCCTATCGCCTACTTGTAGGATGACCCCCACTGTGTCAACTTCAATGGAATCTCTGCACCAGCATTGCACAATTACGCAGTCTGCTTCTTCCCTCTCTCTTGCCAGTAACACGTCGCTCCGCACCATGGTCTGCAATAAGCCTGAGTCCAGGATAGCCCATACCATTTTTCCCTCCATTGTCACTTCCACCATCAATGCGGGTAGCTCATCTCCCACCTCAGAGTCAACTCTGGCTCCATAGCCACACATCCCTACCTGGGTCATTGATCGCGAGTGGATGCTCCCGGTCATGTTGGCTTACAGTGCCTGTTGTCTTGCAGCTTGATCCTGTAGGCCTTGTATTATTTGGCATAGCCAATCCAAAACTTGCTGCTGTGCCTTTGGGTTTGGGGCTAGCGTTGGCTCTCATTTCTCTGATTTCTTTATGGACCTAAGGGTTTTTTCCCTTGTACAGGTGAACCAGCATCCTATGATGCATACTGCCATATGAAAAGTTCCCAAACAATGCATCATTGTAAGAGGGAGGGCCTGCTTGAAGTCCATCTACTGGTGGCCCCGCCCACCTGTTATGTGCCAACCGCCTGCCTTCTTTCCTGCCATGCCTTGTTGTTAGTTAATTGTTGATAATTAAGTGGGAAGCTGCCCATTGTATGCCCCAATGCCAGGGGGGCACTATCTGCGTCTCTGTTCCTCCCCTACATAGCAGCCCAAGCCTCGCAGATGGTATTTGTAAATTCCTCTTTATGTTGGGGTCTCAGCCACTGTGGGCCTACCCCTTTTCTCTCTAGCTAGGTCTGTCAGTCAAAAAACCCCCCCACCAATCAGGGTTTGACTCCCAGGCTCCAGCTCTTAAAAAAAAAAAAAAATTACTCAGGCTCCTGCCCCTCTCTGGTGCTGGGTTCAGCTCACCCCCAAATACTGAGCCCTCTCTGGTGCTAGGGTCAGTTCACCCCCCAAAATGCTATGCCCTCTCTGGCACTAGGGTCAGCTCACCCCCAAATATTGCACTCTGTCTGGCGCTGGGGCCCCCACACTGCAGTGGGCCCCCAATGAGGCCTACTCCTTCCCCAAATAGCCTCACCCAAGCCACCAGTCTTAACATTCAACACAAAACATAAAAATGATAATACAGAAACAAGAGAGGAAACATGCCTGCTTACTTTAGATGATCATGAGGATGGCTCAGAGCATGGTGTAGTCTTCCGACAAGACTGCAGCCACGGCACCATGGTCATTGGGAGTCCGCCTCCCTGCTGCCCCTCTGGCCTTCTCCACTTGCCATTTGTAGGGTCCTGGCCTTTCTCTTCCTGTCACCTGACCGGGTGGTAGGGCTTGAGCCTTAACTCCTACTTGACTGACCGGCTGTGACTGGAAGGTTCTGGAGTTAAAGGGACCACCCTGTCTCTTAGTAACAGGGTTAGGGTTCCCTGTTACACAGGATATACAAAAAAAATTGTTTTTGGTCACCAGGGGTCTACAGCCAAACCTGGAGATGGTATCCTGTGACAAGCACATTTGCCCTTTTGTAGGACTAACCATTCCTTTGGTTTATGTGACAATGTCTACTTGCCTTCACCTTTTGTTTTATGACTAATAAAAGCATTATTTTTATGTAAGTTGTGACTAGCAGTCATTGATGGTATAAGAACACTAAGACAGTTGATCCATAGAGACATCATCTCATGTTTAGCCTATCCATGACAGACAATTTTTGAGAAATAGCATCTGGTGGGTTCTAAATTAGTGATATCTTTGATGGGGAAATGTTTTTTGGCAACTGTTAAGAAGTCTTCACTGAACAAAAAAGAAAACTATGATAAATTGATCATAGCAGGCCACACCCTGGAGCAGCCAAATCTCCCTATAGTGGCCACTTGGATCTCACCTTGTTCACCTCGTCTGGCCTCTCAGGATCCCACCCTGTTTTCTTGCCAGTCACATCTTGATGTTATAATTGGACTGGAAGGCTGGCCCTAGAAGCCAGGGGCTTTGCTTTGGGTCCTAGATCCTTGTCTGGGCTGAGGCCCACCTGGCCTTGGCCCACTTTACTCTGGCTGCACCCCTCTGCCCAAGGTCCACTGTCCCAGGACCCTAGGTTCCTGGGCCCCCTGGCCCCAGTCTCGCCCTTCATGGACCCTGAGTCCTTCAGCCCTTGTTTCGCTCTTCATGGGTTCTGGGCTTGTGCCCTCAGTCTTTTCTGCCATATGCTATAGTCCTTCAGGTGATAACTGCACTCCTCCCCCCACCCAGCACTGCTTGTGACCTCCAAGCTTTTGGGGGCTTATGACTGGGCCTTGGCCCTCTCAGCTTTAGCCTCCTCATGCTGTTTGCCCCCATTTTTGAAGGGTGTAAGACCTGGGATGCCCCTGGCACCCTTCTGGGTGGCCTCCTCCACTACAACCACAACCTGGTCCTCCAGTTCAAACTTCAAAACAACAAAAAACATGAGCCTCCACTCCCAAACAAAAAGTTCCTGCCCTAGCTCTGGCTCAATTTCACATCATGGTAACAAGCTACAACATAAGGCCACAGTACTTAGCTCAGCTGCCTGGTGTGCAGAGGCTTCCTTGCAGCTCCCCACAGCCTGGATTCCCTCCCCCTTGGCCAGTCAGACCCCCCTACCCAATACTTGCTACTTCCACCCCAGGTCTATCAGTCACAGGGTCCACTTGGAGTGGGCAGCTGTTTTATTAAAAGGCCCTCCAGGGGCCTGGAGCCAGCCAGCTGCTCTCTGGCCCCCTCTCTCCTTCAGTGATGGGGAAGAGGTTACACCGACCTTCCTCATGATGATAGACCCCACAAAATGCTTAACTGTTGGCAAAAATTAGTACTTAAAATTTCTATTTTTAAGGGAAATGGAGAAGAAGAACGATGCTTCTTTATTTCCTTGGGCAAGTTAGTCTGAATGGGGAGAGGGACCTCTGTTTCTCCCCTACACTGTGCAAGCTAGCAGAGTTTTGACACCCTCCCTCTCCTCTCCCTCCTCCCCAACTCCCAGTGCAGAAACTGAGCCAGGATAGAAAGGAAGTAATCTGCTACTGCTATGGACCAGTAACAGATTTATGTCCCTGAAACCAGGAAGGAACCAGAAGGCAATGTCTGTAACACTGTATTAAGAATGATTTGAAACATTTTTTGGACCTTCAAAAGATAAAAGGTTGGTGATAAGACCATTATTAACTTTATTGTCTTCCTTTGCAAAGTAAATGCGCAGTTTAAAATGGAAGCAATGAGATACATATGCTCATAAAGCAGGTTTTTCTTATGTTACAGTACATTCAGAGAAAAATGGCCAGATCCTCAGCAGGTAAAACAGTATTGGAGCTCTACTAAAATCAAGGGAACTATGCTGATTTATGCCGCTTGACAATCTGACTGCTACATTGACTGTACAGAAAGAAACTGTGGGGAGAATCTCCATATAAGCATATTTCTTACAGAAAAAAAAATCTGATCAGCTTTCTTTTTGTTACCAGCTTTCACTGAAAATAGAACTTTAAGAAATAATTTATATCACAGTACTTTTCCTTTCAGTTTGCTACTATTAAAACACAAATTATTTTAAAACTGGGGGGAGGAACTTACAAGTATAATAATAAACTTTGATTCTTTCTGCTTTGATTCTTGCCTAGAGTAGGATAGTGGTCACTGAAAAAGTAGGTCACTGAAATAATTGCTGTACTGAAAATAATATAGGTTGACAGTTCTGGGCTTTAGCTACTGGATGTCCATAGGGCTATAGTGCTGAAACTTGTGTATTAGATGACAGTCTATGGTATTATGCACAAATGTATGGATAACTTTAATCTTTAATAGAAATTGTTTCTTTTCAAATTGAGATTTATATTCTTATTTAAAAATATAATCTACCAAATCTAGTAAAGGGAATTAAGTTTTAATTGAATTCATCATACTTTCATATTAATATTATTATATTTGAGGGCTAGACTAACACTTTTCTATATTCATTTATATTATTCAACATTGCATGATTTCTCTTCCTTTCCAATTACTTCAGAAAAACTGCATGTTGGGCATGTTCTTGTAAGCTAATGTTAACAAGGAACGATTCTTGTGTGGTATCAGTTTAAGAGGATTCTTTAAGATCTATTTTGTGAGACAAACAATTAAATGCTGAACCCTCATATATAGGGAATATAACAATAATATTTTTGATGTATATTATATATAACAATATATTATATATAACATTGTTGTGCGTTAAATTTCAGTATAAAATGCTGTAAGCTTTACAAATATCCAGAAATCTTCAAAAAAAAAAAAAAAGAGAGAGAGAGAGAAAGAGATTTCCTTTCCTTAGTAACATACTTCACCTATATAATATATACTGAACTGAAAGGAAAATGTAGGAGAGAAAGAAAAGGGGGGAAAAAAAGCTGAATAGTTTAGGAAAGTTTTATGTTGCTTTGATTCTCAGCCTGCTGCTAATAGTGTATGATATGCCACTAAGTAGGAGAGCTGACTATATAGTATTATTTTTTCTGCATTTTATGGTCTCATGTACAATGTGCTGTGTTCAAGAAAAAACATACAGTAACTCCAAAATAATGTTTTAAACTTATTTGTGAATGTGCTCTTTTCTAATTTGCATAGAACGAACTAAAGGCAAAAAGTGAGCTATGCCTTCAAGCCACTTAGGTAGATCAATAGGAGAAAATGATGGCATGAGCATACTACAATGGAGTATAAAATAGTACCTATGACCTGCAAACCATAGATTTTACAACTTAAGACAATGTTAAAAAAATAAAATGTGTGCGCCACTTTAGAAGCTGCATTATTGCATTTTGCCTTTAACCATTCTATTTTTAGACAACCAAAAGCACCAGTGTATGTTAGAAAACCTTTCCTCATGAATTATGCATTTGTTCTTCTTCACTTGGCTACAATCCCTTTATGTCATACAAATCCTTGAGATACTGAAAATGTATGTATGGTATGGAGAGATTTTTACTAGCTGTATGCTCAGATGCTCATGCTTTTTGATGTGTTTTGTTCACTTATTTGTTGACTAGATTATGAACACTTCTCATCCTCTGAGTGACATTTCTGTGATGATACTTTTTAAATAGGGTTTAAAGCATTATCTCAGTCAAGGCTTTACAAAAATAATGAATTTGTTAAGATGTAGTAGTTTTAACAATGTGGTGCAGATCTGTTCTTTAGTTAACCACAGCGTTTGATTGGTGTTACAAAGGTATAAATGTAGTATTGTAGTTCAGCACATTTTCACTGTTTTATTAAAAATTCTGGGTAGACTAGAAAAACCACCCTTTTCAAAACTGCTAGCCAAACTATTATGGCAAACGCCTTTTTAAGTATTAGGAGAGACATTGTTGCCTGTGCGTATTGACATTTTGTCAATTTTGTTTTCCATTCTAAAATTTTGTTTTCCATCCTAATTTTTTATTTTGGGGATTAGGTCACTAAGGTCAAAATAATTTTAAAAGACATCAGCTATCTGTGTGCGTGCCTATGCACGTGCATATTCACTCACTCACTCACTCTCTCACACGCACACACGCACGCGCACACACACACGTGCCCACGGGCGCATGCGCGCGCACGCACACACACACACACACACACACACTTCCTTTTCTCTTCTAACAGAAAATCCTTCCCAACTTTTAAATAAAAGGCGTTGTATGTGTATATTTTCTCATATATAAATGCTAAAACAATTTATACTAAAATTACTTAGTGCAATATTATTTTCATTAAAAAGACAACCTATCTGTCAAGAAGGAATGGTGATGGTAGAGAGGATTAGGGTAGGGGTTGGCAGCGTATGGCCTGTGGACCAGGAGCTTCAGGTGCATATTAACAGCAGGAGTCTTTAATAGTGGTGCAACAGTGGAGGCTTTGCCCACACGGGGACCAAGTGGCAGGGAGCTGCACCTGTGCTGCAGTCAGGGAGTGGGGAGAAACAGGGTTGACCAGGTCAGAACACCAACCTGTCTTGGACCCAAGCTGGGTTGTTCCAGCCCCTGGCTCTGACATGTTGCTGGCCACTGGTTTAGGGTGTTTATTTTAGTCATGGGAGACCTGGATTCAATTGTCTGTTGCACACAGACATCCTGGACACTTACACACATGCAGGGAGGCTGCTCCAAAGTGCTGTAAATCCAGCATGTTGGAGCAGATTCAATTAATCGAGTCTGCTGGAGTGCAGAAATGAACAAAGTCCAGCAGCCTCCAACATCATGTTTCAGCATCCCCATGCTGAAAAATGGCAGCAGGGCACTTTGAACTAAAGTTCGTCAAATGAACTATAGTTCAAAGTGCCCTGCCACCATTTTTTCAGCACGAGGACGCTGATACACATGGCGCTTGGGCTCTTTTAATTAACGCAGCTTGCTTATTAAAGCATGGCCCTCCCCTGTCTCCTAGAGCACCTCTGTAAACACCCCTTGTGTTACTTTGGGCATGTAGCTTAACCTCTCTGTGTTGCAGTTCTCCATCAGTAAAACTGAAATAATAACACTTCTCTACCTTAGAGGAGAGTTGTGAGAGTAAAGAGATTAAAAGACTGCAAGACACTCGAATACTACAGAGAACAGGGGTCATGCAAGTACTCAACATAGATACATAGACTAATAACATCTGTGACTAATGCTCCAAGAGCCCTTTTTTCTGACCTTGAGAGCAATATTGAACATAAAAATATTGATTTGCTTCACATTCTCGCAAGAACATTTACTTCAGTGGTGAATAAGAGGGACTATCTTATTGAAAAAAGCTCTCTCCCTTACCGTCTGCATCCTTTTGTCTTTATCTAATTCCATCATCTCAGATACCACAGATTCCTTTTCACAGTTGTTTGCAGTTGCTTGTCATGCATGACCCTCAGTATTTTGCCTGTGTCTTTCTCTGCCTCTAGAAAAGCTACAGATACAAAAGTCATTTTACTGCTTCCCAAAGCTCAATTCATGCTCAGTGGTTTCACTCTAGCAGGTCAAAAGAGGTGAAACTACACTTAGACAGACTGTTTTTTTAACCTTGGTAGACAAAATAATACTTGGATAACATAATGCTTGCAACTCTTTACTCTGGTGCTAATGATCATAATCTAACAAAAGCATATGAAGAAGTAGATTTGATTTTTAACAGGTTTCCTTTGTCAGCTGCAGTTTAACCATGAGTTCTTTACCAGACATTATTTTAGAATTGGGTTCTTTTACTCCTATAAAATTCCATTGACATTCATTGTTTTTCCTGGTAAAAACTGCAGGATTTTGCATTATGTGAGTTTACTGAATGTTCAAAGGATATAGGGTCTCCTAGATCATTACTTAAAAGCAGAGGGCTATATCCACTAAGAATAATATTAATCAAAATGAGTTAATGCTTTCAAAGCTGATGGAGGAATTTCATTCAAGTTACAGTATTTATCGTTTCCTTTTGTCAGAATATATCTTTCCAGTACGTAGCTATCATTGACACTTAGGAAAAGTAAATTGCTTTTCTGTTGGCATGCATGACACTGCTGCTTTCTCTTTTTAATATTATAGTTATTTTATAAGACAGGTTTGCTTTGAAACCTATTTTTATTGGACCATCTATATAGCTGGAAGAGATGTTAGACAAGCTTTTGGGTATAAAATGTCCTTCCTCAGATCCAGGAAAGATTGAACTAAATACCAAGTAAAACACTGGCTTTATTTAATACTCCTATGTCAATGAAAATAAGTAATTGAAAGAAGGGTGAAGAAGGCACTAAATCTGTAGCATAAACTAGTTTTCAGAAGTAGCATCAAAACAAGTAAAGGGTAATTGAAAAAGATAAACCTAATTATGTAAAAGAATTACACTATTCTAAAGGGAGGAGGGGTTGTAACTTGTGGAATTTACCTGCAGAGGAAGCAGGTAAATGAGTAAAAAAAACACTGTGTTTAGTCCATGTTTTCTAGCATCCAGTAATGTTAGGAATTTTTGTTCCCTGACCTGTCTTCTAAATGAATAAGATTTGTTTTCTTTGAGGTCAGAGATGGAATGGTGGTTCTCTGAAAAGTGTTCTCCTACTGTGTATTGTGGGTGCAGACAGAAATGACATTTGTTACGTGATAGGCCCTTTGAAAGTGCTCTAAAGCTGTGCCCAAACAGATGAGCATGGCTGCAGAGCCTCTGATCATGTGACAAATCAACCCTTATTGTATGAGGGTTCAAATAAAGACACAACCAAGCAGAGCAACTTCATTAATTTCTGTCTGCTCTGGCTGCAAGAGCAGTCTGACCCTACCTGGTGTCTTTGGATAGGAGAGGGAGAAGACAGGGGAGGGAGGTCCCTTCCAGGGTTTTCTCGGCCACACTGGACTAAGGGGGATTCAGTGAATTGGAGTCCACTCCCCCACTCCAACAGGGCTGAGAGAGCCCCAGAAGGACCTCACTCCCCTGCCTTCTCCCCCTCCTATCCAAAGACAGCAACAGAGTTGCAAGAGTGGGGATGGAGCCAGGGGAAGAGACGCAGGGGAAGATGCAACCTCTCTCCCTGGATCGGCTCCAAATTGGAGCCCATCCTCCACTGTCCTGATACAAAAGCTAATGTCTGTTGGGTCAGAAGAATTGGTCTAACTCATGGAAGTTCTATGAATCATCATGAGTTAGACCTGGGAGCTGCACTTCTGTATGTGCCCTGAGTGTTTCTGTCCTTTATCATTTTTCTGTGGGGCTAAGTACACAGTTTTGGAGGCATTAGGGGAAGGTTAAATCAATTCAAAATGGCTGCTCAATATCAAGTAAGTCAGGATGGGAGTGGGGGCTGGGGGTCTGAAGTGGAATGGGGGGAAGGCATGACCTAGACAGTTACAGGAGGACCTAGACAGGCTGGCAAGTTGGGCGGATTGGAACGTCATGAAGTTCAACGTTGAGAAATGTAAAGTGCTCCACCCCGGGACGAGCAACCCCCAATACACCTACAGGCTTGGTGGCACAAGACTGACTAACACCATGAATGAAAGAGACCTGGGGGTGATAATAGACAATAATATGAATATTAGTCAGCAGTGCGATGCTGTAGCCAGTAGGCCAATAATACTCTGGCATGCATCAATTGATGCATCTCCAGCAAAACCAAGGAGGTGATTCTTCCGCTCTACTCAGCACTGGTGAGACCATAGCGGGAGTATTGCATCCAGTTCTGGGCACTACACTTCAACAAGGACGTGGACAAGCTTGAGAGAGTCCAAAGAAGAGCCACCCGTATGATCAGAATCTTAAAAGTCAAGCCATACAAGGAAAGGCTGAAGGATCTGGGACTCTTCAGCCTGAGGCGAAGAAGGCTGAGAGGGGAGCTTACCGCTACACTAGGGGAGTACATCAAGGGCTCAGTGAGCAACTGTTCACCAGGGCACTGAAGGGGAAAACCAGGAGTAATGGCTTCAAACTCCTGGCTGATCAGTTGAGGCTCAATGTTAGGAAAAACTTCTTGACAGTCAGGGTGCCCAGACTGTGGAATAAGCTCCCTCCAGAGGTGGTGCAATCACCTACCCTGGAAATCTTCAAGAGGAGACTAGACAGTCAACTTGCTGGGGTCACCTGACCCCCCCGTTATCTTTCCTGCTTGGTGCAGGGGGCTGGACCCAATGATCTTCCAAGGACCTTTCCAGCCTTACAATCTATGAATCTATAACCCATGAGAAGTGAGGGGGCAGGCATGGCCTATAGGTGGGGTGGATGGGCCAGTTGTGACCCATGGAGGTGGTGGCAATGAACCTGCACCCTCATCCCTTCTGCTTCTCCCCACACCAGGACTTACTTGCTCAGCTCTGCCAGGAGCAAGCGCTGTTAAAAGTGGATACATCTGGAGCGGCTAGTGGGATGGGGGTTGAGAAGGCTGGCTGGTTAGGGGAGGGTGGGATGACAGGAAGAAAATGGCCAGGGGACAACAAATAGTCCAATGCTAAAGGGATTGATAAAAGCAGGCCCAGGGCTGGGGCCAGTGGCTGGCTTTTCCCAGACCTGGGGCTGTGCAGGGAAAGTGTACAGAGGTTCCATTCACTGTTTTGACCTAAATCAAATAAGTTTGATACTACATACATCTAGGTTCATCTTAAACCAGGTTCTGCAATTTTAGATTAGTTTGTGTGCATGGAACTTCTGTACAGTTACAGCTTTAGACTGATTGCCAGTCACTAAGACAGGTCTGCATGTGTAATGTCAGCACTGGGACAAGCTAATTTTAAATCGGTCAGCCATTTTGAACCCAATTTAATCTCCCAAATGTCTGTGCTTCGTCTGAAGCATTTGGTGGTTTAATTTTACCCACACAGTTTCCATGAAGGCATTTGGTAGATTGGATGATATGTGTCACATTTTGTGATAGACATATGTAAGATGTGTTGATTCTGATGGGGTCATTGAGGGGTGTGATTGTGGAGGTTCATTTTATTTTTTCTTAGCCATCCATTATTGTCATCTTTCACTCATCTCTAAAGTAGTTCAGTGTCTATACCATTACATAATTTCCATATTGATAAAAGTCAGAATGGAAGTACTTTTACATCTGGCATTCTTTCTAGTAGGAAAACATGACTTTGGAAATAAAAGGCTAGATTTGCTTTCCTAGAAACTCTGATCAAGGGCTAGTACATGATCTTCGTGGCATAATTCTCTCTCTGTTGTACCTCATGGTTACCAATAACATATAGCTACCTTCCTTTGAGTTGGATCCATTCCAGTAATTGGTGTACTGGTTGGAAAGAAGACTTCATTCCATGGGCCTATTTTTCTATCTCCTGCTCTCCTTTGTCAGATAATGCGTGTTTTTACACATGCTCTGGGGTTGGTTGGGGAGGGGGGGCACTTTAATTAGAACAGCTCCAAGAGCATCTCATGTATGAGCATCCCTGCACTTCAAAATAGCAGCGGGGGTGCTTTTTCTAAAAGCTCATCAAATTAGCTTTAATTAAAGCACTCCCACTGTTGTTTTACACTAATACACGAGACACAGAGGCTAACACAGTAATTACCATGCTCCACTAGACTCAATTAATTGATTAGTTGCAGACTACATGCACACCTTGCTGGGGTTATTTAGCACCAGCAGTCTTTCCTACCCAGAGCAGGGGGGCTGGACCCAATACTCTCACGAGGTCCCTTCCAGCCCTAAACTTCTGTGAATCTGTGAGTCTGCTCTGATGCATGGCCCACTCCCACCCCACACACAAATCTGGGGGGCACAAGCCCATGCACTCACCAGGAGTGTGTGTAGAGGCAAAGAGCCAGCACCTCCCATCTGCCCCTGCCACCCTCTGGACGAGCTGCCCCAGCCCTACCCAGCTCCCTCCATCCCTCTCTCCCTCCAGAAAGAGGGATGGAGGGTCTTAATCTCCACCCGCCACCAGACTTACCTACAGAGATCTGCTCTCCAGGCTGCCTGGCAGCCATGTGGAAGTGTGAGCACACACATGCACATAGCACCCCATGCCTGACCACCCTCCTCCCACTCCCCTCAGCCCCTTGTAGGCTGGTACTCTTCCAGCCTGCAAGGGGAAACTCACTGGTTCCTGCGTTTTTCTCCTTGAAGGAAGTAAATTCAGGTTTTTCTCCTCAAAACTGCCTTTTTCTGTGGCAGATGGAAAACACGGATTCCTGGTGTTAATATTCTACAATTTGATTATTTTTTTTCTAATATGACTAACTTTTAAATATCTGATGCATTAACATGAAGGTTAATTAAAAAGTTCAGGTATTTATCATCATTTTGGGAGTGTCATAATAAAAGATAAGTCAGTTAAATGCTGTGCTGATAGATGCTAAGATAGCTAGATAAAAGATTTAGGCAACATTTCCTTAAGTGTCAGATAAAGTTATGAAGTTAGATAAATAACATATACCACAGTAGACAGTGAATTTAAGCCTTAAATAGGTTCTTTTCCCACATTACAGCACTTTACATTAGAATACGTTTATGCAAGTTTCTTTGAATTCTTCAATCAAAATGTTAAATGTCACTTAATATCAGTTTCACAAATATGCTTTTAATTGCATGGTTGTCATTTGAATTGGTCTATGTTTAAGCAATGATACTTAAAAAAAAATAAAAATTTTGCATGTGCTCCCATCCTACCCCTCAAATTTTAAAAGTAAGGAATAAAGATGACTTTGTCAATTTGTAGGACTAAACAATTGTGGAGGTTAAGGGAGGTGAAGAAGTTCTTAGGGAGGTGAGCTGGAGTACCACTCTCTTGAAATTGTATAACACAGGGGAGTGAAACTAATAATCTGTGATGTAGTGGTTAGGGGCAAGTGTGAACCATTGGTCTCCTGCAGGGGTGAAAGGACTGCATTCCATTACTCTCCTTCCTTCCCCCATCAAGATAAATTGGTGAAACTGTCTGAAACCAGCTTTACTAAGGAACAGTTATGCTGAGCTTTCTTCAAATGACTTTAACCCCCTGGACCCACCAGCCCCTCCCATGGACTTGATAGCTCCCCCAATCCTGCCCATGTGGGAGGGCGGGGGGGACAGGAAGTTTTAGTGACAGATATTTAGTAAACTTAATGTAATTCCTAGTCTCACTTTTAGTGCCTATAACATAGAGAAACCTGTATCCTTGTCACAGGCAGTGTCTGAAACAGCATGCTTACCTTCAGTGCAAACTGAAGCTGGTGAAAGTGCTGGTGTGTGAAGGCCATGGGTTTATGACTATAACCCACCTTGTTCATTCCAATATGGGAAAAGTAGGGATGGGCCAGTGGCAACATTTGAGCATGAAGATGATGACTGAGAATGATGTTTGTTGTTATAAAGTGGTGCTGTCTCTATCAACTAGCATCTGCTTGCCAACAAAAGCCTATTCCAGAAGTACTTGTGATGATCACTGCCCAATAAAACCCCCCACTCAAAAGAAGGCTGGCTCCAGAATCCTATACCTTTGGCTTGCTGCATCACAATTCATAGGTCTTGCCCATGCCTATTACAACAACAGGATACAGTACTGGAATTTATTCTACAGTGTCTGTTCCGATCTCTGATAGAAACTATGTCTGACAGTAAGGGTAAATGCAGATGTTAGATCAACCTAAATGCCAATCTGTGCAGATGTTTGGGAGGTTTAAATTGGGTCAGAAATGGTAGACCCAATCTAAATTAGTTCACCTGAGCAGGTGAACTAATTTAGATTAGGAATGGGTTAACTCAATCCAGTGAATGTCTGCTCACATTCAGAGCACAGCCCTGGGGCTGGGGAAGCCCAGCTGTTTGTCCCAGCCCTAGGGCTGTGCTCTTCCTACCTTCCTCATCCTGACCAGGGTACTTTTAGCCCCCACACTTGCCACCCCTTGGACCTGCCAAACCCCTCCCATGGACCTGATGGCTGCCCTTGATCCTGCCCTGCCTTCCCCAAATCTGAGTTGTTTACATCACTCCTCCTCCCACCCTATGTTACTTACACTCATTTGCTGGAGCAACTCCAGGCATTGGAAAATGTCTGCACATGCCACTTCTGGTCTATGATCACGTGGCTTAAATTAGACTAGGTGATTATAGACTGGGTGTGTTGAATGTTTGCATGTGCCCTAAGACTGAAATTTTCTGCTTTGTTGTGTTATTAATGTTCTGTGGTAGAAAAGTTGTTTACTGAAAATAACAGAAAAAAAACCTAAAAATAATGAATGTGCCTTATAGTACATCACATATAAGACACAACAGCATTTTGTGTGTTCATCTATAAATAACTGAAAAGAGCAATATAAGGCAGAATGCTTGCTGTGCAGCAGATGTCATTTTTTTAATCATTAAAGGAAAATTCAGAAGAAAAAACTAGCTTGTCTTGTACCTTGTGCTGAGTAACTGCTTTGCAGAAGCTGGGGCATCAGGCAAGCTAATTAGCTCCCAGCTAGCCCTGATTACTTGCATGGACATGGCTATCTGCTTATAAAGAACAGTCCTTTCATTGATGCCTCTATCTAGCTCTGAACTCTGGACTGGGTATCTACATCCTGACTTCCTAGCTTCTGACTCAGTCTGGACCCTTACTTCTGCTCCTGATCCCTTTCTTTGTGACTTTTCTAGGACCCATGCTCATTGACTTTGCATACTCCTAACTCCCTGTCTTATGAACCTTTATTGTCAAACCCCAAGGAGACGAGACTGCCCACATTCTGGTCATCCCCTGACATGTTGTTACGTAGAGAGAGATTGGGAAAGATATTTTTGATCAGAGACTCATTTTATGAGAAAAAGGCAAATTAAGGCATCCCATTAAGGTTATTAGGGTATGAGCTAGTACAAAAAGTTAGGCAAATATTTCTTTCAGCATGGACCTTACAAATTTGGCGTATTCTCTCTCTCTCTCTCTCTTTCTCTCTCTCCAGTTTCTTCAGAAACATCTGTCTGGCCAAAACTATCCATCCTGGTGTTTTCTGAGGACAGATTTTCTAAGGACAGCCTCAACACTAGACATCTTTAGGAGGTAGCTAGTAGGCCTGTTAAACTGTGGGGGACAAAAATGAATGAGCATGAAACTACCATCAAACCATAGGGAATCCCACCTGAAATGGCTTGTTTGGCTTTACTATAACCATTGTTTGCACTGTTTTAGTTATGATAGCCAGGTGCCCTGGGATTTAACAAGGTATATAGGTTGAGATATTCAAAGAAACCCAGAGAATTCGGACATATATCTTGTGTTTAAACCCTGCTAGCCTGCTTTCAAAACTCAGCTGTAATGTTTTTTAACGATGTTGTTTTTCAAACTAAGAAAAAGTTTACCAATGTGGTATTACCATTTTTTTCTTAATAGGGTTGTCGGGGTGGGAGGAGGGGGGGGAAGTAAATGTTCCACTGATGTAAAGCTAAAAAAAGATTTCCTCAGTAAAAAAGAAAGAAGAAGAATTCATCAAAATGAAGGAATATAGGTTTGCAATTCCCAAGTAAACATAAATCTGCTGTACAGTGGTTTGACAGTTATTGGGACAAGGACATGGCTCCATCTTAATCTTAGAAAAGACTATCTATACTACTAGCAGCATTTCCAGCTGAAATTTAGTACCCTTTATTTGCAAAAGCTGGGAGGTGGGGGAGAAAGAACCAAAAATATGTGGATTTTTACTGCCAAAATCTCGTTTGCAATGAAGAGTTCAAATTCAGCTGGCATGGGATGGCGTGGAAGGCTAGCAGCTCTTGCCTGGGTGTGCTGATGTTCCTGCAGATACTAAAGGGTCTTGCTGTTCCACACAGTGTTCTTCCAATTGACAATTTGGGATCAAGTAATTTCCTCCCAAGGTTAGATTGGCACAGACTGGGGGGAAGAGGGCTGTTTTCCTCTTAGCATGGGGTATGGTCCTCTTCCTAGGATCTTCTGAGCATATATTAGCTAATTACCTCCTTGTCATGGCAAGGCATTGGCAGGACACTGACCTTCCCTGCTTTTATGTATGACATTTTTTAGGAAGTTCTTAATGTTTCTAGTATTCTGTTTGTGAGTGAGTGCTTGAAGTGGTGATTTTAGGGATTCCTTGTGTTAATACTTGCTTGTTCCAGTAGGACTCAATGGCCTTGGAGGCCTCACCCATAAATATGTTCCTGTGAAACACAGAAGTACATAACAGAATACTAATGTCAGTGTGTAACAGAATACAGTTACATTTCTTCATTTAATCTTATTTTTAAAAAGCAAGCACCCGGCACAAGGCTTCTGAATATAGTTAGGAAGATGCTTCAGGAGTGAAAACAGTCACTACTGCTAATTTTCTATACCTGCCCATTTGGAAGAAAACAATACCAAACTCAAGTAAATTTGCAGCAAATAGTTCTAGCTAAATACAGTATTATCCTGACAGCCTGTGAAGGAGAAAATAAAATAATTTTATGGTCAGACATTTTTATACCAAAATCACCTGTTCACTGGAAGCAGGACAAATCCTGAGAACAAAGGTTAAAAATTGAACTCAGTCAGGAAGGTCCAAATATTACAATACTACTGGACTCTTACTATTGGACACTTAAACTATTGGACACTGCCCAATAGTCAACATTTATATAGCAGGAGTATTTAAAACCTTCACCTAGGTTGGACCCCGCAGCTCTAGCCACCATGCAAACATAATAAATTACAGCCTCTGACCTAAATTAACCATTAAGTCTTAATAGCTTTATGAGGTTTGCATAGACAAGCTTTGGGGTAACATTATCCCTCTCCTCAGATCTTTGCAGAGGAAAGGGTAGAGTGGTACTTGAAGGCTTGTCTATGTCTTTCCCAGCTATAACGTTGGTCCTATTTTATAGATACCTGTTGTACCATGGTTTTCTTATTTGCTTCTATTTCTCTCCAGGATTAAGAACAATAATGCTAAAAAGCAGATGAAACAGATCTTATGGATTTTTCTTATCCCAAAAGAAGATCTATTTTTAGGGGAATCCCAGCTGAATTTTGCAAATACTATGTCTTGAAAAAGCTTTTGAACATTTCTGTGCACATCTAACCCATACGATAATTGCTTCTAACACATGTTATAAGGAACTAGTATTTTCTAAACCTTCCTTAACTAAAAGATGCAGTGAAAGACACAAGATATATTAAAATACATGTAACAAAACCCCCTACTGTATATTAAAAGTGTGTGTGTGTGTGTGTGTATTGCCAGTTGAGTAGGATCCTAGGAGTTCCATACCTCTTTTTTTCTAAGCTGTTGCACAGGCACAGTAGGGAGACCCCAATAGAGGGGAAAGGTACTGATGCCAGCACTAAGCCATGGAATGTATTCTCTACTCGTGCAATCTTGTCATGAATGACATGAAAGCTAGGTCACTGTCACCTTACAGATGGCAACATGAAATAAAAGAGTATGATGGTGTTAGAGTGCAAATGAGGAGGGACAGAGAATTTTGGAGGTAGAGAGATATTTTTTCCCCAAAAGACTTTTCAGCATTACTATTTTTCAGCAAGATCATTTAAAAGTTTTTGTGAAAGACTCCCTGACTGCTCATGCTCATCAGCCAAGAGAGCACAGATGGTTGCCTTTTAAAAGGTTTTAAATAACGTTGTGAAAAAATAGCCACAGCAATATAGTTTAAATAACTTAGAAGAAAAACTTTCCTTTTCCATTATCCCCAAAAAGCATTGTTTTGGCCTTTTCTTTCTTTTCGCAAGGGTAGAACTTTACCCCAGATGTAGTCTGTAGAAGATAGCCCAATGGAACACAGAACTACTATATAGGGAAACGTCTAGCAATCCTTTGTACAGCAGACCTTAGCACCTTACCATATCCGTGTAGGCCAATGTGAGGTATGAATAGTGGACATTGGACAAAAGGCAATGTCTTCAGGTCTGTGACTGTCTGATTCTAGTGGCCATAAAAACCTTGAACAGTGTGTGCACTGATATTGCATTTTATCATCCAACCCACTGAACAGTGGTATCAAGATGCTGTGTTCCCTATCCCAGAGCTGGGGAATGGATTTCATCTTCTCTAGTAATAGCTGAAGTAAAGAACTGCACAAAGGACCCCAAGTAGTCTTGTGTATGAAGTCCATTTACTCAAATTTTGCATATAAGCAAGTAGAGGAAATGCTGTATTTCACCCTGAATACTAGTAAATAAAAAATATGATGTATGGTTTGAAGCTGATAAAAGATCAAACCTTTAAGGGTAAAGCAAGAATACATACCGTATTATGAAATATAGCTTGATGTGGATTACTACTCCTGTTCATTTTGACTTACACATCTAACTATATTGGAAGGGTTAAATGTCATAGCCTAGGGATGCTGAAACTGGGACTAACATAATTTAAGATGTTGGTTATAACCTATAGGTCTCTGTGTGCTTTGGACTTGGTTTCCTGGGAGACTATGCCTTTGTGGAGTGCAGTGTCATGACAATCAACAATAAATAGTTTGCTTGTCCTAATATTTGTCCTATATTTGTATATCTGAGTGCTGGAAGCAGAGGATCTTTGGTGGAAGAGTATCAGCTCTGGAATTTGCTTCCCTTGTTGGTCTGTCAGAGCCAGCTATATGACCTTCAAGGTACAAAGTAGGGCTCATCTATTCACTCAAACCTTTGCCCGAGGAGGGGAGACTGAGAGAAATCAAGTCTGTTCTGTAATCAGAGTCTATTGTTTTTGACATTGTCAGTAAGTGTTATGTATTGTTCTGAATTTTTACTGCATGTTCTTGGAGCCTGTTGGTAAGGCAAGCTTTATAAACTGAAAAATATACCCCAGGGGGGGAAGGCAAGCATTGAAATGTGTTATGGCAGAACAATTAAGTGCCACATATTACACCACAGTCCACCTAGTGCTTGGGCCACCAACACAAAAATTGGCAATTATTTGCCATAGATATCCAGACATGGTACCCTACATAATAAAACGGAAGACTTACAATGTTAAGTAACTTGCCTGTCAGTCAGATTCTTCAGTGACATACATGTAATAGAAATGAAATTGGATTAAAAGTGTAAGACTGGAAGTGGCAGGAAAAGGTTGCTGGAATATTTAGAGAAGGTTGGATTGGCCTGCAGTAATTTGTGTAGTGTTGAAGGTATGAGCTGGATTTTGATGTGAAGAGTACAAACTAGCCTAACTGGCCATTGAATGAACCAGCTGGCTATCAATTGTCTCTCTGCAATGGTACAACAGCTCTTCCAAATTTAAGGTTAAGATATTTTATCTTCACAGAAGTATTGCTACCATCCCCATATACAGCAACAATATTGGCTCCCTAACATGTGGTAAGAGATTCACTACTGCCACCAGTTCTAGCCATAGAAATCCTTGATTTATCTGCTTTCTCCAAATGGTAGCTCACTTATTTATTTCTCATTCAGCAACAATACAACATGAAATGAAGGCCTATAGTGTTAACACTGCCCAAAGGGTTAGTATTTTGACATAAATAATCTAATTATTTTGTGGCTACATGATTGGACAACAGTTTCTCTACATGGGAAGCACACACCTTTTGAGTGATATAGAAAATTAGCTGGAAGATTGAAGATCTGTAAATTAGAAGATCCATAAATTTACAAAAAACTTCTGCAGTATATGTTAGGGTTGAAGAATGGTCTAAGCATGCTTAGTTTCATTTTTCTGAAGGTCGTCTTTCAAAAGCTTAGGAAAGGTTCTTCAACATTATTTCTTTTTGTAAAATATCTAAATTGTTACACTGCTATCGTCTCCTCCAAAAATATCACAATACTAGAGATCATAGTATCATAGTGTTTAGGGTTGGAAGGGACCTAAACAGATCATCAGGTCCGAACCCCTGCCCCAGGCAGGAACAAGTGCTGGGGTCATATCACCCCAGCCAAATATCTGTCCAGCCTCCTCTTGAAGACCCCCAAGGTAGGAGAGAGTACCACCTCACTTGGGAGCCCATTCCAGAGCCTGGCAGCCCTAACTGTAAAGTAATGTCTCCTGATGTCCAGCCTGAACCTTCTCTCTAACAATTTGTGGCCATTATTCCTAGTAACCCCGGGTGGTGCCTGGGGGAAGAGAGCCTCCCCCAATTCCTGCTGGTCCCCCCTGTTGAGTTAGTAAATGCCCACCAGATCCCCTCTCAGCCTTCTCTTGTGAAGGCTGAGTAGGTTCAGGCCCTTCAGCCTCTCTTTGTAGGGCCTGCCCCACTGCCCCTGGACCATGTGAGTAGCCCTCCTCTGGAACCTCTCACTGCTAGCCACATCCCTCTTGAAGTGCAGCACCCAGATGGTTGGAACGTAAAAATAAAATGATTTTCAATTAATCTATTTTAGATGGTAAATTTTGTTTTGGTACAAATTGCATGGTTTTCATTAGTTTCAATTTTCGGTAACAAAAACCAAAAATTTACTTCTAATTGAAACATTGTTTTTGTTAAATAAACAAGACAAATTGCTATAAAATTTTTGAGGGGAGAAAACCCACTATTTTGGCCAGATCTTTAAATATCCATTTAGAAATGCAAAGTCAATGTAGGAAGGATGAGACTAGAAGAAGCAAAGATAAGAGACTGTTCTTTTCTGTGCTTTATAAGGAATAGTTCGTTTTACTGCAACCCTTTTATTATCACATGGGTAACAATAGGCTTGATTTTCCATTACTCTGTACCTAGTAGTCAACGATTTATAGCTTACACAATTTAGACATTACTGGATCAGAATGGCAGTATTTATAAACTCTTGACTTTGGTATATGTGACTACACAGGGCTAAAGTGATGAAAAATCAAGCTTGCTGCGTGCTCTTTCCCCATACCTGAAATGTGTCGTGTCCCACCCCATTACAATGTTTATGGCCTAGAAAGTACTCCACTTCATTTTCAGTTGCTGTGACTTCTTAGAAACCTCTTTTGTCTAGTCCCATACCAGTCAAAGTGGTTGCTTTTGTGCTATTACATATAGCAGGAAGTGATAAAAATCTTCACTTCAATTTGATATATCCCTCAGCATGAAAGTAGAACACTAGAGATCAGACTACTGGCTGAAACCATCTCAGTGTGGTTTTGAAGAGAGGGAGAGAATTTGTGTTTTGTGTGTCTTTAAAAAAATAAATTTTAGAGACTACAAAGAAAATTAGCTTATGTATTAAATTACTGGGAAAGTATCTATACTAACATACTTAAGTCTCAATATAAACTTTTGCACCTGGCTCCCCTCTATCTCTAACACATTCAACTATAAACTATATATTCAAACACAGCCTTGAATATTTGGAAAGCTCAGAACTGCACCCTCAGCCCATCTGTAACATACAATGTAGTTTAAAAAATAAATAATTTGCCATGAAATTCTGTAGGCAGTGTATTAGGATAGAAATTAGAAAATACAGTAAGTAAGAAATAGATTAGCTTAGGCTATTATAACCAACCTAATTTTTTTAATGACTCTCTAGTTTATCTCTGCTGCAGCTGCATCAGACCTTATAATGGGATTAGACTCTGCCTTAGAAACTGATTTTTCTTAGCTATAGGTTTCTGGCAGAGAACAATATTCTTGCGAATCCATAATGAGATGATGCACTTCTATTAATGGCAAGGAGGAGGCACCTATGGAGACTGAGTCAGAGTCTGATTCAGGAATTACCTCATGTCTAAGTAGCAGGAGATACATAGAGTATAAACTCTTAACAATGGCCTGGTCCTAATTTTGTTCAAGTAAAAATACCTTCTAGTGAAACACCCCCATTACTAAGACCCCTAAAGATGTTCATTTAAGGGGCAATGAGATCTAATCCCCGATTCCAACAATTGCACCCCCTGCTGTGCCACAAATGTATGGCAAAATGTGTGATTCTGAGATTGGTGATAAAATCCCAATTGCACTGTACTTGCCAGTACAGGAGCAGCCTGGGTTCATGATCCTGGGCACCCCGTGCACCTGGCAAGTTAATAGCCAGGTGCCTGACAATCAGAAAATTGTTAGCTCAGGGTGGGGACTGCACCAGGGTCTGGGACCAGCCACAGTGCAGTTGCAGCCAAGCCAACAATCAGCAGAGTCCAGTGATCGCATAAGTGCTGGTTTTAGACCCCATTGCAGTCCCAGACCCAGCCAACCAGAACTGCTCTACAAGGTTTAAAGGCCTTAGTGGGGGCAAGCCCCTGCTGGGAGTCTCTGCTTTCCTACACTGGGTTGCCTGCCTAGTGCTGTTTGGCACAGGATTTAAACCCCCTGGTGTGGGAAGCCAAAAGCTTCCCTTTGCCAGGAACCTCTGTTTCCCGGAGCTGGATAGCCCATCCAGGGCAGCCAGGGAAGGTTTTAAAGTCCCTGGAGTTGAAGTCTTTTGGCCTCCCTACATCCCACCTCCAGCTGAGCTGACAATCACCTGATTGTCAGCCACACATTGCTCCATGGAAACAAGCCATAAAAATGTTCCGTGTTATATGTGGAACATTTTTTCTGGCTAGTTCCCCAATTTATGGTGCCTTAAATTGGGTGCATATCTAGCAGCCTTCCTAGTTATGCGTTGATTAGCATTTTAATCATGACATAAATATAATGGGGGGGGGGGGGAGAGAGCTAAGTTTCCATTTAGACGAGCACTCCAAAAATTCCATTTTCCCAGAATCTAAGAGAAGGAAGCTTATGAAAAAGCATACAATCCATTTCTGCCATCTCAGACATGTACAAGAGAAAGGTTATGATTAGCAGCTGCTAAATCTCAAAGCCTTTGGATGCTCCCTATCCTGAACTTCAGATGCTTATTGAATGTAAAGTAGGTTTTGTGCATTAAAGTGCACACGTAGGAGCATCCAGTATCTCCTCAAAATTTTTCAGTGCTTCTGTCTCTATCCATGAGGGATTTGAAGAAAACACCCATAATAGGAGACTAAGGTGCAAAGTCCCCCCAAAACTATAGCATACATATATTACTTTTAGCCATATGTCCTTATTTTATTGTACTTTTGATGTTAGGTAGGTGCCTTTTGATTCCTGTTAGCAAACTTGGCTTTCAGCCATAATCTTGCTGTCTGGACTAAGTAATAATTCATTTTGTGGCATTGGGTGTGGGAGGGAAAAGTAATGATAATCTATCAAGTTTCTTGACTGTATTTTCTATTCTTCATCTAGAAGCAGTGAGATTTGAAGCTGTGATACAAACAAATACATCCTTCAAACAAATATAGAACTCTTGCAAAGGTATTTTGAGTTTTACTTACACCAATATGCAGAAATATATGTATGAAGCCTGAGCTTCTAGCTCTCAAATCCACGTTGCTCAGGAATTATTGGGTCCAGTCATCTCATTTCCCAATGGATACAAGTATGAAACCTCTATTAATGATTTTGGGACTTGCATGCATATACTGGAGCCCAGTAGACACCACTGATTTATTTTTCTAAGTTATGTTTTCATCATCATCATCATCATCATCATCAACATTATTATTATATCACATGACTGCAAAGCCTTGAACTTTATGAAAAGTGCAAAATGTGCTGAGTGTCCTAACGTGGTCTAAAGGAAACATGCTCTTTTTTGAAGTCTTTAACAGCATAATTTCTGTAATTAGGCATCTTTACAGTACAGAAAAGGGGATGCTACATGAAGTCTGTGAATTCCTGCTGTGAATTTATAATCTACATTTCAATGGACGAAACAGTGTTTGGCCCATGCCCATGTTTCAAAAGCAAATGCATACTCTTACTATGTATTACTCTATTCCTATAAGCAGAAATACAGACGTGTCTTAGAACTACAGTGAACTGTTCAGCAGAGAATTGAACTCTAGCCAATAAGCCCCTTGATGATCTCTTAAAATACAGCTCGGCTCCTGTCCCACGTTTACCTTTTAGACCTAAGTTGGGATCGGGGATGAGGGGTAGTATGGAAGAATCACTTTGAGAGTGGGGCCTTCAGTTGAGCCAGAAAACAGAGAACCCCCTTCCCCACCCCGCCTATCAGAGAGGCTTCTACAGCAGGCCCTCAGAGAGAGGGATTAAGAGCAGGTAGGGCATAAGGGAAATCAAGAGCATTAAACTCCATATGCAAGGAAACAAAAAAAAGATGGCAGGGGAAGGGAAAATAAAGCTGAGATGTGAAAACTAAGAATTCTCCAAAGAGACATCTCTCAGCTAATTCTGCTGCTGCTGAAGAGACATATTGGATATGAAAGAAATCTATTCCCATAATAGAGGGTGTATAGGTAGCCAAGTGTTTCACTTGATTTTTTCCCAATTTGCTACACAGCATGGCTTTTCTACTCCACTCTCACTGCAGATCCTAACCCCAGACCTCCATGAAAAGGATTCATTGATGCAAAATGGTAAAGTTCAAGTGGTAATGCATCTGATCTAGTCAAAGTCATAGTACCTCTTTGCCAGGTATCACTGCAATCAGTCATAAGCTATAATCTACTCCAGACATTTCCAACTAACAGCACCACAGAACGCAGTAAATGGGATAAAATAGCAGACTTGAATCTTTTCCCCAATCTAGAGTCAAATCTTTTAGTTCATATTTTCAAACTGAGCTGAGGCTTAAACAATAATGGCCACAAGAGCAGCTGTCCTGGCAATTCTCCCCACCCAATGGGGTGGCTTGGTCAGTAAGCTTAAGTTGGCTGGCCCCTAGGGACAACCACCACTCACTTGCCTGTCCATCCTTCCAACTACCTTGAAATTGGAGCATCTTTCCTGCTATGACTTTGGTGTTATATTAAATATAGACCCCAATCCAGTTTGGAAGGCAGACGCTTGGTTGCCTTACTTTCCCTCATCATCTGGCCAGCTCTCCCCAGAAAGAATGCAAAGGGGTCCCCATAACCTCCCTTCCAAACAGTCCTGAGGTTGTGGGGTTCCCAGCCTTTCCCCACAAAAAAAACGTTTCTTGGGTCATGAGGTTCCCAGTGCTTCCTCCTCTCATCCCCCAAAGTGCCCTCAGGTCATGGGATTCCCAGGCCTTCAACTCCAAAATTTTCAATTTGTGGCCTGTGGCCCTTCATAGTCCCTTACAGGAATCAGCCTCCACAGAGTGCAGCCTTTTCTCCATGTTGTCTTTCTACATCTACCTTATCCAGGCTCCATATTAGGCTCCAGAAAAGCTGATGCCAGAGTAGACTTAAACTAAGAAAGCCAAAGACTGAGGCAGCGTATTGGAGCAGCAGGGCCATGCGGTAGGCATAGAGATTTTCCAGAATTTCTCAGTATCAATATTAGAGTCCACACTGCAAATATGCAGCACAGGAAACATTTTTTCATTCCTAGCATGCTTCTTGTGGCAACTCAAACTTCTTTGAGATCATCTGGACACAGCTCATGAATACAAAAATAAAACACAGTGACAGAAAATTAATTTATTCCATTTAATTTTTTTTATGTTAAAGTTACGTGCATTCAAAATTGCCACATGACAGTGCTATTTGTTTTTTAATTGCTTAATATAAGAAATAAGTTTGCCAAGTCAGAGAGTAGTTAAAGAAATACTGCAATTTAGTGTGATGAATTAAAACCTTCCATGGCTCAATATGTTACTTAAAATACTTTCACCTAAACAGAAAAAACCCTTTGCCATAAACTTAATTGCCATTATTATTCTAACATAGTTATTTATCTGGGTTTCAGATATATTACGCTATATTGTGGAAAAAAGCCCTTTCATAAACATTGTGCACAAATTCCATGGATCTTCTGCTTGGCTTGAGCCGCATAATTGTACATTTAGTTCAAAAATAGATGGCTTACACAGAGGAGCAGTAGCCTGCAGACAAGGTTTAGAGTGCATCTCTCTGTGAAATATTCAAATGTGAATAAGAGTTTCTAGGGTAGAAGTGATGTGTTCAGTTATTTGATGAAATTTGGAATTGTTATGTTCCATCCAGAAAAAAGCTTCATGTAGATTGCTGGAAGGATGCAGACAGTGGTAATAAAATAGGTATAGCTTGGTGGCATGCTTCGATGACAAAATATCACTACAAAATAGACTGCCCTTTGATACCAGCTGTCTACTTTATGCCAGTTTCAGTTACAACTGAGGATTACTCAATGTTTAGAGATTCAGTTTGGATAAGTACCCTTCCCTTAAAGTATAAATGCATATAAGAAATCTTTGTACTCAGGAAATGAAAGTGGAAGCCTTAGGAGAAGAGAATTATTTTTTCTCTGCATGTTTCTGACATTTTCAATTCGTGGTCAAGGTGGAAACACTGAGAGAGGAAACCTTCCTTGAAGCATATAATACAATACTTCTAATCTTTGTTAAAGTTGGGAATAAAATAATTTATTATATAGAACTTATTGGTTTGCAGATATGAAACCAATTTACAAAGAAAAAACATTACCTTAGGGTACCGAAGGGATTGGCTGAGGTAAGTCAGAATCATCAGCTAACCTCTTTGAGAACTCATGGAGGTCAGGTGAGGTTCCAGATACTGGAAAAGGGCAAATATATTGCCCATCTTTAAGAAAGGAAGAAGGACAGTGCAGGAAATGACAGATAAGTCACCTTTCATATCTGGAAAGATTATGGAGCAGGTCCTCAAGGAATCTATTTTTAAGTACTAGAGAACTACAAGATGCTCATGAACATCCAGCATGGATTCATCAAGAGCAAGTCATGCCTGATCAACCTGATCTCCTTTTATGGACTTTCCTCTGGGTGCAGACAGAAGTGTAGCTCCCACCATAACTGAAAACACTTTGCAGGAAGTTTTTTGAGTTACAACAATCCCCTGGAACAGACAGAAGTTCACTGTTGGTTCCAGGGGGGATGGGAATCTAGCTGCTGGCTATAAGACTGCAGTTGATTTTCCCTAGTAATGGCCCCTCCTTTCTCCCATCCTGTCCCTGTTTCAGAATGGGAGTGGGGAAAGGGAGGGGAGGGAGCTCTTTCTAGGGGTTCTCCTGCAAGTGCTGGAGGGTGGGGTGGGTGAACTGGACCCCGCCACACAACTTGGGGGGGAAACTCCAATACACTCACCCCACCCTCCAGCAGGGGTTGGAAAAAACCAAGACTGCACTCCCTCCATTCCCTTTTCCCTTTCCCATTCTGAAAACAGCCCAAGGCTGGGAGACAGCAGAAACAGAAGTTACAGAAGACACTGTTTTGAAACATTTTCATCTGACCCCTCATGCAATCAAGTTCATCCAAGTCACTGCCAGCTGTGGAGGAAATATTTTTGAATACTCATGGATCGATAGTCTAATGAACTAAACACTATGTAGGAGTATTAGCCCTGAAACAGTCTGCCACAGAACACCAAATGAACCAAGAAAACAGGAAGACCTCAGGCACCTAAAACTAATGATAAAACCCCCTATGCATTATGATATATGCTATGGGTATTATTCTGCCAGTATTAGCATGTTCTTGGAATGATTACAACTGTATACATGACAATTTCTGAACAGAGTGAGTGTTTCATCCAACTATGAGTTAGTGGGTGCATAGGTGCAAGCATTCGTGATTTAATTATAATAATTATGTGCAGATATAATTTGGATTTTATGTTATCTCATAAACCTGAAAACAATTATAAGCAGATCTGTTGGGAGAGAGAATTTAAACAGGAAAATGTTTAAAGAAAAGAATAAACAAAAAAGGTGAAAAATAATTGGGACTATTTAATGGCATACCAATGGATGACCAAAAAAACCACAGTCAAGAAAGAAAAAAGCTGCACTAATTAAATAAAACAACCAGGGCTGGGGGGCAAAAGTAGTAACTGAAAAAAAATACATTGAAAAAATGGGGAAAGGTAGTAGTTTATACCTGTGACTATAAATTTGAAGCTGGAAATTGTGGGAAATTGATATGATGGACAAAAAGACACAAAGAAAAGATCCATGGCCAGCATATATAAGGGAAACTAAGAAGAAGTTTTAAAAGTATCTCAAGACAAAAGATTCCACATCAATACATTTGACCACCAGTACATGGGTAGAAGGGTAGATTTGATAATATTACTACAGAAGTATTCAATAAATATTTGTTCTCGATGGTGGGGAGAGAGGCACAAAGGCAGATGATCTCTTCATACCGTAATAGAATAAAATAATTTTAATTCCAACAGTAATTCAGGAGGACATTAAACAGCATTTGTTATACGTTTATATAGATCTTTAACTTATTTAGTACAAAACTTTAAGCCAAGAATTTTAAAAGAGCTGTCTACACAACCCTTATTTTCATTAACATTGGTTGCTCATGTTATAACACAGAAACACTGCGAGAAGCTTAGAAAAAATGATAAAATTGTAATGCAATGAAATCTGGTTAATTAGTCACTAAGATAACTCATCACTATGGTTTCATTTGTCAGCGATCTTAATCCCCACCAGTCTCATTAATTTATACACAAAACACTCTGGTTAATTAATCATCTGTTAAAGTATGGTTATTCCAAAATGTACACCCACACTAAAGTGAAGTGGAACAGTGCATGCAGGGGCAGTGCTTGCCACCCCGAACTGGAGCCTGGCCAGCAGGAGCCATACTCCAGCTGCCAGCCAGGCTCCAAGTGGCAGGATCGCCACTGGTTCAGCCCTAGGAGGCCCCCAAGACTCTAGGTAAGACTGTTGGGACCAGCCCAGTGCTAGCCCCAGGCTCCCCTACCTCACCCAGGGAAACCTGCTGTGTGCCAGGGGGTACATGGCACAGGAGTTCCCTGGGGACAGCTAGCAGTGGCACAAGGTATGCCGTTGCCTCTTGTCATGTGGATACAGCCCTGATACTCTTCAGCTTTTCTTGGCTCAACAAGACATAAATGATTGACCCTTTTCATTTTCATAGATTTCATAGATTTCATAGACATTAGGGCTGGAAGGGACCTCGGAAGATCATCGAGTCCAGCCCCCCGCCCAAAGGGCAGGAAGTCAGCTGGGGTCATAGGATCCCAGCAAGATAAGCAACCAGTTTCATCTTGAAGGTGTTCAATGAAGGTGCTCGAACGACCTCCGGTGGCAGGCTGTTCCAGACCTTGGGGGCTCGGACAGTAAAGAAATTCTTCCTTATGTCCAGCCTGAAACGATCTTGTAGTAGTTTGTGACCATTCGACCTCGTCATCCCTTGGGGCGCTCTGGTGAACAAACGTTCCCCCAGATACTGGTGGTCACCCCTGATAAACTTGTAGGTGGCCATCAGATCACCCCTGAGCCTGCGCTTTTCCAGGCTAAAGAGCCCCAGGGCTCTCAGCCTGTCATCGTAGGGTCTGCTTCCTGACCTCTGATCATGCGCGTGGCTCTTCTCTGGACTCTCTCAAGCTTCTCCACATCCTTTTTGAATTGTGGAGCCCAAAACTGGACACAGTACTCCAGCTGCGGCCTCACTAAGGCCGAGTACAGGGGGAGAATGACATCCCGGGATTTGCTTGAGAAGCATCTATGGATGCAAGCCAGCGTTTTGGTCGCTTTACTAGCCGCAGCATCGCATTGCAGGCTCATGTTCATCTTGTGGTCAATGATGACCCCCAAGTCTCTTTCTTCCATAGTGCTAGCCAACACAGCACTGCCGAGCCTATAAGGATGCTGCAGGTTTTTTTTCCCAAGGTGGAGAACCTTGCATTTATCGGCGTTGAACACCATCAGATTCTCATCCGCCCACTTGCTGAGCCTGTCCAGGTCAGCCTGGATCATCTGCCTGTCTTCTGGTGTGGATGCTTTGCCCCAAAGTTTGGTGTCATCTGCGAACTTGGCCAGTCCGCTTCTGACTCCAGTGTCCACATCATTAATGAAGATGTTGAACAGTATGGGTCCAAGGACAGAGCCCTGGGGGACCCCACTGGTCACCGGACACCACGATGAGTGACTTCCATCAATTACTACCCTCTGGGTCCAACCCCGGAGCCAATTTTCCAGCCAGTGGATCGTGGAGGACCCAAGGCGACAATTGGCCAGTTTCTCCAAGAGACGATCATGGGACACTAGATCGAAGGCTTTTTTGAAGTCAAGATATATGACATCAATCTCATCTCCCTTGTCCAGGTGATATGTCACCTGGTCGTAGAAGGAAATGAGATTGGTCAAGCAAGACCTACCCGCAACAAACCCGTGCTGGCTATCCCTTAAGATGTTGGCGTCGGCCAGTCCATTAAGGATGGCCTCTTTAATAAACTTTTCTAAGATCTTCCCCAGGATAGAAGTCAGGCTGATGGGCCTATAGTTAGCCAGATCCACTTTCCTCCCTTTCTTGAAGATAGGCACCACATTGGCCTTCTTCCAGTCTTTGAGCACTACACCAGAGCGCCAAGAGTTTTCAAAGATCCGCGCTAGAGGCTGGGCTATGATGCTCGCCAGCTCCTTGAGTACCCTGGGGTGAAGATTGTCAGGGCCGGCTGACTTGAAGGTATCCAGCTTCTCAAGATGTTCCTTCACGAAGTCAGCATTAATGGAGGGCAGGGGATCACCCTCACCCAGACTTCCTGGCCCTGTAGCGGGCATGGGCGTCCCATGGAGCTGATGAAAGACCGACGCAAAGTACCTATTTAATAGGTTGGCTTTTTCCTGGGCGTCAGTTGTCAGTTGCCCCATCTGGTTCAGCAGGGGTCCAACGTTGTCCCTGCTTTTCCTCCGGCTCCCCACGTATCTGAAAAAGGACTTTTTATTGTCCTTGATGCTCAAAGCTAGCTGGAGTTCAGTTGCAGCCTTGGCTTTCCTGGTCAGCTCCCTACAGGACCGGACCAGTGCAGAATAATCCTCCTTGGAGGTGACTCCCATCCTCCATCCTTTGTAGGCCTTTCTTTTTAGCCTCAGGAGGTCTGCTAGGTCCCTGGAGAACCAGGGGGGCTGCTGTGCCCTCTTGCTGCCTTTCCTCCGAGATGGAATAAACTTAGTTTGTGCATTGAGGATCGCTCCCTTGAGGAGCAACCACTCTTCTTGAACTCCCCTCTCCCTGTGGTCGCAGTCCCTTAGGGCCTCACTGACAAGCCTCCTGAGCTTGTCAAAGTCGGCTTTCCTGAAGTCAAGGACTTGCGTGTTGCTGACTGACTTGCCAGCTTTTCGGCGGATGGTGAAGGTGATCAGCTCGTGGTCGCTGTCACCCAGCTTCCCATCAATCACTAGGTCGCTGACTAGGTCATCCCCAGTAGCCAGTTCCAGGTCAAGCAGTGCTTTGCCTCTCGTTGGCCCATAGACTTCTTGAGTCAGGTAGAGGTCATCCACGCACGAGAGGAAGCTCTGCGACCGCTCAGATTTTGCTGAGCGATCCTCCCACGAGATGTCTGGGTAATTGAAGTCACCCATGACAACCATGGTCCTGGAGCAAGCTGCCTCAGCCAGTTCCTGGGCAAACTCCTGGTCAAGCTCAGGACTTTGGGTGGGAGGTCTGTAATAGACTCCCACCATTGTGTCCCCTGTGCCGTGTTCCCCACGGATTTTAACCCAGAGGGTCTCCAGCCGTCCACCCCGGTCGCCAATATCGGCTTGCAGGGACGCATAGCTTTCCTTAACATAGAGAGCTACACCCCCGCCCTAGAGCTACACCCCCGCCCATTAATTTTGAAGAATTATCTTTTAATTTGGCAATGGGTTCATGTAGGAGTGCAAAACAAAACTCTTAGTGAGTTATTTGCTTGGGGCCATATAATATAGGACAACCAAGAATTAAATTCAGATCTGAATTTCAGGCCTATACTGCTAAGGACTACACCATATCCTTTCTGTATGTCACTACACTGCAGGCATCTATAGGATGAGATTTTCATTTACCTTTGAAACAAATATTTTGCACATGAATGGAATGAGAAGACATGCTAAAAGCACCTTCAGATAAGAGTATCCAGAACTTTTGGTCTTGTTTTTCTGTTTCCAAAATCTTTGCAGCATGAGGTATGGTAACAAGAAAAGTGATGATGTGCCCTCTTTGCATGCCCTGACCTAGTTTGGTCTCAGACCCATTTTCATTTATGCACAGCCATTTTTATTTATTTAGGTAGGGTTACCAGAAGTATTACACCAGCAAGGCAGCATAATTGTACCCTTTCCCACTGGCCAAGTCCCTGTCAACCTGACTCTAACACCATCTGGTGTTAGGCTAACTTACAGCCTTGTAAAGTTAAAAATCTAATATGAGCCAGGATCTGCCCCTTGGTTTGAAAATTCAATTGTCAGGATAGAAGAGCTTTTCTAATTTGTTTATATTTGTGAGTTTGTGAAAAGAGGTTTTTCAGAATGTGTAAAATCGCAGTGTCCCGGTTACAGCACCCATGTGTCAACGGGTAATATACCTTTCTTCTGGCCTCTTTTGTCTTAGTGTGTATTTTATTACATCTTCCAGATACGAACGGTTAAAGCTGAAGAACATCACAAAGTGCTTTGGACATAGGGATTATCTCTTGTGAAACAGCTATTTCCGTTTTTTTACCCCTTTAGCTGGACAGATTTTAAAATAAACAAACAAATAAAAAACAACTGAACAAAAAAATATTTCCCCTGAGAACTTCCTTTTGTGCTACCTATGAAAAATTAAAGCTTTTCTAGAAAAAAAAATGAACAAGAATACCCCTTTACATAAACACTCTTAGAACTGTCTTAATATGTAGTAAGCATGGAAAGGTCTAGTTTCCCCCACCCATTCCTTTCTCTATGCATATATGTGTCTGAATGCTATTTTTGGCTGCTTGGGGCTATAAGTGCTTTTTAAGTTTTCTTTTGCTCATGCTGCCTTCTACAGAACAGTAGTCAAATCAAGGAGTTATGAAAATCAGTCACAGGGAAATTTTATAGGGTTTAAAAGTAGAGTGTGAATAAGCAATCCAAAACTGTAAATCCTTATTCAATCCATTTCAGTGCTTTTACATTTTTGTAACTCTTTGCTGTTCAGACAACTGCCTGATGGGTGACTGACCTAAACCTCAGACCAAGGAATATTCCTAATCTCTGATAAATTAGACCATTAGCATGATTTCTCCAGGCTCTGTGTTTCCTCAGTTCTTTATCAAACTTCCTTAGAGCAATTTGGGAGGGTGAGGAAAGGCCTAGGTAACAAGGAACTTTGATTTAAGATATAGTAGGTGCATCTACATGAGATCATAGAATCATAGAAGTAGGGTCAAAAGGGACCTTGTAGATCTTCAGGTCCGACCCCTTGCCTGGGCAGGAAGAAAATTGGGCTTCAGATAGGCATCAAGCCGCTTCTTAAAGACCCCCAGGGTAGGAGCCAGCACCACTTCCCTTGGAAATTGGTTCCAGATCCTAGCTGCCCTAACTGTGAAGTAGTTCCTACGGATGTCTAATCTGAACCTACTCTCCAACAACTTGTGGCCGTTATTCCTTGTTATCCCGGGGGGTGCTGGGGAAAACAAGGTCTCCCCCAAACCCTTCTGGTCCCCCCTAGTGAGTTTATAGACAGTCACCAGGTCCCCCCTCAGCCTTCTCTTGTGAAGGCTGAACAGGTTCAGGTCCCGTAGCCTCTCATTGTAGGGTCTGCCCTGCTGTCCCCGGATCATGTGGGTGGCCCTCCTCTGGACCTCTCAATGTTGTCCACATCCCTCTTGAAGTGGGGTGCCCAGAACTGGACACAGTACTCCAGCTGTGGCCTGACCAGTGTTACGTAGAGGGGGAGGATCACCTCCTTGGCCCTACTTGAGATGCACCTGTGAATACACGATAGGGTCCGGTTAGCCCTGCCGACCGTGACCTCACATTGTTGGCCCATGTTCATCTTGGAGTCAATGATGACTACAAGATCCCTTTCTGCCTCTGTGCTCTCAAGAAGGGAGTTTCCCATCTTATAAGTGTGCTGCTGGTTACTACAGCCCAAGTGCAGCACCCTGCACTTGTCCATATTGAAACGCATCCTGTTTTTGTTAGTCCACCCTTGAAACCTATCCAGGTCTTTCTGCAGTCTTTCCCTCCCTGCTAGTGTGCCCACCTCACCCCAAATTTTGGTATCATCAGCAAATTTGAACAGGTTGCTTTTCACCCTGTTGTCCAAATCGCTGATAAAAAAATTGAACAGTGTGGATCCAAGCACCGAGCCCTGGGGGACTCCGCTGCCCACTTCCCCCCAGGTCAAATATGACCCATCCACGACCACCCTCTGAGTGCGACCCTTCAGCCAGTTTGCAGTCCATCTGACTGTGTAGGCATTGATGCCACAGTCGCCTAGTTTTTTAATGAGGATGGGGTGGTCGACAGTGTCAAAGGCCTTGCTGAAGTCCAGAAAGACTCCATCCACAGCGACACCTGCATCCAATGCTTTTGTGACCTGATCATAAAAGGCAATCAGGTTGTTCTGACATGACCTGCCCCTAATGAAACCGTGCTGGTTGCCCTTGAGCATCATCCCTGATGCCGGCCCATCACAGATGTGCTCCTTGATGATCTTCTCAAAGAGTTTCCCCAGGATTGAGGTAGGACTGATGGGCCTATAGTTGCCCGGGTCCTCCCTCCTCCCTTTTTTAAAGATGGGAAGTGAGATGTTTACTGAGGACCTGATTAATTTGCTCCACAGTAAAGTTTCAGCATCTACATGTGCAGAACTATTAGGATGGAGTAAACTCATTAACTCTGCTGTAGGTTAGTACTTGTCAACACAAGTACTATCCCATGGCAGAGTTATTTATTCCACAGCAATGCATGTGTAGACCCTGATGGGGCTGTCTGGGGCACAAAGGTGCTTCAATGTGGGGACTGCCTGCTAGTTAGCCCCACTATGGAGCACCCTCATGCCTTAGGCAACCCCTCCATAGCACATTGAGCCAGGCAGGATGATCCCTGAGTTGGCAGGCTGTTCCCCTGGGCTTTCTGCCAGCTGGAGCTGCTCCAACCCAGCTCCACATGCTGTAGTCCTGGGTGCACATGCAAACACAGCACCTGGGAGCAATAAAGTCCAACATGATATGCACCTGAGTTTATTGCTCCATGCTAATAGCTTATGTAGATGCACTCTGTGTGGCGCTGTGGATAGCAGAGGAGAACTATGGATAAATACTAACATTTGATTGCATTCTGTACCCAGTTTAAATGTACCTTTGCATTGTCAGAGTGTAAAATGGCTCTTTTTTCCTCCACTTTGCTCCCCCCCCAAGCACCTACCCCACATCATACTCAGGAGAGAATGCGTGCAGCAGAGAATGCAGGCCTTAATTTCCGAACTGTTGGAATAAATGGGATTATGTTTGCAACAAAACTTACCGTATACCGATATTTGAGCAGGTAGCTTTAGAGCTGTATTGAAAAACAAACAAATGAACAAAAAAAATTTTCCTTGCTGTATGAACACAGACCAAGAATATGAAGGGTTACCATATCACACAGCCAGCACACTTACAGTGTTTCAGAGAATGATGGTTCAGGTGCTCTAAAAGATAAATACCATCTGTTGTATCAATAACTGGGGGAAGATACAGAAGAATATTTGAAAAACAGAGATCAGTTTAAGAACAAATTGCAAAAATATAACTTAGAGTTTAAAATCGGACTTCTTTCAGAATCAAGCTACTTATTTCAGACACCCACATTGTTCAAAGTCATACAAAGGAATGAAAACATGCACCAATGAGGTTCGAGCTATAGTCCCAAATGTTTCTGAGCTTGAAATCTTTCAATATTTTAAGTTATTTTGGAAGATTAATTTCAAATGCATCAACATTAATAAGCCATCTGCTTGCATTTTTTAGAAGGAATGTGAAATGGGTTTAGACCAGAGAGGAAAATGCCATTCTGAAGAAGCAAAACTCAGTAGTCACAATGTACTGAAGCATTGTAATCCAAAATTCTCTGGGCTTTTAGGGTTTGATGACCCTCTGGGAAGCAGTGGGGTGATACAAGTAATCAAAGACTAAGAACCAGCTAAGGTAAGTTGTATTCTTTCTCTAAACTGATACCAAACCATTAAATGGAGACGGGCAGGGGGGAAGCATGGTCTGGTGACAATTAAATGTGGTGAGTGCTTGTAAATATTCATTGGGAGAAATTCAGATAAAACTGTAGCCTATTCAATATCCAATTAATTGGCAGACATGTTGCTCATGCACATCAAGTGCGCTGGGGGGAAAAGGCACAAACATGAAACATTTGTATAACATTTTTGTTTTCTGTTACATAGATCTATACCACTACTCAGATTCTAGCAGAGCTATGTCTTAATGATCAGGAAATGTGATTTAAGGAGATCTGATTTAACAAATGGAAAGAATGAAAAACAGCCCAGGGTAAAGAATATACAACATATGCATCACTTGTTCTATGTCTACAATAAGAAATGTTGATAGCAAATTATCAAGGGAAAAGACAGAGAGCAGAAAGTGTATTTGGACAAGCAATGTACATGACAGTGATAAAACAGGAGGGATGATGATAGGCTATTAAAAGTTAAAAATTGAGACGGGGTTAAAAGAAACTGAAGCTGTACATTCCTTACTAAAGAGAGAAAAAGGGATGCATTTCAATATCCTACAGAAGTAAACAGAAAAGTTACCAAAAAAGTAAATCTCAATAGTTGAGGCAAGTGAAGAAATTGCTCCCCTTCTTTCCAAATGCTATGGAGCAATAGACTTCCCAAAAGACTAAACAGAGATGAGATCAATGTTACAATGTATAAAGCTGTTTATCAAGCTATAAATGTTAAATGTGATTCTATTTTCTGTGTAAGGCATCTTTTAGTCTTTATTAGTTTTCCCCTGTCTTCTGCAGGAATTGTTTTATATTTTACAGAGTGAAAGACAATGTTCTTTCTCACAAGGTAGCACTTCTTCTTTTTTCTCAGTGTTTTCTATTAGCCTAAAATAAAAAGCTGGCCAGCTTAAATCTAATTTCTCCTCTCTGTGTACGAAGAGCATAACTCTTAACCACACCTATCCAAAGTCATCAGCTAAGTTTATCATTTGTGTGGAGAAGGGACTAAGGTATAACCATCTCAGAAGCAGTTTGTTTTCTTAGAATTTATTTGCCTTAAAAGTCCACCCTGTCTACTTCTTTGCTTACAAATTTAAGGACCAACAGATCTTATTTTCTGATTTTGGTTTCTAGTGTAGCTTTCTCTGATTCTTTCTGAAATATTTAATAGAAAGCTTCTTTGAATGGAAGCATCCATCCATTTTATAACATGCCTTATATAAAGCAAATTTGGAAAACCCTACACATTTTCCTTCAGACAGATGTTTCACTGTGGAATAATGACCCAACAAATCAACATCCAGAGGTCACTTAACAACTTCTGTTTAGTCTTTCCCAGCTTTAGTTTGCAATACATCATAAACACTGTTTGTTTGTGGGTGTGTGTTTTCTAAACTATAATTAGCATGGACTTTTGAGTAAGAAAAAATATGAATTTTTTTGGATTGACTTAGTGTTATTCTGTTTACTTCAAATTAAAAATATATTTTGAAAATGCTTTAGGTTCTTTAAAACATTTCCTCTGGGTACTTTTTCTGAAAATGAAAACGTTGCAGATGAGACTTTAAAACAAAGAAATCTTGCCAGTGCCAACAGAAGCTTCTACTGTATTACAATGCCCCACCTAGTGGCAACAATCCAACATTGCTTATTATTAGCCCTGGGAATTATACAGTGCACAGTGGCAAATGCTAAACAAAATATTAGAGCCCAGAACTAAGAGCCTTTGTGAGTTCTCTAATATTTCTGTGAACATTGTCAAAAAGTTATGTCCATATTGCATCCATTATTTTTAACAGGAATTATGAGTCTCACCATTAATTAATATCAAAGAATATGTTTTTTACCATTTGGGTCTGTAGAAGCAAGTTCGTATGCCATATACAGATGTGTCTCTTGGGCTATAGTCAGGAGATGTGATTGCAGCACATATAAGCAAACCCACACCATCACAGCTTTACTGCATTGTTACCTAAATTACCTCAATCAAACTATGCTTAAGAGTACAGGCAGTCCTCAGACTTATGACACAATTGGTTCCTGAAAACCGCGTCTTAAGTCGAAACATTGTAACTCAGAACCAATTTTCTCATATGAAACAATGTTATAAATGGGGGATTGGTTCCTAAACCAAGACCCGATACTCTATTTTCACCAAAAATACCCCAGAATTTTGTACTTGATCAATCATAGATGAGTAATATAGCTACATTAATATATTTATATTGTAAATAGCACTCATATTGATTTGGATGGACTTGTTTGAGGTGACTTTGCTGGACTTTTTGAAAGGCTCTTGGTTGGACTTTTTGAAGGGTTCTTGTCTGGAGTCTTCTCAGGAGTCTTGGCTGCAGTTTTTTTCTGGAGTCTTGTCTGCTTTCCTAAAGAAAGTGTCCAAGGAAGTTTGAACAGATGTTCTCCAGAGAGATGAGCGATGCAGCGAACTCGTTCACTGGCATGGCATCGCATCAGATCAAGTGTTGTAAAGTCAAAACTGACATCATAAATTTGAAACAGGGTGTCAATTTATATACGTTGTAAGTGTGAAATGTTGTAACTCGAAACATTGTAAGTCGAGGACTGCCTGTACTACAGTCAGAACTCCCAGTTGCAGCATGGAGTTAGACATAGCCTTTATTTGAGCAGAAGAGGAACATGGCCGTCCTTGGTTTAGAAGGTGTAATATGCAGTACCCTCTACAACTGGCCAGGAGAAGGAAGCACCGCCTTTTGGCACAGTATGTTTATTACAGCTTATAGCCAATATTTTACAAGTAGAATCCTGGCCAGAATGAAGTCAATGGCAAAATGGCTTATAACTTCAGTGGGGCCAGGATTTCCTCCAGTCAAGATCATCCCCAAGTATATTGCTTTTACATGTCTGTTTGGATATATCTGGATATATGATTCAGATATATTAATAATTTGGTCATAATGACTCATGTGACATGCAAGGAGGACTAGAGACATGTCAAGTGTATTCTGTGTTATTAATGGCTGTGTCTACATTAGCTGCCCCTATCCAGTATTTGAGAGTAAAAGGTGTACTCAGTTTATATACCCCCATTTGAAACCTATCTGAAAGTATGAAATTATGTCCCTCTCTGCTCTGAATTGTTAAAGTCTCTCAGAAAAGGATTTGGTATAAATTATAAAATAGAGGATTAGAGAAAATAATGTTCTTAGTTTCCAAGCAGGAAAATGCAATTTACTTCACTGTACTTGTTAGCTCATTGAAATGAAGATGCTGTATTTATATGACATGTGCGATCTTGTTTCAGTACTGCTTTCAAAAGATTAAGATGAAATGGATCAAAATGCTTATAAAAATTTCAGGCTAAAAAGGATTAAAAATGTACCTATTTTCTAGAAACTTAAGACTAATTGCAAGTTAAAAAACATTTGTTTAAGGTGAGATGCACCGTTTCATCTGCAAACATTTAAAAATGCCTAAGAAGTTTGAAACCAATTTCCAAAACCTACAATCTATTCTTTTATTTTTAACATGGTTAGTTAAATTTTGTACTGATGAGCACTGCTTGTAAAGCCATTTTGTAGGCTTGAACACAAGGTAAATTAACACAGAATTTGGCTGACTGTACAATAGTTGCATTTATTCAATACTGATGTACCATAAATCATATCTGTCATTGTTTGCACTGATTTAACTCTTTTTCCCCAAGCTAGATAAGCTATTTTCCAAGAGGTGGTTCATATTGTATTTTGTCTCACAAAATGTCAAGAGTTTGAATTTAAATGCTAGTGCCAAAAGATGTTAGGCCTCAGTAAAGAAATTTATGCTGATGCAAGATAGTATTTTCAGGAGCAGTAGAAAGTAGAGGCTGTAGAGGCTGACCATGGGCATAAGTTATGTCTGGTCAGCCCAGCCAGTCGTGGGGCAGACTCCTGCCTGTTGCCTAGCCACACAGATACACACTTTCAGTACCCTCGTGCCCCAGGCACTCCTGACACTGCCACCCAGAGCCCAGGGTAGACCTCCTGTACTCCCTGCCACCAAGACCTACTCTACCCTGGCTCAAATTACTGCTGTCCTGGGTGCATATATAGATGCTGCACCTGGGAGTAGTTTACTCTGGCTCAAACTGCTCCAGAGTTTATTGCTTCACATTAATTGCATGTGTAGATGCGCCCATTGGGCATGTCTATATGTGTACTTTAATGTGCAGTAGCCTATTTTACTGCGTATTAAAGCATCAGGTAAAAAAAGTGTGATTACAGTATTGCACAGCAAAATAGATTACAGCAGGGCTTCCTTCCACCTGAGAAGGTGGCGGCAGCGGCAGCTTCCTCCCCCCATCTGCTCACTCACCTCCACCTCCTCCTATGGAGCTGCGGGACTTCCCTCTGCCTGAGGAGGTGGTGGCTGTGACAGTGGCAGCTCCTCCCTCCCCCAAGCCTGCCTGCCCACCTCTGCCTCCTCCTACAGAGCAGCAGGGCTCTCATTTCCCTGCCTGAGGTGGCGACAACTCTCTCCCTGCCTGAGGAAGTGAAGCCCTTGCAACTAATTGCTACCGGCCCTCTTGGTGGTGCATGCGCAGTTGTCCAAAACTGCTATGGACAGACAGACACACAGACAGACTAAGCTCTTTATTATATTGGAATATATATATATATCACAGTTTCTGATTGTCACAGAGATAGTAGGAGATCAGGTAGGCCAGGTGGCTACTTGCCATATCAGTGGCACTGGTAACAGCAATAGACCAAGCAGCCATACAGTAATTGGGGCTGTATCCACCTTTTCTTGACCTCCTGCTAATGATCACTGTATACACTAGCTGCCTGCCATCATACAAGCCATATGTTTGACATCCCTGGATTAAAGAAACCCTAGCTGACCTTAGGTCAATGGTGATGCATAGGGGGTGCATGCGCACCCCCTGAGAACACTGGTGCACCCCTTGACAGCAGCGTTCCCTGCTTAGGCAACAGGCAGGGGGGGCAGGCAAGAGTGCTGGTGCCCCCCCTGAGAGGCCTAGCCAGGAAGTGGGGGGCGCCAGAAGAAGTGATCCCCACAGTTCGCCCATGGCCAATCATGCTGGCACTTCCGTGCAGCACAATCGGCTGCAGGGGGACTGCCCCCCCGGTCACTGATTGGCCACTGGGGGCACAAGTGCCCCCCTGACTCAGGGGTCACCAGTTGCCCATGCCTTAGGTTGAGGAAGAGGGAGTGGAATGATGTCTGGTTTACCATTTTTAACTTTCCCCTGCTCCTATCCTGCATCAAGCCAAGTTCAACCAAACCAGAGAACCCAGTCCAGAACTCCTCCTCCTCTTGATGTTCTTCCAAGACAATTAAAGCTTTTTTCCAGTATTGGGCACATAATATGGCCTGATCTGTAGCCCTGGCAAGTGTCTCATGCCTCTCAATTCCTCTGGAAGTCAGCAGACCATCAACTGTTCCATTGTCTGTGTTTCACTACAGTCACGTCTATCTGGATTGTGAGAGTAACCCCAAGTTAGCATTTTGGTTTTGGATTTGCCATTTCTTGTTTGAAAAAGCTTTAAACCAGGTAATTTGACCAGGTAGTGGATATCCGGTGTCTTTGATTTCTCCTTTTTGCTTGTGACTGCTCTTCTGAAGTCTAGTGGAATGATTCCACCAAGCATGTCTACAGACTGTTCATGTTTGTTAGTTGTAGATACCCAGCAATGCAATGGCAGCTGTTGTTCAGCACAGTGTCCACAGCCTAAGGGATTAGTGCCTTTGGTAGGTAACACCATGTGACCTTGTCTCAAGTGAACTTGCAATGAACTTTGATTTTGCCAAAGGATACTTTCACCTAGATAGTTTCGCTGCTTATGTTCTAATTCCTGGCAAGAATAGAAGTAATTTTATAGATTGATTTCTTCTATAAAAAGCTCACTGCTGGTCTGTGACCCTAGGGTGAATTTGAATCAAGGGTGGTCCAAAAATAGGGATCCAGTATTTTAAACAGTGCAAAATACAGAGTACTCATATTAGACTTTGCATGTTTCAGGAGGTGCTCAATGACAGTTTTTATAATAAAATACCAGTTAAATACTGCTACCTTCTAAAAGAAACCATAAAAGGAAATTTATAATATGCATATTATATGTAAAATAGGTTTGCAAAATAGTTTATTCTGGCAATGTTAATACAATAAATACCAGATGAATTAATCATGAGTATACTGTTAGTTTAATAAGTTGGAAAGACCACACTTGAAGTTAATATAAATTAAGTTGGTAGAAGTCAAACAATTCTAATTAGTCAGCCTTCTGAGAAGGACTACAAACTTTAAAAGGATGTTAGAAAGAAAAAAGTTGCCATTTCTGAGAAAATGGTAGCTGTTGTTTTTAATGGACTGAGAAGCATACAAAATTCCTAAAACACCCTTCCCATCATATTTTTAGGTTACATCTGGCTTCATGTTCTATTGATGCCTATCTGAAGTTTCTATGCAGAGTTACATATAAACATGACTATGGTTCTAATGAGTATTATTGAAGAAACAAGAACCAACTCTTTCTTTGGCTACTTCCCCTTATACAGTTCCTAATTACTGTATCATAATAGTAAAACTCCACCATATGCTGAATAATAAAACTCAGTTAAAATTCATATAAATAATTCAGTTAAAATAAGGTGCTTTGGGATAAGCATTTGCTAATTCAAGTGGAGGTAATCACTCATCTCACTGTATAATTTGCATTCATATGTCCATTTTGGAAAATCTCAGAATTCCACAGTAGCAAAAATTTGGTCATATGAAATATGCAGTAACAGTCAAAATGAAAAAAACCCAAAAAGCCAAAGATTATACCAATAAAAAATCTGACTTTTTCTCACTTCCAGTTATTAATGGTTCTCTTCCTTATTTTAAACTTATTTGGATAACAAAAAGGTTGTAAACTTCCTTGTACTACTTCACTGAAAGATAGCCTTGTATGTTCTCCTGAAATGCACAGTATGTAATATCTTGCCTTTACTATAAATGCTGTCAGATACTCCAACTTTCTTCCTTCCGATGTTTATTGAAAATGCATTTTCAGTACAGCTGGGAAACTTGTTAAGAGCTGACTATTGAATGACAGATATTCTTAAAGGGGATATGGAAATTTTCCACCCAGAAGATGCAAATGTTGATGTAGCTTGCAATACAAAGTGTGAATTAGTGATGAGAGAAGGAACCTCTTTAAAAAATAGAGATTAAGTCAGCATGATGGGAATTACTGTATAAATAAATTCTCTGGAATTATAGCACCATAAGGTAGTCCAGACTTCAACTTATTTGACACACAGGCACAGTAACAATTAAATTGTTGATTAAGTAGTAAAAGAAAACTCTCTAAAATGTATAGTAGCAGGTTTTGTTCCTTTGGATTAAGTGCATTTTATTTGGAGGGAATAACTATCTATAGTACTATGAGGCAGGAAATTCAGTGAATTGGTCAAACTGGGAGAAGAGCAAGAGCTGAGAAAAACTAGTCTTACCAAATGTTGACCACTTTGGTCTCAAGTGAATGTCCACTTTAGTTTATAGCGGGGGTGTCCAACCTTTTTGAATGTGGGGCCTGATCATGAACTTTTTATCACCCAGTGGGCCGGCGAGCCATATTCAAAGACCTCACAGGAAGCAGTATCACATCACCCCCCCGAAATGAAAGTACAGTGTTTACTTTTGTTTCCTGTTGCAGCACCTCAGGCCTCAGAAAACAGCTTGGAGGGCCACATGGTGGTCCGCGGGCCGCATGTTGGACAAGCCTGGTCTATAGGCATATGCTTAAGGAGGAGTACATGGAGCAGCATCCTGCAGAGCTGGGGATAAAATCAAATGAAACTATCACTTTTGTGACAAAATTAACTGGGTAAGGATAATAGATTATTTTGAAATGCTGGCAAAGAACAAAAATAAAACCCCCAAATAAAACAGATGGGAAATGGTGCTATACATAAATTACAAGAGAATTCAGACAGCAGTCACTGAAAACTTGAAGGGGAAATGTAATGCTGAAACTTCATTGGCATTCTTGGAAATAGACAACATAACCAGCAGGCTTGACAGTGAATATATCTGAGAAAAAGAAACTCTTGAGTTCTAATTATTGCTGTATCACTCAGTTGCTTTATGGTCTTAGGGAAGTCACTTAGTACCTGAAAGTGAGAGGATGTAATGTTTGTACCACATTGTTAAGGTAATCTATACTATGTAGGTATGAGATCTAATTGTTAAAAATAAAGAGTCAGCTTCTCTAAGACAGATGAGGAGAGTGACTTCCAAAGAAAGTTGTAGGGTACATAGAATAATAGAACTGTAGAAAACTAAGTCTGGAATAGTCCCCATGAGAACATGTAATCCAACTTCTGCTCAGGACAGGATCATTCCTTACCAAACCATCTCAGTCAAATGTGTCTAACCTGGTCTTCGAAACTTTGAAGGACGGAGATTCTACAACCTCTCTAGGTAGCCTGTTCTAATGCTTAACCACCTCCAAAGTGAGAAAGTTATTCCTAATATCTAACCTAAATTTGCTTTCCTGAAATTTAAGCTGATTTGCTCCTTCTTTTGTCCTCTCCAGCCACAAAAATGCTATCTCCATCCTTTTCATCATCACCCTTCAGGTATTTGAAAACTGTTATCAATTTAGAGAACATAAGGCTTCCATTCAACATACCCTCAAGTAGTCACCCACTTAGAGATAAGCCCTTTAACATGCTCAAATTCTATCAGAGTAAGGCTCTATTACCCAATAGGTAAAATCATCTCCAGGGCTAAAATGTATAATTAAAAGTACCCTTCCATGAGCCACATACTATTAGTTCTTCCAAAGAAGAAAGCATGATACGACGTAACCCATTGATCTATATTTTATAGGGTCAACAGAATGGATAGGTTTTGAAGTACTACTCAGGACCATTTCTTTAAAAGTTCCTGCATACAGACTCTTATTCAAGCCAACAAGAATTTGCTTTGTAGAGGCTGGGCAAGTCAGACCCTAAATGAGAATTGAAAAACCAGCTGACCAAACTGGATGATTAAGGAGTAAAATGAGAAAATATGAATGAAAACCAAGGCATAGACCTGTGGCTTAAAGTATAAGGAGGGAAATATTTAAAGTAATAATAAATAGAGAGATTTCTGGTATGCAAGTGAAAATGCAAACAGCTGAGAAGCAAGCAAAAAAGAGCAAAGTATGCAATATTTATTTGAAAAAGAGAGCCCCTGCATCAAGGTCTGTTACATTTCTCTGTTCCTGATACCAAAGGACCAGATTGTCCCTGGCCCTAGAATTGCAAGGGAGTAGAAAAGTATGCAGAGAGATAGTTTGTCATGTTGTTTTCCTTTAGTCAGTGCAGTTCTATATCTTCTCCCTTCCCTTCCTACCAGTGAACTCTGTGAGCAAATGCCACAGTTTAGCTACTTCCTTTGCTTCTCTTAAATGTACCATTGATTTTTATTTTAATAATTCTTTTCATAGGCTTGCAGACACTGAGAGACTGAACAATGCTTGTCTACTAAAGAGACCTTGTTTTCTAGACAAGCTTTTCCAAGGTCTCAGACCTCTGTTTAAATGTACTAAAAGCTAATAATTGAATTCATATCTTTATAGAAAGCTTTCAATGCAATGCGGGAGTGAAACATTGAAACTTATTCTATTTTCCTGTAACTTTATTCCTGCGTTATATTATGATGGGGTATAATGTCTCTTGGTGTTCTGCAGGACTATAATCTTAAAGCAAATCGTTGTAATGCCTTCAAAATAGATGGGAGGGTATAAAATCCATACAGGTTTGTAAACTCAGTGGATTTCCATAAAAATTTAGAGGCAAAGGTCAAAGTTTTCTAACTTTGAGGCTCCTTAAATCTGTATCTGATGGGTTGATGTGGCTTAAGTGCCTATAATCCAAACACTTCATTTTGTTAAAAAAGGCTTCTTTACAGTTTGCGGGGCGGGGGGGGGGAAGGGGAGGTTGTCGTTTCTGATTTTATGACCAGGGGTTCTTTATTTTTCCCTATCTTATTCCCTAAAGAAGTATTAATGTGTTCAGATTTTCATGTGGATCTATATTCACTCCTGGAGAAAAGTAGTACTCAGGGTGCTCTGCACTGCAGGTTTCAGTGTAATGTAGAGGTGCTTGAGCTAGTTTGAATACTGGAAGCAGTCTAGTCACAGCACCATGGAGTTCGACGTACAATGTGTAATGTGAATGCAATATGTGTAACAGCAGGAGGAACCAGACGGCAGTCTGCAGAGCTCTCATCTCTGAGAGACCTCCAGACACTGGGGGTAAGGGGAAAAGGAAGAGGAAGCTGGAGACTGGAGTAAGGGGAAGAGAGAGCAGCATGCACATGGAACTTGGTCAGCCCTAAGCAGAGGCAGTGCCGGATTATGACATGCTGAGGCCCTAAGCAATATCCATTTTAAGAGGCCCCATACTCATAATTCAATTTATATATTTTTGTCATAGTAGAACGAAAACTATATTTAGAGAGTCATTTTCCCACATCTCCTTTATTTACCAAATGATTATCATAAAGCTTGATATTGAGTCAGGTTTTTTTTTCTTATTTAGAGGCCCCTCATATTGTGAGGCCCTAAACTGTAGCTTAAGTATCTTAAGCTTAAATCTGGCACTGAGAAGAGGAGTGCGCAGTGGAGCTAGAGATCTCACTGTCTCGGTCAGCCAGGAGTGTGGACTGAACAAGCTGGACTCAGGCTTCAAGGCAGCTGCAGGCTGCTGTTTGAGTGCTTTAGGGACTAAAGGCTTGTTTGGAGACACCTCCAGAGGACTGGGGGGGGGGGAGAATTAAGTTGTATGTTACCACACTGTATGTTACCACACTGTTGAAGTTTCTTTACCTTTTATCTGTTCCCTCCCTGTGGCCTGTTGACTTGTCACCTTCATAGATTTAATAGATTTCATAGACATTAGGGCTGGAAGGGACCTCAGAAAATCATTGAGTCCAGCCCCCCGCCCGAAGGGCAGAAAGTCAGCTAGGGTCACAGTATCCCGGCAAGATAAGCATCCAGTTTTTTCTTGAAGGTGTTCAATGTAGATGCTTGAACCACCTCCGATGGCAGGCTATTCCAGACCTTGGGGGCTCAGACAGTAAAAAAATTCTTCCTTATGTCCAGCTTGAAACGGTCATGCAGTAGTTTACAACCATTCGACCTCGTCATCCTTTGGGGTGCTCTGGTGAACAAACGTTCCCCCAGATACTGGTGGTCACCCCTGATAAACTTATAGGTGGCCATCAGATCACCCCTGAGCCTGCACCTTTCCAGGCTGAAGAGCCCCATAGCTCTCAGCCTGTCATCGTCAGGTCTGTTTTCCTGACCCTTGATCATGTGCGTGGCTTTTCTCTGGACTCTTTCAAGCTTCTCCACATCCTTTTTGAATTGTGGGGCCCAAAACTGGATGCAGTACTCCAGCTGCGGCCTCACCAAGGCCGAGTACTAGGGGAGAATGACGTCCCGGGATTTGCTTGAGAAGCATCTATGAATGCAAGCCAGTGTTTTGGTCATTTTACTAGCTGCAGCATTGCATTGAAGGCTCATGTTCATCTTGTAGTCAATGATGACCCCCAAGTCTCTTTCTGCCTTAGTACTAGTCAGCGTAGCACTGCCAAGCCTATAAAGATGCTGCAGGGTTTTCCTCCCAAGGTAGAGAACCTTGCATTTTTCAGTGTTAACACCATCATGTTCTCATCTGCCCATTTACTGAGCCTCTCCAGGTCAGCGTGGCTCTCCCTCCTGTCTTCAGGTGTGGATGCTTTGCCCCAAAGTTTGATGGCATCGGCGAACTTGGCCAGTCCACTTCTGACTCCAATGTCCACATTGTTAATGAAGATGTTGAACAATATGGGTCCATGGACAGAGACTTGGGGGACCCCACTGGTCACAGGACACCACGATGATTGACTTCCGTCAATTACCACCCTCTGGGTCCGACCACGGAGCCAATTTCCCAGCCAGTGGATCGTGGTGGACCCAAGGCCACAATTGGCCAGTTTTGCCAAGAGGTGATCATGGGATAACAGATCGAAGGCTTTTTTGAAGTCAAGATATATGACATCAATCTCTTCTCCCTTGTCCAGGTGATAGGTCACCTGGTCATAAAAGGAAATGAGATTGGTCAAGCAAGACCTACTCGCAACAAACCCGTGCTGGCTATCCCTCAGGATGCTGGCATCAGCCAGTCCATTAAGGATGGCCTCTGTAATAAACTTTTCTAAGATCTTCCCCAGGATAGAAGTCAGGCTGATGGGCCTATAGTTTGCTTGATCCACTTTCCTCCCTTTCTTGAAGATAGGCACCACATTGGCCTTAACCCCAATGGTTTTCCATATAAAGTGAAAACTCTCCCTTACTTCTTGTGCCAGGTTCTGGGCCTGCAGAATTGGCAAACTTGTAAATTAGCCTAAGCAGAACTTAGTGCTGCCATGGCTTAACTGCTGCTGGTTACCTGAGCTGGCTTATTTAAAGCTAACTTCTTTTGTATCGTACAGTGTAGAGCTACCCTCATTGGTCTGGGACAGACATTGCATAAACCAGTTTAACCAAAATCATTTAAGTCTGATAGTACATTCAACCAGGTTTTTCTCAAAGTAGTTTCAGCCACTTTCAAACTGGTTTATGTGCATTGAACATCTGTTCTGTTGCAGGTTTAAATTAGTTTCTGATCACTTGAACCAGTTTATGTGTAATGTCTAGCCAGTTGTTTAAGAATGATAGAATTTTGTAGGTTTGTACATCTTTGAGATGTAATTAGGTCCAAACTAAGGGCCCCATCCAGCAAAGTGTTATACAGATACCTAACTGTATGCTCTGAATATTTTTTTATTTCATTCTGAATTAAATTATATTAAGCTTAAATTAAATACCTGCATAAATACTTTACATTCCAGGCCCAGGGATAGATCCTAATATGTTCATGCCCCTCTTTTTTTCTTCAATGTTTTCAGCTAAATGTCTGTGAAAACTGTCCATGAGATGTATTGCCTTACTGTTTTCACGTAAAGGGTTGACCTGGGGATTTACATGGCTGTTTTTAGAACAGAGTCCAACAGCTGGCATATCACAGCCTTCAAATATCATTCAGTTAAATAACATTTAAAATATAGTTTAAAACCCGTAGCCAGACAGCCAGAGGAAACCAGATTCTAGACTGAATGCGAGAATCTGCTTTCAGAAACAAAATTATGCGTGACCCTACTAAAACTTCCTTTTCATGTTATTCTATTTTCTTTTTCAACCTGAAAACAAGTGCCATTTGGAGAGAAGATATATAAAGTATATCAGGTCATAAACCTCATAACCATGTGGTGTAACACAATAGAAGTTTAGCTACATTGGATACCATAAAGCATTGGACTGGGGTGAATATTAAGCAAGCCTAGTATGATTTGAAAATGAAGCATGATTTTAAAACTAAGACCCTTACCCAAAAGGAAATGACATAAATATATTAGGATTATTTGCAATATTATTTTTAAAGTCTTGCTCCTACAACTTACTCTGAATGTAAAGGTAGATGTAAACTGATATTTTAAGTCATTGAAGGGAATTGAAAATGCAATAAGGGCAGGACAACTAAATTCAGTGGGCTTTTTGGAAAATCCCAGCCTTAGTGTGTTATTTAGAAGCTCAGGGATATATAGTTCCTCACAGTTTAAAAAAAATCCACACACATAAAGATCTTATCCTTTTCTCATGCCCTTCATTTCCCCTCCTCATTTCAATATGCTTCTCCTCCCACACCATGCTAAATAGCATTCATGGATTTCAGGGAAAACAATAGCTCATACTGTAATGATCTTTATTCAAAACATCCCTAATACTCTGAGGAGTAGTAGTGGCACACTGGTTGCCTCTTGGTTTGCAGTTTCCCACTCCTACTGACTTTTGCATCTGGAAGAGTAAAAAAAAAATTCCAGTGTAGTGTGAAGGCCTGATTCTCATTTCTAGTATAGCCTCTTTATTCTTCTGTCAAGTGAATAATCCTTCTGCTCCCAGGACCCTTTACAGAAGTAGATGAGTTTGAAATACAGAAACGAGAATGAATTTCTGACTGTTTATTGCATAGATCTAAATAAATGTGTATGCTGAGGGTATATTATATATTTAAGAGAGTTTCTACCCAGGATTCCTAGTGATGTAACAAGCCACAAGAAGATACCTTGATAACCTAAGGTGGAAGCATTTATATGGTTTTTGTTGTTTATTTTCATACTGTTATCAAATTGTCTTTGGGCTCCTTTCTTGTACTTTTTGTCTTCTCTATTACTTTCATATGTGGAGATGGTCAGACTATATTACAGTTGCAGCAACTCTATAATTAAACTTCTGAATGTCCTAAAAACAATTTTTTCATTGTTCTGCTGTCATAGTGGTGCAATATGACTTTCTGATGTCAAATGATTTTACTTATAATTGGTTGAACTTTTAATATTTGCAATTACCATTTATTTAAAAACATATTTATGTTTCTGAGTATAACTCAGTATTTCCTATTTCTAAATATTTAAACCGCTTATTTTAAAAAGTGGCTTATTTTGATATTCAAATGCATAATTTTCCACACCCTTTCTGAATAAGAAAACTTTAATCATTTATTTCAAAGTATAGCATCTAAAATAATGTAATGATTACTTTTTCCTTATTCAAATAATGGAGTAATATACTGCATTAACATTTTCTCACTTAAGGCACTTATTTCTGCACTTACCTTGGCACTGTGTTGTGCAAAGTTTATCTGTGTCATGTGCTCTGATTTCAGGCTGTGCCCTGAGCTCTTCACTGTTTCTCAGCTATAGGCTGATAAGAAAATTGTTGTTCTATATATTGTACAGAAAGAAATGGGCTGACATTTTACCACAGTCCACGTCATCCTCTTTTACAGAAAACCTTGGGCAGAAAGTTCAGATGCATTTTCAGAGATTTTTATTTAGCTCTCTTCTTTAGTGGGGCAGGACTCTAAGCTCTGCAGATCCTAGAAAACCAGAATGACTATAGAAAGGAGCTTCTCTGGAGGGATAGCTCCTGGCCCTGCTAGTGTTGGTACAGTAAGATAAACACTCCGTAAATAGGATAAACATACAGCAGTAAAGAAATGTAATGCTGATCAGGCTTTCATGTAACAATGAGGTAATGAACCTAAAGAGGGTGGCATTTCTTATGCACCATTCCCATTCTCTGATGTTCTTGAATTCCATTCAGGTGTTACAAGGGAGGAGACAAGTTGTAGGGATTTAATTACCCTCATTTTGAATAAGAAAGAGTAGACTGGAGACCCCTCTCTGCCCAGGTCCACTCTGTCAGAAGCATCTGCCCAGGCTAGTAAATCGTACTTTGTGGGATTAATAATTCTATTCAGTAATTCCATTCTGCAGAGGTTCTTGATATTCTGACATTTGTTTTCAATGTGACTTGAAATTAAAACAACATTTCAAAATTTTCTTTGAAACAAAAATTTAAGGGAAAATCATCATGGATTTGATGAAACAATTCCATTCTCTAATTTTGGAATCTTCTGTATCATTAAAAAAAATTGTTTTTCAACCAAGAACAGGAAGTTAACAGATGGCCATTTCTTGGGCACTTTTTAATGCACTATTAAGAAAGGACAGGGAAAGAGAAGGGGAGAGTTGGAAAGGATGTAGGAGAAAAGTTGGACTGACTGACCACAGACTGATTTAAAAATAAACTTCCCAGGGATGTGGGGTGAGAGCATAGGCAGGGGAGGGAAGGATTGAGAAAGACAAAAGATCATTAAAGGGAAAGAAGAACATATTGGAGGAGGCAGCCCTTTGCTACTAAAAGCACATCTGCCACTGCCATATTTGGAAGCATTTTGCAGTAGTCATAGATAATCCAAATGTGACTGCTTGCACCAACTATGTATGAGGTTTCAACATATTCATAAGGAGCAAGAGTCTATAAGCAGTCAGAACCCAAAGGTGCTGGGATGCTTCAAAGGCTTCCTCCCAGAGGTACTAAATGCCCTGCCACATTGTTCATTGGCACCCACCACACTAGCTGGCTGGCTTTCAGGTCTTGCTCTCTTGCATCCTTAGAAATAGACTGCAACATCTAATCAAAGCATCTTTGGAACCCCTAAATGTTCAGTGGGAACTAGTATGCTGTATCTGAAGGATGCCAAGGAAACAGCCCTTAACCCCCCTCTTTTGTGGTATGCCCAGATGGGAAATGGAATACTTGAGCACTAGCATAATAACAAGTGAGCAAACAGGATAAAAGCCCTGATAGGGGAACACATCAAGAACAGGATCTCTCTTATCTCCTGTTCTTACTCCCCTTGCACCTTCCCTGGTCTGGTTCCAGCTCCAGCTCCAGCAGTGGGGAGAGGACAGAGGTGGTAGTGCACAGTACAGGAGATAGTGACATCTTCTATGGCAGCATTGAACCTCTAGCCACTGCCCCTGCACTACATGTCACTGCCACCCAGGGTGAAGTATTGGCCAGTTATGCCTCTTTACTTGAGCATAGGGGTGCTGGAGCACAGAGAATGGGTTAACTAGCCCAGGAAAGGCAGCCTTCTAAATTCATGATCCTGTCTTCCTGGCTCCAAGATTTGCTATGCTACTTTTATGTGTATACAATATACTTACAAAATTTATTATTTCTCATATCCACAGTGCAAGAATTGGGCTTTCTGTCTTGGGTTTTGGAAGGCTGGTCCTGGTCATTGTATCTTCCTTTATCCTGAAAGACCATCTCAAGAATCTGTTCTGAAGCCACCATTCATTTTCAGCAAACTTCTGGTTTTTTTACAAAGCTCCTTTCCAAAGTAACAAATAGGAGACTCAACTATTGAACTTCAAATTAGATCATGGTTACAGGGCCCATAAGCCGAACTGTTCCCACTCCTCCTCCTCAGGATTCACCTAAACAGCTATACTGCAGTTCTAGCACTGTGACTTCTGCACTGATACTAGTGCCAGACCAGACCTGAGAGGAGTTCTAAAAAGTCTGAATTAAGTTAGTCTGTGAGAAGAGCACACACAAAAGGAAACAAACCTAAGTGTGTTGAAGCTTCCAGCAAAAACAGATGCTGCTATTTTCTACATTATTTGAAGAAAAAAAAAAAGTGTGCTGATGTCATGTTCAAATAATTCAGTAAACTATTCTTTGTCAACTCTGAATCATGCTGATGCCAACACAACTCATGGAACTTCCTCACAAAAGTTCTCTTCCATGTGAGAACTTATAACTTCACTATGTGGAATGGATTGCAATTCAGTGTGTTCATCATTTAGGGTTTCATATTTCTTTTTGCACATACTCCAATTTGCTCTTTTGCACTCTGTATTTAATCTAGTACTATTCCTATTTCTTCCTTGCTGACAGTTATGCTGGAAAAAGTTGTTGGTCTTATTCTGGAAGAAGCATAATATATGTTAGGGTGACACTGCAGCCTTTCTATTTCTTTTAATGTATATTTCAGCTTCTTGAGCAAATTCTTTAATTTTTTCCCCATTCAGATACAATAAACTTGGCCATGTGTCAAAAGACACATTAGGCACAATAGAAGGTACAATTTCCGTTTGCTAAATGTACTACATTTTTTTTTTTTTGTTGTTATATTGCCAACCTACATGGGCTCTTGCTTTCATCCTTAAGTATCACAAGAGTATTTTTGTTATCTACTGGAGTGGTAACAGTAATTGGGTTTTCTTTTTCTTTTTTTTTTCTTTTAAATAAAAAGTAGATGCCTACTTCTTTAAGTTCATAGATGCATCCATTATGACAGCCCTGTTTTCTGATTTTGCAAACTTGTATTTATCCAAATCCAAAACAACTTCAAATTTTAAGATGACACCCCCAATAATTAGATTCTATACATGGAAAATTATAGTTTTTAAAATAATTTTCCATGTAGATAATCTAATTAGTGGAAGGTCATCTTTAAATGTGTCCCCTCCACTACTGTAGTGGGGAAAGCAGCAGCAGGGGATGAGGAGCCAGACCTCCCTCCCTTGCCTCTTGTCCCAACCCCCATGCCTGCCCCTCTTCTGCCTGTCCCCTCATATATTACCCTGGGACCTGCTTCTTGGTGCCAGCACCTGCCTCTTGCTCCTTGTACCTATGCCTCCACCCCATTCCCATTCTCCTCCACTCCCTACTCCCCCCTGCATTTTGCCCCCCAGTTCTTGCACTGTATGCCTATGCTTGCCCCACCACTCTCTGCCCACCTCCCTTTACCTTCTGCTGCCACTCTGCTCCTCCAGGGCAGTCAGCAGCAGTGTGGCCCCAACCCAGCACCAACCCAACCTGGCCTGGTATCTCCAACCCCTCCTCCTCACTGCATTCTGCCACACCACTCCCTGCTTTTGCCTCCTGCTGCAGCTCTGCTTCTCTGGGACACTCAACAACAGCATGGCTCCAGCCTCGCCCAGCCAAGGAGAAGCAGCTGCAGGTCCTGGCAGAGCAGGTTCAGGACTTGAGGGACCAGGGCTGGAGCAGAAAATAAGGAGGGGGCGATAGCTGGGGGGAGAGCTGGCACTGGCACAGGCACAGGAGAGGGGATGGGAGGTAGGGGGACAGACTGCAGGTTTTTCCACCCCACCCTGCCAGAGGCTCCCTTGCATTCTGCACAGCTGTATGCCCCCTCCCCTGCCAAACAAGCTATTCCAGCCGAGGGCAGGCAGTGGTTCAGTTCCAGCTTCCACCTTCCAACCTGAGCAGCCAACTGCCTCAAGTTTATACTCAAATCCAAGACAAGACTGAGGGGAAAAACCTCATCTTGGATTCAAATAAATACAGTAGTGTTAATCAGAGTCTAGACTCAAATCTGACAATGACCTCTATTGATTTGTATTTCTGACATTTACAGTAACTTTCAGTCTATACATTGTTCTTACTGTCTTGTGTTTTTAATTCTACCATAATCATAGGAATCTGTATGGCAGGCCTCTACATTCATTTTGGGATTTGTGCCATAGACCTAAGTCCCCCTGACTAGAGTAATGATTTAGTTTAATATATGTCAGAGAAAAATCTCACTTGACACAGACATAAATGTCTTCTATGTTGAATTATGTCAATAGATTTTTTTCATGCATTTTAGATGCTTTGAAAGTATCCTTCAGATGCATATTTTCTATCAAAGGCTGCTGTTCCTTAATAGATCATTGTTTACATAGGCCAATAATACTCAGATGAAACTTCTTAATTATTAACCATTATTCCCATTTTAGATGTGGGTAAGTTTGGGCATAAGCAGATAAAGTGTCTTGCAGTAGATCATCCAGTAGGTTATCTGCAGAGTCAAGAAGACAACCTGGGTTTTGTGAATCCTGGTCCAGTGCTCCATCCAGTAGGAACCAGCATTTTGCTACACCCTGAGATAAAATGTCTCAGTCTGTGATATTCCTTTAAGCACTTGTAAATTATGTATCTATTTCATAAATCCCAATTAAAAATTATATTGAAATACATGCAGACTGGTCTAAACAGGTCTTAATATAAATGACAAATCCTTTGATTATCAAGTACATTAGTCCATGGGGGACATAATTCAGAGTAGTTTGTGCTCCTTTGTTTTAATCTTAAAAATAAATCTAGATTAGTATAAAGTTATCATTATCGTTCTTACATGCCAACATTATAACTGTTTTAGTCTAGCATCTGCCCTACCATTGTACCAGTGAGAGTCAGTCTTTTTGGTAAGTGTGTCACAGATTAGTGCCATGCTTGCCCCTGTCGCCACTCCAATCCTATTTTCTGCCCAATCTGTTGTTCTGGTTTCTGCTTCCTCCTCTTTGCTTGCTGCTTTGTTCTGCTGCTTTAATCACAGGTCTTGGTTATTTGTGCTGCCTGTCCCCTCCCCAATCTGTTGTCCCTGCATTATGCAATCAATATTCATAGTTGCATCTGATTTACATTAGGACTAGTTTAACACAGATTGTTTTCTGTTGTTAAATAAACTGCTCTGTCATCTGAATTTATCCCAATTTAGCTAATGTACATTACACATTTTTGCTGAAAAAGCCACAAGAGTTTGTTTTAGGAATTGAAGATCAATGAGCTTTACTTCAGTGGCAGGCAAATCGGCAGAAACAATTAGAGATACATTTAAAAAATACCTTGAGAAATATGATGTAAAAGGGACACACCAGAACAGCTGCCATAATGGAAATATTTGTTTCTTGAATTTACTAGAATTTATTGTTTCAATCAACACAGTAAAGAATTAAAGAATTGATAGATTTAATTTATTTGGATTTTTAAATGCTTTTTAAGCTATCTCCAAAGAGTTGAGTAAGAAAACTATATAGGTAAAGGATGAGCAGTAATAATCTGTCATAAATTAGAAATTGCTTTAGAAAAGAAGGCTAAAAAATTGGAAATTTCCAACATGAAAAGATATAACTGCAGAGTGTCCATAATAGGATCAGTTATTTAATAGATTCTGGAAATGATGGAGAACAGCTGTAAGTTGAAATTTGTATATAACACAAAATTAGCTACAGTCACCAAGACCAGAGGGAAAACTTAAATTTTCAAATAACCTATACAATTTAGAAGGCAACATAAATATGCACCTTGCCTTCTGACTGGCTTCAGACTAACATGGCTAACTACCTCCATCTCTTAAATTTAGGTACTAGGACTAAGTACAGATGTTCACAAAGCCCCTGGAGGAAAATGCTCTAACTGTTGCACTCAACTTAAAGTGCTATAAGTTAGAGTGCATTCTAATCAAACAATGTGCACTGTTTGGTGGGATGGGGCTTGTTTCTTGGTGCCCATCAGGGAGGCACTCCCACATACCTCCCAGGAGGCTGCCAGAGCAGATCTTCCAACCCCACTCTCTTCCAGCTGGCAACTGCAAGGGGCCCCCACAGCTTTCTAAATGGGGTCATTGAGGGGGCCAGTCTGGGCCCCTGAGGCAAGGGGGCTCCCTTGGTGCAGGGAAATGCCAGGCTGGGCTGCCCCTCCTGCAGCTACTGGCTGCTGCTTTCAAGAGGCTGGGGTAGGGGGAAAGGGATCCCCCCACTATAAGCCCCCCCCTCAGTTTTCTAGCTGGGGTCTTTGTGGGGGCAGGGTGGGTCATCACAATGTGGGGGGGGGGCTCTGTGGCAGGCCAGTAGGGGGCTCTCCTGCTCTGAGCCACCTGCTTCACTGCACCTGATCAAAAAACCAAGCCTTGAGTGCCTCCCCTGGGGCACCTACATCTGGCCAACCCCCTTCCTGGAGCACACCCACAAGCCTGGGGTGACCACTGCCATCACCCAGGGTCTGGTCTTTATCTGGGCTCTGTGATCCCTGGGGTACACAGGCCTTGTAGACCTTGCGGGTACTTAACCAACCGTGAGATCTTGGCGTGCTTCCTTTAGCCTGAAGCATAGAAAGTAGCCTGTCTTAGTCAGCCAAGCAAAGGGAGTAAAAAGGCTTGCCCAGTCCCTCTCAAACATTTACTGCCAGGCTTGCTATGATAGATAGCTTTGTTGATTGAGAGAGGGAGGGCATAGGGAAGGAATACAAACCAAAAGCAAGTTTGAAAGTTTTGCCTTGAGCAAAACAGTATAAGGGGCTTCTTGGCCCTTTCGGTACATGCCCAGAACACTTAGGTTGAAGTTACTGGCTACCTTTCAGATAAATTACTCACAGCAACATCCAGAGGATTCTGGAGGTGCTCAGCTTGATTTAGCGACCAGCAGATGTCTTTCCCCCTCCCAAGATGGAGGGCAGAAACCCCACTTCTCCCACCTTTCCTGCCAGGTTATTCAGGGGGCTGGGAACAGAGGCTGTCACTGACCTGAGGGAGTGGGGCCAACCTGGCACTCGGGCAGATTGTCCTGCCTGAGGCTACAGCAGCCCTATGCAACACCACCTGGGATGACAGCAATCACACTCTAAATTAATCCTCAATGGGATCTGGCACAGGCATTCAATAAAGTGCTCTAACAGAAAGTGTTTTAGGTTAGTACATGTCCATCCAGGGTTAAGTTAAAATGGGATCTGCCATGAACATCTTTACTTTTATGGCTGTAAACTGTTTTCAGCATTCTTAAAGCACATTAAGTATAACATCTGTACCTAGCCTAGGGCACAAAGTCAAATGGGATGAAATGATGACAAATAAGGATGATGATCTATTGGGAAAAATAACTGGGTTAAAAATAGACATCAGCTTCTGTAGGTAGTTAACTGTCCTATTTGTAAAAGGCTTGCTTTTATTGATGTCTTTGGCAAGCATCTACTTTTTTTTTCAGTGAGAGAAGGCTCAGGTTCAATATCCAAAAAGCAAGTTCATTCCTATAAATTATATTAGCAAATCATGCAGGTAGAATACCTTAGTATTGCATTTTCTTTAAATTCACTGCAGCATCTTTGTATTTTTTTAAATTCCCTTTTTGCTGTCATTCTTTTCTTCTTCATCACTCCCTAAAATATTCTTACTGAACGACATATCCAAGGGCCTAAATTGGGTTTTATCCATACAAGCAGTTGGTTGAATTCGGTGTGGTTTTCCCTTAGTAAAATCCTCAGGGTAGAGATCATGGTTCCTGTACCTTGGTGCTAGCTGACATGATCAGTCCTCTTTTGCTCTCCATTATATCACTCTAGCTGAGAACTCTACAACTGTGGCTAGAATCTGTCTACCCAACAAATACCAATCGGTGTGCGTAACAATCAGGTATGTTTAGCTCTGTGTAAATTACCACAGATCTGCTAGACATGCCATATGCTAGTTGTCTGATTTAGAATGGCTTGGGAACTTACCCAGCAGAACCAGAACAAGAAAGCAGTGTTGTGCTCATTTTAGTTCTTCGAACTTTCAGGTGTTTGTGGTTTGTTTATCCTTTATGCTGAATGGTGATGAGACCTGCCTGAACTGGCCTGGCCCTGAGCCATAAGTTTTGAATTATGAATTTGAATGCCATCCACTCACTCACATATTTTGGTTGTCAGCATGAGTGTGTGAGATTGTTATACCAGAAAATATTCTGATATGAATAGGTGCCCAGGTGTATCAGCCATGTGACTATTCCTTGAAGCTGTTCCAAAATAGCTGGACTCATCTCTACATACAACATCCTATAGCTATAACGTTTCCTTATATGAAATAAAAGTATACATAGATATACTGATAATTGATCAACTGTTTCATTTCATTACATATTCCATGCTGTTAATAAGTGCCACCTCAGGTGATCCCTTGTATCCTGAAATGAGTACACTCCTGAAATGACATGAACGCTTCTCTCTCACTCTATCCATTATATAATTGTAGCACAGCTGTCTACATGTAGGGCTCTGGGGAAATTTAGAACTGATGCATGTGATGTTAGACTCCTCGTAGTTCTTCATACCCGTACTCCACTTATTTGTTATAACAGAGTCCTAGTTGGTTCTATTTTGAATGCCAAATTAGAAAAAGGAGTAGCTACAACCAGTTTCTGGTAAGTTGCTGGTAGTAGGTTTTTTAATGCCCTTGTACAACTTCTGAGTTAGTATGTAAATTAGAGCATATGGGTAAAGCAGATTAATACCCATTAGAGATGCCCCCTGAAATCAACTCTGGTCATACTTATCACTATATCATGGTTATATTTGTCATAGGTAGAAATAGCTATTCTGATGTTACAATGCAACTGAAAGCATACCTTTAAAAACAGAAAGTAATATGGAGACTTCATACTAATTTTTGTTATTTTTCAAATTAGTTTCTCTTTGGTTAACTTACTCTTATTTCAGTGACCTAAGCTACTTTTATGAGAGGGGAAAGTCTGTAACATTGTTTTTACAAGACTTACTGTTCCCTAATACACTTTAAAGGTGGTTATACTTTGGAGTAAAAGCTCAGCTTGTTTCAAAGCACTTTTATTATTAATTTCTAGTGCACTGCATTTTCCTTTTTACTACTCAATCTCACCAGAGACAGGCAAAGCACTTCAGCTAAAATACCATATTTACTCAAATAGAAGACAATCCTGATTATAAGATGGCCCCCTACCCCTTTCCCATTACTACAGCAAGGAAAATAAAACTGTGGGTCAACTAGCCCCTTTGCTTTATACTTCCCCCTAACTTTTTCCCTTGGCAGCCACTTTCCCTCTCCTTACTGTCAGACCCTGCTGTTCCTAAGCACATGGAAGTGAGGAACAAATTTGAAAACAAAAACCTTGAAATTAAACATGGCTGTAGCAACTTGCATATAGTACCCATACATTTAGCTCATTCAGAATTGGTGCATGTTACCTTTTTTTGGAAATTGCTGCAAGTTGTATCATGGGTACTCCATAAACACACTTTTGAGCAGTTTGGTACATATGTATATGTAGCAAAAACCATGTATGATATTAATCCAAAGACAAAAGCTTGTGATTTACTTCATAATTTGTTGGGCTGGGCCCCACCAGAGACAACAGCATTGCAAGCCATAGTGACCCCACAGCTCAGCACTGCTCAGTATGTGTGTGTACTCCAAGTACCCACCACAAAGTATCCAGGTACTAATTAGCGCCCCCTTACCCCTGCACTCATGATTGGAACTGGGTGTTTGTGTCATGTGTCCTGGGATCCTCCAGAAATGTATGTGCAGATGTGGTGTGGGGCAACCTGGTCCAGCTTCACCTCATGGAGGGCAGGGTCACACTAATCATATGTGTCCAACTGAGAGAGGGGGTGACAGAGGGGTCCTGGGTGAACCATTTAGGGTCCCGTTTCATGATCTTTGCCAGGCACTTAAGGCTGGTGAAGAAAGAGGACTCACTGGAAATGGGAAAGAGGGAAAAGAGGCACAGTGAAGCTGTGGGAGTAAAGAGGAAGTCAAAACATACTCAGTGCAGTGGCTCACCATGAAACTCTTGAAAAAGAGTTGGCAGTGAGGGGAACTGCACTTAATGGGCACTATATGTCTTATTCAGATGGGCTGCACTAACCTATCTTTGGGATAGGTTCCAATCAGCAGCATAGGTTCTTGGCTGCCTTTGGCTAAGCTCAAGTGTAGTGGTATTTTTGGAGGCCTGGTATACTGCCTTGATTGATGCCAGAAGCACTAAGGGAATACTGACAGAGCACTGGGAGGAAGGGGCAGGAGGAGTTTTCAGAGCTTGGAACAGCATTGGTAGTGGTCTTAGGGAGGAGAGTGATAGTTATAGAAGGGAAAGCAGACTAAGAGGTGAAAAGTGAATCAGAGAGCAGAAGCAAAGGGTACCTATACATCTAATGGACCTCTGCTCTGACATGTGCTAATTAACATGCGTTGGAGCAGACTCGATCACTTGGAGTCTGCTGTGAGTCTGCTGGAGCATGCTAATTAGCGCACTCCAATAGTGTCCACATCAGTATTCAGTGTCCCCACATTTTGAAATGGCAGAGGGGGCACTTTAACTAAAGCTTATTGAATGAGCTTTAGATAAAGTGCCTCCACCACCATGTTGAAGTTCAGGATGCTGAATATATGTGACACTGTGGGTGCTTTAATTAGAGCAGATCTCAGAGTCACTTTAATTAAAGCGTACCCCCCTCCCTCCCCCCTCCATTCAGAAACACGTGTGTGCGGGCCGGGAGCGGTCCAAGGCCCTCAGGGAGTTTTTCACGCAGCGGGCTGTGGCCAGCAGCCCGGACACGCTGGGTCGGGGAAGACAGGCACACTAGAATTAGGCATGGACACTTAGTGGTTGATTTAAGATTATTTTACTTACACCGAAGTTGGTCGCGGTGCAGGCAGGAAAACTTGCTTGAGTTGCGGTTACAAAACAAAACAAAAAACTCGAACCTGCAGAACATAAGGGTACGTCGCAACGGGGTTTCGGCAACGGGAGATGAACAAAAACCTCTAGAGTACGTCGCAATGAGGTTTCAGCGACGGGAAGAAAAAAACCGCAGGACTCGAACCCCGGGTAGAGCTCTGGATTCACTCACACGAAGTTTGCTAGGCTCCGTGGAACTTGCGCGCAGGGAAGGGTACGTCGAGGGATCAGGCGGCAACGGGGAGAGGTGAGAGGCTGATCAGACCCCTATAGCCTTCTTGAAATACACGCTGGGTCCGATAGGCTCCGCAGCGCTTAGAGTTCTTCACGAGACGTGAAGTCTCCTCCTCCTGATAGTCGTGGAGTCCTCCAACTTGGGTGGAAACCGCTCAAGCCTCTTATACGGCTAGCAAGCCAATCGCTAGCCGCCACGTAGGAATAATTTAGAACTGGCCAATAGTGGGGCACGAATCTGAATACAAATGGCGGGAACTCCTTGCAACGTGCATTTCTCTGTTGCAACGAAGAAATGCACCCTGCAAAGAAAGCTACGAGTGGCGGGAAATAATTTAGCAGTGCCAAAGCTCTCACAAACAAAAATCACACCCTTGGGTTGTGACAATGTGTAGATCCCTAAACATCCAAAGTCTGGGACAAAGGCAGGGATGAAGGGATGACAGAAGGTAGGAAAGAAAGCTGTGGTGGGATCAGCAGTGTTGGAGGAGGCTTTACTGAAGAAAGCAAGGAGGGAAGAGTCCAGTCAGCAGGAAAAACAGGAGGAGAGGAAGAGAGGAGGTCATGAGGGAGAAATGAGGAAATGAAACAGTGATTGAAGGGAAGAGTAAGACTAGTGGGAAGAATAAATCAGACCTGAAAGGAGAAAATAGATGGAAGGAAGTGAGAAAGAGCAGCAGGTAATCTATGCTTGAGAATAAGAGCAGTAGTAACAGGGGAACACAGAAGTCAGACTGAATAGATACGAATTTATAGGAAAAAAATCGTGTTTGAAATTTTCAATGTTAAATTGGAACACTTGAGTAGCCTGGTCACCTTTCCTAACTGGAAATCTTGGGAAATTTCATATCAGAGCCGAGACGTTTATGAGGATTTTTGGAAGATGTGTGCAGCAGTAGGTGAGAGAAGAACTGAAGGGGATATTTTTTATTACAGGAGAAAAGACAAGATAAAGAAGAATAATTATTTGAATGTACACAGACATACCTGAGATGCAGAAGATAGAGAAAAGGTTGGAGAATTATGTACCTAACATAAAAAGTGAGGTATGTTGAGAAGATACATGATAAATATGGTATATGGATGGGATCATGGAGAGCATGTGTGGTAATGAAAGTGAATGAAAGAAGTCCTGGTCCTCTCACTTGGCTAGTAGTCGAAGTAGGGCCACACTGAGGGTTTACAATGTATTTTGGACATCTTAAACTCTGTAGCAAGTATAGGCAGGAAGGGCACCTGGCCTCATACTGCTAGAATACAATATCCTAGAGATGTTAAAGGAAAGGGCACAGGGTGGCAGAATGCCGAGAAATACTGAAGTGTGTTATTAGGAGGGAAGAGGGACACTTACAGCAGTGATGCCCATGGTTCTTCCCAAATAAAGCTAGATCTACAGAGGAGCAGCAGAGAGAGGAAAGGGAAAAGTGGGGAAGATGTTGAGTCAGAATGCATGATAGTGGAGGAGACGTAACAAGAAGGAAAAACTAGAGAGGAAGAGAGTGAAATTTCAGCAGGTGAGGTGGCACAGCGGGCAACAGAGGAGGCTGAGAAGGAAAGCTAAATGGAAGAAATGACTTTGAGACAGAGGAGAGAGAAGAGAAAGAGATAAGAATGATACAGGAAGGAGGAGGAAGGAGGATAGAGCAGGACAAGGAAGAAGAGAGCCAAATTGGGAAAAGAAAGGAATCACACGCTATGAAGCTTAGAAAAAAGAAGGTGGATGAAGTGTGGGGGAAAGGGAAAGGTAGATGAAAAGCTAATCAGAGCTAATGTGGTCTGAATCTAATGGAGAGGGGAAAGGAGATAGGGGGAAAGTGTGGGAGAGGGGAAAGGAATCTTTCTTAAATGTTAAAGCAATAAAACAATTGATAAAACTACAGGGGTGAAAGAGGGGGAGGATTAGAGCCGATGGCATTAAGCAGCAGCATAGAAGACTTGTAAAGTGGTAGAGATGTGAAATTTAAATGGACAGTTATGACTTTGTGTATTGCTTCTATAAATGTCAGAAGTGTGTTATCCAGGAAGAGCTGGGATAAGATTATATCAATTGTGAGTGAGGTAAAAGCAGATATAATGTGTTTACAGGAGTATGGAATCCCATAGGAGAGGGATTTCAAGCATTTTGTAAAGAGATGGGGATGGGGTCCATCATGGTGGGCAAGGTCAGGTGCAAACAAAGTGGCTGGAGTCATGGTTTTGCTCAAAAGTGACGAAATGGAAGTGTGGCATGTGCAAGTGATTATGAAAGGGAGACTGCAAAGAATAGTGATGGAGTTGTAAAAGAAAGTGTTAGAGACTTTTAATATATACGTGCCAGCTGGAAGGGGAGGAAGGATTGCCCTGTTTAAGAAATTAGAGGCATATATAGGCAGAGTAGGCAGCATAGTCTGGTAGGGGATTTCAATTGCATTATTGAGGAAGGGGATCAGATAGGGGATGGAGGGAGGGGAGAGCTAGACATCTTGTCAAAAGTACTGATTAATATAATAAAAAGAAGGAGGTTTAAAGGATGTATGGGCCAGTGAGAAGGTGCTTAAGAGGATGGAACCAAGTAGGAGACAGGTGTCAAAGATTGATTTTTTTTATTAACATTAAATGGGCTAGGGATTGGAAAGAAGAATCTTAGATGTCATCTTCAGTGATCTGGAAATCCAGTGCATTGGAGCAGGCTTGAATAATTGAGTCTGTTGGAACAGAGAAAATGATGCGTTCCAGCAGCCTTCTGTGGCATGTGTATCAGTGTCCCCATATGTCTCTGTGCTGAAAAATGGCAGTGGAGCACTTTGAAATAAAATATGTTTGATGAGCTTTCATTCAAAGTGCCTTGCTGCCATTTTTTCAGCGCAGAAACACTGATACATGTGACACACCGGTGCTTTTAATTAGTGCAGCTTGCTAATTAAAGTGCCCAGCACCACGTCCCAGAGCACATATACAAATGTCCAAAGCAATGGACTTAAAAATGGTTCAAAAGGAAAATGGATAATAAAATCTTTCTGACCAGGGCACCTTGGATGGAAAAGAGGCAAGGATGGTGTAAGTATTTTTTTGGTGAAACTGAGGAAAACATAGGAACTGAAAGCAGTGAGAACTGAAGAAGGAATCTAAATAGAAGAGAATGCAAAGGTATTAGATGTGGTAGTAAAGGTTTATAAAGAGTCATATGAAAGAAGAGGAGTGGATAGAAGAAAAATTAAGATGTTCCTTGAGGGGATAAAGGAAGGAACAGAGGCTGAAGGAAGGAATAGAGTACAGTTCCTTCTGGGCAGTACTCAGAGAGGTTGTGGAATTTCCATCCTTGGAGGTTTTCAAGACCCGGGTAGAAAAACCCTTGGCTGGGATGATCTAGTTAGGGATGGTCCTGCTTTGAGCAAGGGATTGGACTAGATGACCTGAGAACCCTTCCAACCCTAATTTTCTATTGTTCTATATGCAGTACCATAATTTTACTGTACTGTTCAGAGTCTCAAATTTTCAAAAAGTGTCAACATCACAAAAAGAAAATCATGGGCATTTTTTTCAGAATAAATTTCATAAAATTACATTTTAAACCCCCTTTTAGATTCAGGGCCTCAAGCTAGCTGACAATGTTCCTCTAACAATAGTGGAAGTTTTGCAGAACTCCAACTTGGCTCTCATACAGTTTATTCTCAATATAAATATACCATCTGGGAATTCATGATTCAGTGTTTCCCACATAATTACTTTCTCATGTCAATTCTCCATTCTTTCACCGTGCAAAGTAGCGTTCTACTGTACTATTTTCAGGGACAGCAACAACAACTAACGCCAGTACTGAGCCAGATGAACTCTTCTTTCTCTGAAGAAACCAGCAGTAGTATCACGAAGTGCCTACAGTCTTCTGTAATTGTGTCATTAAAATTGTGGCTTTATAAGGAGAGGAAGTCCAACTGGGTTCTGAGCTATAGTTTGAAAAGTAAAATTAACCACAAATTTTTCATGCTAATTGCATGAAAAAAAGTGAATTCTGGATCCAGTTATTCAGGAAACACAAACTTCAAGCATATGCTTAAGTTCCATTGAACTCAATGGAATTTAAGCTCATGCTTAAAGTTAAGCTCATGCCTAGGTTTTTTAAATAGAGGCTTATCACAGCATTTTTTCTTCTAAAGTTTTATAAATATTCTATCAAGTTACTCTTATTTAAAATTGAGTTTACTCTAAATTTAAAATTGTTAGCATCTGCATGTTATATCTTTCATGATTTATTTATTTCTTATCTGTCTCTTAGACATTTTAAAAGTGGTCCTGTCATTTTGGTAGGACAGCACAAGTATGATATGAGTTCCTGTGCTGCAAGCAGTAGACTAAGCAACCAAGTTGTGCACATTTGGCATGATATCTGAGATACGTAAGTGATTTTACCCAGTCTGTCATCTGTTGCACTTGCTGTTGTCACTGGATTTTCTAAACTTGGGCAATTTGTAACCTCCTGGTCTGTCTCTGCTCTATAAGAAGCATAGGGAAGGAAAGAAAGAAGGAGAAAGAAAAAGAGAAAGAGATAAAATAAATACCAGCTGAGGACTGTACTCACTGTGGATGAGGGATGGAGTCTTCAGCTGTTATGTTAGAGCTGCTTCACAGTTTATTTGTGTTGCTGGGCAAATGTGTTGAGCATCTGGCTCTGCATTTGCAAAGTGATATTTCAATTTAAGGGCAACATTCCCATTACATTTGATTTATAAAATGTCTTCTTAACTTGTTACATTACATCAAAATGCATCTAATATAACCTGATGGTAGGAGTGGAATGAAACACAACCACCTTTTCTTTCACATCCAGTTCCTACAAACACACATTGCAATAAATAACTTTAGAAGGAAAATAGTGTTTAGTGCTTAATGATACCAATAACAAGTAGAATATATGCCTTTTCAAAGTAGCCATGTGGTGTTCAGACAAAAAAGGTTTACTATTCAGCTAAAGACTTTCTATGTTAGCACTAGACCCTGTAGTTCTGTAACTATAAACTGTTCTGCACCAGGAAAACCCTGGGCCTCTGCTGAACCCTGTCAAAATTAATGGGGTTCTTCCTAGACACTGCAGTCCACCCACCTGTGGCAGTTTGTTGTATTAAACCCTCAGACCAGTAATCAGGATTGTTGGCAATTACTGTACTTGGGTAACTTGTTAATGAATATTTTCACCATCACAATAAAGTTGATAAATCAATAGATTTTGCACCTAAGCTGGTAAATTTTCCACTCAGTTCTCCAATTCCTCTCTCAAATGTCACTTAGAATTGTGTAATAAATATCAGGTCTTCAGACAAATGGTCAAATGCCATTGGGTTCATCTACACATCTCCATACAGTGATGTAGCTATGGCGCCATGCTTTAGTACTTCTTTTTAGAAGTACTAAAGCACAGCACAGTACGGGCAATTACTCTGCCATGAGCATGTTGCACGATTAGATTTTGCCATTATGTCACTGTAGCAGTGTGCTAAACTGGGGTAGTGTGCCACTATAGCAATGTAGCTGCCAATCACATGTAGACCCAAGTGATCACTACATCATCGTAGCATGCTGTACAGTGATGTAGCACATCACTACATTGCTGTAAGGTGACATGTAGGCATTAGGGCTGTGTGAAATGGGCCCTATTCAATTTGGATTTGGATTTGGCCCAAATTAGGGACAGTGATTCAATCCATTCATTCAGATCACTGTCCCTGATTCGATTTGGCCAAATCCGAGTCTGAAGATTCAATGCTGATTTGGCAAATCAGTGATTCAGACAAAGGCACAGCTTTAAAAGTTTTTTCTACATACCTTGAGGCAACAGGTGTGGCTCGTGATCACTGTGGTGCTGGGGTGGATGGAGCATCCTGCAGCAGCGCGGGGAGCTCTTCAGCATGCTCAGCAGTGAACCCGGAAGTGGACTGGAAGTACTTCTGGTCCACTTCCGAGTCTGCCAGGGAGCATGCTGGGGGCCTCCCCCTGTTCCCCCGTGGCCTGGCAATCAGCCACAGGGGAACCCTGGATGCACCCCCAGGCCCAGAAGTCACTAGTCACTGAGCCAGAGGGATGCAGGGTGAGGTGCGGAGTGGCCCTGCATGCTCCCCAGTGGACCCGGAAGTGGACCGGAAGTGCTTGTGATCCAATTCCGGGTCTGCTGCCGAGTGTGCTGAAGAGCCCCTCAGTGCTTCTGTGGGAAGCTGCATCTATTGGCCCCAGCACCACAGTGTTCAGAAGCCCTGCTACCAAGTGGTATGTAGAAAAAACATTAAAGCTGTATCTATGTCCAAATCACCGAATCCATCCAAATCTCTCTGAATCAATTTGGAGGGTTCCAAATTGATTCAGAGAGATTAAAGGGTCCTGTGATTCAGTTTGGATTCAGAGATTTAGACACCGAATCGGACTGAATGTCCACCAAATTGAATCAGGGATTGAAGCTTCACACAGCCCTAGTAGACGTGTCCTTTGTGACTTAAAAAAGCTTGAAAGTTAACAGGACTTTCTCTAAGTCACTCAGAGGTAGAATTTTGTTGCTACATGGTAACCTAGGCTACATATAGGAGTTACATTTAAATTGATCTAGTCAGGGTTAAATCAATCTAAATACCTACTCTTGCAGGCAGCTGGAGGGCTTAATTTGGCCAAAAAAAAGGATTTATCCAATCTAAGTTAGTTCACCTCAGGAAGTATGCTCACTTAAACAGAAAAAGGGTTAATCTGATCTAGCAAGGAGTTAACCTGATTTCACAGATGTCTGCACACATTCACAGGATAGCACTGGGGCTGAGAGCCCAGCTGCCCACCCCAGCCCAGGGGTTGTGCTAGTTCCACCTCCCAACCCTAATCAGGTTATTTTCAGTCCCCCAACCACCCCTCCATAGACTTACCAACCCACTCCCAACCTGCCATCCCCTCTGCGGACCCCCCTGATCCTGCTAGCACTTCCCCCAACCCCAAGTTACCTCAGGTTCCTTCCACCTCTCCTGACAGTGGTGAATGGCTGCTTGCACTACTCCTGGCAACAGCTAATAGCTATATGCACTGCTCCCAGTCTAGGTTTAGGTAATTTAAGTCACCTAAACTTAGATCAGGTATGGTGAATGCTTGTTTGCATAACCTAGAGAGATAGGTGGGTCCTTTGTGGGGAAAGAGGTATAATTTTTCAGTGGGTATTCAGCACCTAGCTGTATTCAATAATTCTCATAACACCCTTTGGGTACTGAGAAAAACATCCCGCTAGGTATATGGTTGCATGTGTGAGGTACCTAAATACCTTTAAAACTTTAACCCTAAGTTACTTCCAAAGCTTTTATCCCAAATGTCTATATTTACTATATTGGATAACATTCCTTTTCATCAGGATATGAGCATTTGTGTGTGTGTGTGTGTGTGTGTGTTTAGATACTGCATTTTTCTTGTCCTTTTGATATGCAGTATTTAAATAAATACAGATTTTTGCATATCCATGGACCATGACTGAAACAGTTCTTAGGATATTTGGATAGCTGTCAAAAATTATTGTGACTTATTAATAACTACCATATGGTTTAAATATTTATTTTTAGTCACATCTATGGCATGCTTTTTTGCATCTAATTGTTATTAATCTAAACATTAAATATATAGCTTGATAAATTCTAGTTCACACCCCAATTTTCTTCCAGTGTAATACAGTTATTTATGGCAAAGTAGAAACTTTCCAAGTATATATTTATAGCTTTCTTTCATACGAAAATCCCCAAAGGCTTGAGAGCATGCTGCAAAATCTTAATACAAGACAATATAGTTTACTGAAATCCTCCATGTTCATACAAAAAACAACAACACTGGCTCTTGCAATGAACTGTACTGAAGTGAAGGGAATCATTGTACACAGCATTTAAACCAGTGATTTTCAACCAGGGTGCCACATCACCCCAGGGTGCATTGCAATCATTTCAAGAGGGTTGCAAGTTACAGTTCTTAGGTGTGCAAACATGAGTCACAAGATAGACCCATAGATTTCAAGTAGGAATCCATAGTGTTAAAAATATTCTGACCTGTTGTCATCTTTCAGTGTTCTTTACAATACAAGAATTGCTGTATTATTTTTCTGTTGTCAGAAATGAGTGAAAAACTAAGAGCTTGCATTTTCCAAAGGCATTCCTTGAATATAATGAGGGAGTCTGACAGGATTGAGAACTACTGGTTTAAACACATTAAGGAATCAAATATTAAAATATATCTGAATTTCTATACACACACACATACAACATATAGGAAATATTGCTTCTCCTTCTGTGTTCTTGTCATAAACTAGATGTTCTTCCAGAATTGTGCACCTCTGAGATTGTTGATGACAAGTTATTTAGCAGATTCATTGGAATCTGACAGAGGCCATGACATGAATGTTTTTGCTATGGCTATTATGGCAGTTAAAAACACTCATGTAAAAATGCAGGGAACAGGTTGCTTTGCTAGTTGCCATCAGCAGCATTGTTCATAGATTTCATAGACATTAGGGCTATCAGAAGATCGAGTCCAGTTTCCTGCCTCATGGGCAGGAAGTCAGCTAGGGTCAAAGGATTGCAGTAAGATAAGCATCCAAATGTTTCTTAAAAGAGTCAAGAGCAAGTGCTTGCACCACCTCTGGAGGGAGTCTATTCCAGGCCTGGGGGGCTCTGACAGTAAAGAAGTTTTTTCTTATGTCCAGCCTAAAACAGTCTTGGAGGAGTTTGTGACCATTGGACCTTGTTATCCCTTGGGGCGCTCTGGTGAACAGGTGCTCCCCCAGATCCTGATGTACTTATATGCTGCCACCAGGTCACCTCTGAGCGTGCCCTTTTCCAGGCTGAAGAGTCCCATCCTCTCAGTCTCTCTTCATAAGGCTTGTTCTCTTGTCCTCTGATCATGTGCATGGCCCTCCTCTGGACTCTCTCAAGCTTTTCCACATCCTTTTTGAATTATGAAGCCCAGAATTGAATGCAATACTCTAGCTGTGGCCTCACCAAGGCCGAGTACAGTGGGAGGATGACATCCTGAGATTTGCTTGAGAAGCATCTATCGACGCAAGCCAGAGTTTTGTTTGCTTTACCTGCTGCGACATCGCATTGGTGGCTCGTGTTCATTTTCTGGTCAATCATGACCCCCAAGTCCCTTTCAGCCGTGGTGCTAGTGAGTGTAGCACTGCTGAGCCTATAAGTGTGCTGCAGGCTATTTTTCCCTAGGTCAAATACCTTGTATTTTTCCGTATTCCATATTTCCATTCCTGGACCTGCTGAAGGTGATGTCTGAGCTTCTGCAATAAGAATGTAAAATATTACAAATATGAATCAAGCATTAATCACCTTCATCATGAAAAAAAGCATTACTTCTTGTGTATTTGCATTTGAGTTTTTAATAGTATTTATTGACTGATTTTTTTTTTCAGTTTTGTATGTGAAAAATTCCTGGATCTGGTATGCTACCTCACCCCACCAATGCTTTTACAGTGTGTAGCAAAATGTTAGGGTCACAGGTATAGGATTTGTTGATGGTTAATTAAGACTTTAAAATCTTAGATCAAATCCTATTCAAATGGGTTGAATGATGTGTTGCTTACCACTTTCATTTTGAGCAAATAGGTTTCATAAAAGCTACATTTCAGCTCATGACTCTATATGCCTATTGTAATAATTGAACACTACTCAAAACTCTTAACCTCTCCTTTGTTTGCTCTCTATCTGATGGTAAGAAAGCATTTGAAATGCACTTTCCATTCATTGTAAGCATTTGAATGTGGTACTGAATTTATTTCACAGGCACTATTTTTAGTTGCCCTACAGCTTCTGTTCTAATAAGACATAGTGCTAAGTTGCCACTCTTTGTCTTTAGGAAAAGTGCTTGTTGTAGTACTTATTTAATCTCTTCCTGTTCATTTTGGCAATGGATTAATTTGCAGTCAAGATGCAAATGGCCAACCAGATTTAAAGTAGAGCAATTAATGGAGCTGGTGAGCAAAATGTGACTCTGCAAATGACATGCTGTTTGCTTTACAACATGTTTCAATCCTCTACCTTTTGGAAACTATTGTTAATGAATAAAATATCAAACAACTTCTCCCCATCCTCACCAAAATGTAACTGAGTATGAACAGATGAAAGCATTTGCATTTTTTTAAAAGTCAGGCATGGCGTTACTATAGAACCAAATGCTATGATGAATTTAAATGATCTAATCAGTAATTTTCTACAAATGGTTTATATTTCAGTTGTTTAAATAAGAAAACCAATTCTCTCATCAGTCAACCTCCCTATAATTTTGCCTTCAACATATACCCATGCTATAAAGTGACAGTAGGTACTTGTAGATAGATAGGGCCACAAAAGTTAAGGTTCTGAAACTGGCTCCTTTGCAAGATGGAACAAATTGCTTTTTAACCTACATACAAAGATTAAAACCATCATACAACAGAATAGAAAGCCAGGTTTCTGCATTTGTGACTGGTAAAATTAACTCATCCAAGTTTCTGAATAAATAACCTCCTCCCTTTCCTTTACAAGCCTCTCACCAGTTGCAAGAAAGCAAGTTAAGCGGTAATAACTCCTGCTGAACTAGCCACACACGAGTTCTTCAGCATATGCCTTTCTAGACTTGACTCTCCTGATTTCATAGCCCAGATATCATAGAATCATAGAGAAATAGGGTTGGAAGGGACTTCTCTATAGGTCATCTAGTCCAACCCCCTGTCTGAGGCAGGATCATCCCTATCTAAACCATCCTATACACATCCATTGTCCAACTTCTTATCAAAGCTACACGTAACATAAAACAAGACAACACTCTAACCTACCACAGGTAAAGCAGGGGGCCCCAGCAGCTAATGTCCTGCTGCTGTAAAGATTAATATGTCTCTGTCCAAGTTTGCGGATGACGAAAAACTATGGGGAGAAGTGGACACACCGGAGGGCAGGGAACAACTACAAGCAGACCTGGACAGGTTGGACATATGGGCACAAAACAACAGAATGCAATTCAACAAGGAGAAATGCAAAGTGCTGCACCTAGGGAGGAAAAATATCCATCATACCTACTGCCTAGGAAATGACCTGCTTGGTGGCACAGAACCAGAAAGGGATCTTGGAGTCCTAGTGGACTCCAAGATGAACATGAGTCGTCAGTGTAATGAAGTCATCAGGAAAGCTAATGGCACTTTATCGTGCATCAGCAGATGCATGACGAACAGAACCAAGGAGGTGATAATTCCCCTCTATCAGGCACTGGTCAGACCGCAGTTGGAGTACTGCGTGCAATTTTGGGCACCGCATTTCAAGAGGGATGTGGATAACCTGGAGAGGGTCCAGAGAAGGGCCACTCATATGGTTAAGGGCTTGCAGGCCAAGCCTTGTGAGGAGAGACTAGGGCACCTGGACCTCTTCAGCCTCCACAAGAGAAGGTTGAGAGGCAACCTTGTGGCTGCCTATAAGTTCATCGTGGGGGCACAGAAGGGAATTGGTGAGGCTTTACACTCACCAAGGCACCCCTGGGGGTTACAAGAAATAATGGCCATAAACTAGCAGAGAGCAGATTTAGACTAGACATTAGGAAGAACTTCTTCACAGTTAGAGTGGTCAAAGTCTGGAATGGGCTCCCAAGGGAGGTGGTGCTCTTCCCTACCCTGGGGGTCTTCAAGAGGAGGTTAGATAGGCACCTAGCTGGGGTCATCTAAACCCAGCACTCTTTCCTGCCATGCAGGGGGTCGGACTCGATGATCTATTGAGGTCCCTTCTGAGCCTAACATCTATGAATCTATGAATCTATAAGAGTTCCCAGGAAGAGGGCCATGCCCCCTGGTACAGAAGGCCAAACCCCCCAAAACCATACCAATCTGAACATGGGATAAAATTCCTCCCTGACCCCAAATATGGTGATCAGTCTGACCCTGAATAGAGGGGGGGAAACCCTCTAACCAGGAACCCTCAGGTTTAAGTCCCAGCAGCGGCAGTGGCACACCCCAGTCAAAATCCCCAACTGTGGCTGCAGTCAACACCCAATGCCTCTGAGGAAGGTGTAAAAGAAACATGACACATGTAGAAGTGGGGGAGGCAGGGAGGGCAGATGTGAAGGAGGGAGAAATTCCCTCCCAGCCCCATGCAGCAACTAACAAAGCCCAGAAACATGGGAAATACCCATAGTAGAACATAGGCATAGCTACACCTTGTCATTCTTGACCAGTGACTTTCCAACTTCTTCTTGACCACCTCCAGTGACAGAGAGTCCACAACATCCCTAGGTAGTTTGTTCCTCTGCCTCACTGTTCTAACAGTAAATACATTTTTCCTGATACCCAATCTGAACCTACTTTGCTGCAACTTCTAGCCATTGGTCCATATCCTACTCTCTGCAGTAAGAGAGAAAAAGTGTCATCTTCTTTATGGAAGCCCTTCAAGTATCTGGAGACCACTATCATGTCCCCTCTTAAGCACCCTTTTCTGCAAGCTGAACATGTCTAGCTTCTTCAACCTTCCCTCATATGACTTGCTTTCCAGTTCCTTATAATTTTGGTCTCCTGCCTATGGACCTTCTGTAATGTTTCCACATTCATTTTAAAATGTGGAGCCCAAAACTACTGTACTCTAGATGAGGTCTAAACAGCACTAAGCAGAAAGCTGCTGTCACCTCACAGATCTTGAACTTAATCCTTCTATTCCTGCAACCCTTTCATATACCTGCATCACACAGCAGACTCATATTGAGTCTGTGATCCAATAAGACTCCCATATTCTTCTCCCTAGTGCTGCCATCTAGCCAGGTGTCACCCATTTTGTATTTTATTTATGATTATTTTACACAAGATGTACCACCACCTATTTTTCAGCATTGAACTTCATCCTGTTAGCTGCAGCCCAGCTATCTAGCCTGTTAACATCCTTCTGAATTGTGCTCCCATCCTCCAATGTTTGCAATCCTTCTCAGTTTCAAATCATCTGCAAACTTGCTTAAAGAGCTTCTAGGCCAGTATCCAAATCATTATAGCACTGGCCCAGAACAAACTGCTGTGATCCTCCACTTAAAACCTCCTGCCATTCTGACATGGACCCATTTATATCGCGCATTCATCTATTTGCCCCATACACACATCCTCCCACTCAGATTAGTCCGCATACATCAATGTTCTTGTTATTCATATCATCTTTCGTTCAGTATTAACTGTTACTAGTTTCAAGCCCATAACTGGACACGGCTTCCATGTATTGCTCTTTAAGAGGCCTCTGGTTATCACTCTCACGTATATATCTTGCAATTGCCTGGACATTCGTCCCTCTTCTTAGAGGCCTCAACCCGCACCATCTTGGTCGCCACTCATTTCAATCCGTGATCGCGGCATCTCCAACTTTAAACACATTTAGTGGGTTTTTTATTTTTTGGGGAGAGTTCATGTTCCTCACAGGCGACTTGTCTTTGAGTTCCCGGTCAGTAAGCATAACACTCTAAGCTTATAAGACTAAACACTTTCGCCTTCAGCTGTCCCGCGCATAACCAAATTAATGCTCCTTATACATCCCCCTCCCAGCCCCCCCCCCCCCCCCCCGCTGCTGCTTCTTCCTCTAGTAACAGGAGCTTTCAGATTTCCTGTAACAAACCTCTTCTAGTTGTCTTTAGTCTCTCTTACCAGATGCAGCTCATTCTTTATCTTTGCCTTCCCGATTTTGTCCCTGAAGGTTCTTCCTAATTCTTGGCAAGCTCCCTAGGTGGCCTGCCCATTTTCCCATTTCTTTTGCATTTGAGGCATCCTAGAAGCAACTTGTGCAGCCACATTGCTTTTTTGCCATTCTTCTTGTATTTCTACTGTGTTGAAAAAGTTTCTTGTTGGACTTCCAACATTGTACCCTCTAGAAGCTCCCAGCCTTCCTTGTCACCTTTAGCCTTCAGTCTGTCTTCCCATGGCAACATGCATATTAACTCCTTGAGTCAAGTGAAATCCATCTCTTTGAAATCTAGCATCCTTGTTTTGCTTTCTCCATCTCAGGACCTGGAATTCTATCATTTCCTTCCAAGTTGCCCATCACCTTCAGATTCTCCACCAGCATTGGTCTGGGCAAGATCCAAGATAGATGATCCTCTGCTGGAACAGAAAGTTGTCTTCCCACAAGTTAGGAACTGACTCATTTTATATTTGGCTGTGTTGTTGTTCTATTAGATATCCATAAAACTGAAGTCTCCCATCAGTGTAGCAGAAAGCCCCTTTTCCTCTTGCCTGCAGTTGCTCTCCCCTCCTTGGATATGTTTTTCCTCTTCTACCTTTTCTTCCTTCCTCTTTCTTTCACTTTAAGATAAGGAATTGTGTTTTGAAATTTGTATGTGTGCATTTTGTATCTCCCCTTGTATTTTGGTATTTTTATCTATTTGTGTGACATGGCATTACTTTTGTAGCTTATATTTTATACTCCTCACCTTTCAACTTTCAACTAAATGTGTTTAGTTTCATAAGTAAGTTATACATTGTAACAATGTTAACAAGGGCAGGAATCAAACTGCCCTTCCCTGTATCAGGCTGGCCCCCGAAAGAGCAAGTGATTGAATGTGTAACACAGTAGCAGGCAGTAATTAACACCTAAGGAAACTGCAGATCAACCAAAGGAAGAACTCAATAGAAGACAATGTAACAACCAGGAAATCTCTAAACGTCACTGATCAAGGACTAGAAGCCCTGCCTGAGTTAAACAACGCGGGGGACGAACTTTTGGAATGAATATCTCCAGATCGACCACTCCCAGAGCCCTATTCAAAATTCATCAATGGACTCCCAAACCTGCACGTACATGCAGACGACGCCTGGGGCTGACAGATGCCATCCAGTAGCCACCGAGGGGGGAAGTCCCACGAGGGTCAACAACCCCTGGATTGGGCAAACCTGAAAACTGGGGAGTCACCAAAGTCTGCCAAGGACAGATAAAAAGCGGTGAAAAGTGACCCTCAGTGGCGCCCTCTTGATCTCCAACTTGACCAGCACCCAACCTGTCCAGCCAGAAGGACCAGCCGGCGACCCCCTTCTGGAAGATAACACCACGCTGAAAGAAGCCTCAACAGCAGACTCCAGTGCCTGTGGGATAGGTATACCTGACTCTTGTGGCTTGCTACTGTGTGTGTGCATGTGTGTGTGTGGGGGGGGGGGGGACGACCAGCCCCAAGGTTTATGATTTAATTTCATTACAGTGCTTCAATCCACCTAATAAACCAGAATTTTAAGGATCCCGAGTTGGACATTTGTAGCCAACATCAGTACCATCCCATAACTTTTGGACATATTCATCACCTCCCTGAAGAGTACCTCATCCATCTTCTCTTTCAGATTTGATGGCCTATAATAAATCTTCATTATTATATTGGTGCTATATCTTTCACATTTCATCTTCACCCAAATGCATCTGCTCTTCTATCTTCTTCTTCCTGAACCAGAGACCAAGTATATGCATTTTTGACATACAAGACAACACCACTACCTTCTCTTCCAATCCTGTCCTTCCAAAACAAAGTGTGCTGCTCAATATTGACACTTCAGTCATAAGAGCTGTTTTACCTTGTCTGTGATACCAGTCAAGTCATAGTCCTTTCCACAGTATTGAGCTTCTAGGTCATCTTGTTTATTTCCTCTATTTCTTGCACTTTTATGCATACATGGGACATATTTTGCATTTTGACCTACTTGCTTCCCTTTTCCACCACTTATTGCTATCCTGTGGCTCTCTGGCCCTTTCCCAGAGTTGAGTTTCTTTTTCTGGTTTTTTCCCCTCTGGCTTGTTTCCTCTGCTGTTGGAGGGCTTTGATCATTGTATTTGAGGTTCAGAAAGACAGCACACCTCCAAGGACCCGAAATCCATATGACCAATTGATACCTCTGTCCCCTGCAGAAAGAAGTCACCAACTATCATCACTCTTCTCTTTCTTCTTGGTGCAGTGGTTGTAAAATCCCCTTCTCTGGAACCCTGCATATCCTTCTGTCTAAGCTGCCAAGTCCTGTGTATCATACCTGCAGATGTCCTCTTCTCTTCCTTTTCCTTAATTGTCCCACTGCACAGTGCTTGAAAGCAGTTGCTGACTTCAGTCCACTCCTCTTCAATTCTGGGGGCCCTCCTTCAAGGAGTCAAATGTTGCCACTTCTCATTTCCCTTTGGCCTCTCCAGTTTCAACCTCTCATAACTCCTGGCCAAGTAACCTTCCTTTTCCTTGATGTAATACAGCAGAGATACCCATGCTTCCAACCTTTGAATCTTTTCCTCCGGTACAGAAACCAGCTTACTTGTGGTCAGACAAAGTGATCTTGACCCTCTGGGAGGAACATGACATCCCACGTAGGTCACAACTGCTGACCCAGCTTCCATTTGTGACTCCTTTGCTCCATGGAGGATACCCAAGCTATAAACAAACAAAACAGAAAAAAATCCAGAAAAAGACATCACAAAAATCCATACACAAAACATCCACAACAGGACTTTCATGCATACTCACATACCCAGAGTCACCTGCTTCCTGGCTCCCTCCTAGGGTGAACTCCCTAGACAAACTCCCCCTGTTTGCTGTTTGGTACTCCCTGCTCTTTCTTTGTTGGGCACTGCCATTTTATAAGGCTAGTTTGCCTACCTCCACCCTTCAATTAGCTAAACCAGCCCCCAGTTGATCAGTCACTCCAGAGGGGGAAGTAAAAAATACCCACACACACCACAGTAAAACCACACACACCAGGCACTAGGCAAGCATAATGTCATCAGAAGAACAGATTCCTGGTGGCTTAAAAAATAGTCAGAAGCTTTCATCAACTATACCTCTTGCCTTTTTCATCCTGATCCTTAACTTTCTCTTCCATCATGCCCTTCATCTCCCTAACACCTTTCCCATCTCAACCTCCCTGGCAACCAGAACTATCAATCTGTTGCAATTGAAAAACAAAGATAATACTTTGGATTCATTATGGGTTATTGCCCTTCTAAGGATAATGAAATATAAGGGACTTGTTACGTATTACACTGTGAGCTACTCAAATACGGAAGGGTGTTAGTGGTAGCTTAAGTTTGGAACAGTCACACGTTCAGGACAGCAAGGGCCTGGAAGGGTAAATATCCCCCCCCCCCCCAGCCTTCCCATTCTGGGCTTCCCCACTGGCTCCCCCTCTCTCCCCCTATCCTTCAGGTTCCCCCTTGCCCCATCCCCAGGGCTCCCACTCCTCCCAGCTAGTGCTAGGCAGCTGCTCTTCTCGAAGCTGAGGCTGGCCCAGAAAGAAGCAGCAGTGAAGGTTGGGCAGGCAGATAGTAGAGTTAACCCTTCTGTGCCTGCAGTCCCAGAATAGCCATAAGTAAGCCAAGGAAAGAGACTGGGGGCGGGGAGGTGGAAGGGGATACAGTGAGTGGGAACCTGGAGTGCTGGAAGGGATTGAGGATCAGTAGACCCAATTGAAGCCAGCGGGGGAGGGGGGCAAGTGGGATGTTTACACTAATGTATGATCTAGAGTGTCTACACGTTACTGTAGTGGTCACCAATCAGTTGATCATGATCACTCGGTCGATCATGGAGCCTCTTGCAGTTGATCTGAGGCTGCAGGGGCTGAGCGTGCACATGTCCCCCCGCCACCCCAGCCCAGCTGGTCAGTCTGTGGGGGAGGGAAGGGGCAAGAGCCATAATGAGGCCCCCATGGTGAGGGACAGAGTGCAGCAGAGGCAGGAGCAGGGGTAAGGCAAGTGGGGCCCCAGCCGGGTGGGTGGTGGGAGAATTGAGCCCAGATGACTCATCCAGGGGCACAGAGGGCTCCCGCTGCTGTGCACACACCAGTGGAGGTCCTAGGGGCACATAGCTCCTCATCTGTGCTTGGCAGAGGTGACTGTCATTGTGGGCTGAGGTTTGTGCACCAAGCCCCACTGCAGCTAGCCTGGGATTGGCTCAACACCATGTGCACCTGCTGCCAGGTGGGCAAGGGCCAAGGATCAGCCCAGCTGTGAAATGCACATGGTGTCAAGCTGCAACCAGACCAGCTGCAGGGGGGCTCAGTGTGCAAAGCCCAGCCCACAATGGTAGCTGCCATGGCCAACTACAGATGGGGGAGCCATGTGCCCCCCCCCCAAACACAGGGCAGCACAGGTTACTGCAGCATCTGTGAAGGAGGGAGTGGGGCTAGAGCAGGGGCAGACCCTGCACAGCTGGGGCAGAGCGCAGGACAGAAGCATGAGTGGTTCATCTGGGGGGTGTGGGGAGATGGGGCACACAGCCTGTGAGGGCATGGGGGGGGCATGTGCCCCTGGATCTTCATGAACGGTTTGTTGTGGTGGGCTGGGGTGGCATCGCACTCTTCCCAGTGGCTGTTGAGCCGGGCTGTGCTCAGTCTGGGTGGCAGTGGTGCTGGAAGTGGGGCTATGGGGGGGGCTGCAGGCACCCTAAAATTCACTGTAGCCCCCCCCAAACCCAACTCCCAGGCCCACTGCCACCCACTCCAAGTATGGTATGGCTCAAACCCCCTGTTGAGAAGATCGCAGTACAGTCTTCCCCTTCCCCCCACCTTAAAGGCATGGGGGCCATGTGACCGGGATCTGCATGGGGTGGAGGACATGCTGCCACTGTGGGCTTGGAGGCTGTGCTGGGCTCTTCTCAGTGAGGGGGGCAGGGCTGGGCCATACTGTAGTCAGGGCAGGTGGCAGCAGCACTGGGAGGGGAGCTTGGGGGGACTATGGAGAATTTTCAGATGGCTGCAGCCCCTTCCCACTGTAGCCCATTTCCCAGCACCACTGCCGCTGCCTGGCCTGAGCACAGACCAGCCCAACACCCATTCTGGGAAGAGCCCGGTGCCTCCTGAGCCTGTCCCTCCCTGCCCCACCCCACATGCAAATCTGGGGCACACACCCCCATGCCCCCCCCCCAGACTGCATGCTCCCCATGCCACCTGGATGAGCTGCTCACGGCTCCATCCTGAGCCCCATCCTGGTTATGCAGGGCCTGCTCCAGCCCCACTCCCTCCATCATTGCCATGGGGGGGGAAGATTGAGGCCCCAGTGGTGAGGGAGGGAGCGGGTCACAGGCAGGAGCAGGGGCTGCAGGGAGTGGGGGAAAAGTAGAGGCCTGCAGGGCACATGCCTTCTGGGCCTCCACTTGTCCCACCACCCAGCCCCTGCTCCAGCCCCTGCTCCTGCCTGTGCCCTGCTCCTTCCCTCACCATGCAGGCCTTGATCTGCCCTGCCGCCCCACCATGGCCCTTTCCCCTCTCCCTGCCCTTCCCCCACAGATTTACCTGCCCCCAAGTAACTTTTTCTTCCTCTGCCTAAATCTGCCCCCTTCCTTCCCCACAGACTGACCTGAAAGGGGTGGGGGGGTGCGTTGTATATCTTGAGTTGCTTTTTAATTTAAAAAGTGATTTCCTACTTTAAAAGGTTGGAGACCACTGCATTAGTGTAACATGAGCTGGGTAACATGGATCAGAGATAAACCTTCCCTGGAGTGGTGTAACTTTAAGCCACGTAAAGTGTGCTTAAAACTAGTTTCAGGTGTTAATGTGTTGACAGTCCAGTGCTTAAGAGCTCCAAGAGCTAACTACAATTAACATGTAAAAAGGCCTTAATTTTTTCCTCAATATGTGTTACTAGGACAGATTACTATGATCTCATGCAGGAATAAATTCTGGAGTTGAGTTGTGTGTCATTTTATTCTGTAGGATCCCTTTTTCTCTGCTTGTTCATCACATGTTCATGCACTGTATACATAAAATATGCATTATTCTCTCAGGAAAAATCAATAATAATTTAATGGAGTAGGAGAAACACTCATTGCTAATTACTGCTAAAGGTAAGAGTGAAGTCACGAAAGGTTTGATTAATCGAGTCTAACACAAGGTGCTTAAGGTGAAAGGCAGGTGTGGTGACCCATGCAAGCAATCTTTCTTTACAGTGGTAGGATTTCAGTGTGATTGTCTCCAGAGGAAAAGCTAGAACTCCAGCTGACAGCAGTCTCTGGCCCAGATCTACACCTCGTATAGCCCTGTTGAAGTTAATGGAGGATCTGCTATTTTTGCTTTGACTGTTCAATGTTGCTGCTGAACTCTGGAGAGAGACTGCAATTTTTAGAACAACTGACAATTTTTTATGTAAAACTAAATAAAATACATTTTCAGAGCACTTTCCATCTGATAATCTCAAAATACTATCCTAATATGAATGCATTTGAGCTCAGAACAACATTGTGAAGTGAGTCTTAAGATACAGTTCTGAAGATACACTAAGTCCCAAAGAAGTTAGAAAATGTGTCCAGAGTCACACAAAAATCTTGTTTTGAGTCAGGAATAGTAAATATTTTGTGTTGGCTGCAAGGCTGTCTCTTTTCTTATTGGCCCTTCACTGAACAAAGGTCTAGTGATGCATCTATTGCAATTATGGACCATTTATCACTTTCAACAACTTTAGAAATACTATTATTAATTGAGAGGAAATAGGTTTTTATAAATGCTCACTTTTGTTTCCTGTTATGATCCCTGACGCAGTAACTTGTCACATGTTTATTGTGCCATATTGATGAATTTCAGAACCTAAAATTTTGGTATGCAGTGGTGGGGGCACATAAGCCATTTGTTATTTATGGGAATATGATTGTAATGTTTCCCTTTTGTGATAACTTTTTTTACTTCATTTTTTAGGTAAATGGAGGTGTCTGTACCTGTCTCTGTTAATTTTTAAGCCTACTATAGTTATCTGCACAATTTTATTTCTTGTGTCATACCTCCACGATTTGGAGTTATTATGGATTTCACCACCACTTGAGTACAAGTTATTCTCTTCCTGTTTTATACTTTGAGTCAGCATAGGCAAACATTGCACAAGTCTAAGGAATGATCTCATTTCTTGTCCTTAAAGTAGGAGTGTTAAACATGTAGCCCACAGAGCCCTATCATCCAGCTCCCCCCCCCCCACCCCCGTGCAGGTGCTGGGTCTTATCAGACCCACACAGGACATGCCACAGTGCCTGTGGCACTAGTCAGTCTGCAGCAGATATAGACTGGCATAATTTAAGGTTGATGTTGATCCAGATTCTCTGTTTCTGGAGTCTGCCTGCAGCACATTGGTTGAACAATATGGGTGTGGACACAAGAATGGTTGGAGCCCTTTCAAATGGGGGACAGTTCAAAAGGGCAGCAGCTGGTAAATTTTAATTGTTATGTATGAATTATCTGAGAACAACTGAAACGCAGGAAATCTCTTCCAACTTTAACCGAAGATGAAGGAATGTTAAGATGTGGACAAACATAATACTTGAACCGTTCCAAGAATATCACTGATTGGGAGCCATCTATTGGAAAGGCTGGGAGTGTGCAGCTTCTGACAGGGCTGATCTCAGTGCAGCTGCAGCAAGCCAGGTGCTGCTCTGAATCCCTTGACCCTAGCAGCAGCTCCTCCTCCTGCCCCTGCTGCACAGCTCTGGGTGGGCAGACAGTGGGGAAGCTTCAGCTGGGAAGCTCTTCCTGGAGGTGGAGGGAGTGAGGGCCAGCTGCTGCCACACTGGGAACAGCCACACCAGAAGCTGCATGCTTCCTGGGGCCAGGGCTGGGCCAGCAAATGCAGGCAGGAGCGCAGCATGGGCTGCCCTGAGTGGGGCTCAGCCCCAAGTGGAGTGCCACAGGGGCAGCCACATACTGCACTACCCAGGTAAGCTGGGCTGTATGCACCCCCTGCCTCCCCCCACTCTCTCCCACCTCCTTCCCCTCACCCCTAACTGGCTCCCAGAACCTAGAGCCCAGGCAGCCCCCCCCTCCCCCATGTGCACATACCCCTCCACACCCCTCCCATGTACACACCCCGCAATGTCCCCACAGGGCAGGGCGTGCAGAGAGCACATCACAGATCATAGCTGTCACTGCCCTGCAACCTGGCCCCATGATCCCAGCCTTGCCTACCCTCCCACTCCCAAAAGCTACTCCCCACCCATCCAAAGTCCCATAGGGATTTTGGTGAGTTGTTGGGGAGGTGCTAACCCAACCTACAACAGCTCATCAAAATTCCCCATGTAGCACTTGGGGCCAAATAATTGCCCAACGCCCACCCCTGCACTGAATTCACTGATATATTGTCTTCAGAACATGGCCCAAATCAAACATTTGCAGGAAATTTTAAACCAAGAATGACACCCTTGACCAAATGTAAACCAAGACAAATAAGTTGATGACATTATACCTGAGCTGTCTTTGCCCCTTGATTTAAACCTATCTTATTATGACTGAAAACTTGCAGGGGGCTCTGAACCACTGTTAATCTCCCCTGCCATATGTGCAGTACTAGCTGAACACAGCAGGGGAAATTAAGAATAGTTCCATTCTTGCTTTATTATGTGTAAATCAGACTATTCATATTATCTGAATACAGCTTGTTAGAATTAATATCAATAATATTTGATTTGCCACAGTGATCACTATAAAAATTTGTTGCCAAACTTAAGAGCGAATTAATACTGAAAATGTAAAACCTTTCAAATGTAGCAAAGGAAAAGAATGAAAAATCCTCCCTGTGAATAAGAGAAAATAATAAGAATCAAGAATATGCAAAATGTCATCATCTGTAGTTTATTCCTAATCCCAAAAGACAAGCTAAAGACAGAGTATTTCTTGGTTAAATCTCTTAAATCTCATCTTCATTTGAATTAACTAATTAACATTGTAGATGGTTTTCCTATTTTTTTCTATTCCAACACAAATCTCTTGTCTCTGAATAACAAAGAAAATATAGAACAGTTTCTCATGCCCTACTATCCTGCCTCCAAAGCTCATCCTGTACCTTCTAACACTTCATTTTAAGGGTGAATGTACATGTTACACTTAGACCATATTAAATCTATCAAATGTTAAATGCTGTTAAAGTTAGAATGTGCTGTTATCAGTCTCACATTAAGGATTAATACTATTTCTTGCCTACAAAGCTCTGACTTGCCACTAGGGGGGTGGTGATCAGGTGTGTGGCTAAGAGCCAGGACACCTTGGCTCTATCGGCTTGTTTTTGTTTGTTTGCTTGCTTTTTTGTTTGTTTTGGGGAGCCAGGTGCTAGAAGCCATGCATCCTGGGATGCTGGAGGACTGCAAATTGCTCATTTTATCTCTGTGGAGCAGATTGAAGTTACCATAACAGAAGCTAGGTAGCATGACCCAGAGTTAACCCTTGCCTGAATTGGAGTAACTTTGAGACACTCAGAGGCACTTAGCATTAGTTAATGAGTTTTAATATGCAAACATTCACATTTTAAGTGCCCTTAGGATGGTCTAATTGTAATGTATAACTTCACCCTAAGCCTGAAGTTTTAGTCAGTTGTTTCTGAGGAAGGAATAAATGTTTCAAATCCTTGCACCTTCTGTTTTTGGAAATAAATCCCCGAACTGTCATAAAATATGAGCAGAGATGAGCCATGATCACTACTAGCCACCCACAGGAGGAGAGATTTTATTTAAAAAATAAAAAAGTGCATTCTTTGTAAAACTCAGCACCTTCTTTTTTAATGATGTGCCAATGAACAGTATGTAAACTGTGGGCCCACATGACAACTGAACAAGCCTTCCTCTTAAAACAAAATGATTAGAGAGATTTCACAGCATTTGCATTCCCAGTTGCCAATAGCTCCAGGGTCCTGCCAACATTGTTTTTCTTACTGAGCATTTCATTCCAGGCTTCTTAAATGTTTCCTTTCTGAATGATTTTGCTATGTTAATGAAAGACAGTTCTTTGGCTTTGCACAGGTTCACTGCTTTGTTTTCTTTGGTAGCTCTTTAATTGTTATGGAAACATAATAAAGGCTGGATTCTGATGCTAGGCACAGTACTACACATTGAACAGTGTGTGTTAACTGAACTACTCCAGGGGTAAGCAGGAGGAAACATTGAGAAAGAGAGGCATGGGGAGGTATTTAGCCACCTCCCAAGCAAACTACAGCTCAGACTAATTGCCTTCCTCCTCTTCACCCTGACATCCCCTGCCAATATCTATGACTATGGAAGTTCTTTATGCAAGCCCTCTTCTTCCCTGCACTGACAAATCATGAAGTCACACCCTACCCCTTAAACCTACCTAATGTTACAGACAATAATTACCTAATATTTCTGAGTGGTGATTGAGTAGTGGAGGCAGACAATGCATATATTAAACATTTAGTCATTGCTAGATGCAGTGTATACCCTAAATTCCTTTGTATCTTTAACAAAAACTGATCAGGACTTAAGTTTTATAGCACTTTCTAAAGGAGACACCCAGCAGGCTAATGTTGACAGAGAGGGGGTATTGTTTTTTGACTGTCTAATTTTGTAATTTCTTTTATTAAAAAGAATCTGTCAATGCCAGAGAGACAAAGTTATAGTGAGTTTTATTGTATACTTCTCTTATCTAGCTAAGTAGCCACATTCTGTTGATTTTAATCTCCCATTTGTTCAAATATGGAAGGCAGTGTCTTCAGCCTCTAAAAACAACTTACTGAGTTATTTGCTAATACATAGCTTAAATATTTTCCATTCACAATGGTTTTTGCAAGTAAGATTCTTAATGGTAAAAGTTCAAGAAAATTAAATACACATTAACAGCTGAGAACTTCTTGAAAGAGTCCAGTAGCATTAGCCAATGTCACAGCAGGTTTGGCAGAAAGGTGCAGTCAACAAACAGTCTTTCTATTGGGTCTGTCTGGGGTGGTGATTCTGCCATGAGTGCTGCATGATCATGTTTCCCTACAGAACAGGGATAGTCACAAACTTTGTCCTGAAATCTCCAGAAGGCAGAATGAAGTACTTTTACCTTGCAGATTGTTTCAGTTTTCCGCTTGCATGTTTAAAAATGTAGTTTCCCAAACTATGTGTTGGAAAAAATACCATCCCTCTGAAATGTGCCAGGGAATCTTTAACAAAAACTGATCAGGACTTTAGTTTTATAGCACTTTCTAAAGGAGACACCCAGCAGATAATTCACCTTAGCGCCATTTTGGGGTGTTTGGTTTGGTATGGGCTCAAGGGGAAACTTGCAAATTACTGAACTTCTGGTGCTAGTTCATAAAGAATGGTATTTCTTTTGAAATCATTTATCTGTGTATTGATCCAACATGGCTTGTACGATCTAAAGCCAGTAGAAAGCTGCATAAACAGATATTTAATTTCAGAGTAATACAAGTATTGAGAAGCAAACATTTACCTTATAGTATGCATGACTACTTTGAAATAGCAGAAGCTTGCCATCATTTTGTCCCAAAACATACCTGAGAAAGAGTTTTCAAGAAGCATATGGCAAATTAGAAGCCACCTGCAATCTTAGTCTTGGGTATTGTGTTTTTAGGGACAGAACTATGAAGAACACCACTCCCTGATGCCCAGTGCTCACTGTTACACAGCATTAATACATTATAGTCATGTATTGGTCATAAAACCATGACTGTTCTTCATTTAAACTTGGTGGTGAGATTTTAAGATAGTTATATTGCTTGTAGGCCTGTGCGTTGGCTCTCTATACAAGGAAATTTCACCCACTATATTATCTGGGACAGAATTAGAAAATTACATGCAAGACCCTATGATTCAGCCTATCTATTTTTAATAGAAAGTGTTATCCCATTTATTTTACTCTAGGGGTGTCAAACATATGGATCCAATCCAGGGTTGGACAATTATTTCGACTAGGGGGCTGCTTAGTGAGTTTTGGCAAGCCATCAAGGGCCACATAACAGGCAGCCAGGGGCAGATACATATTAATTTTCTAAATTTTTAGGGACTCCGCAGGCCAGATAAAATGGCCCAGCAGGCTGCATCTGGCCCACGGGCCACATTTTGCCCACCCCCAGTCTAGTCCATGGAACCATGTCATCCGGCCCACAGGCCTCCCAGAGGGGCTGGGATTGTAATGGAAGGGTTAGTGCATGCACCTGGGAATTTGTCACTGCTTAGCAAACAGATCTAGGCTGAGAGAATGTTTAGGGGCTGGGGCGGAAGTCACTGTATTATGTTGACATACCATTTCACTTCTGAGTTGTCTTGTTCTCTTGTGGCTCTCCTGCTTTCTAAGTTATTCTGTTCTCTTACTGCAAACCATCCTGAGCCTTTGCATGGAAGGGTGGTACATAAACTGAATACAATAAAATATGTAAATAATAGGATGAAATAATTTGGAAGCTTCCAAATGGCATGTTTGGCAATCAGCAATACTTCATTGTCACATATTCCATTGCAGATTCTGCTGCCCCCTTTTACTCTGGTTGCAGTTTTATCCCTTTTATATAACAAGGCTGACTTATGGAACCGCCTGCACTATAAAAAGTAGGTGATCTTCAGCTCTCAGTTCATTTAAGATGCAGAACTGTCAGCTGGTATTTTCCGGTTGAGTTACACAAATCTTCTGGGCAGAAATATTTCAACCTTTGGCCAATGTTAACTTTTATAAGGAGACTTTCTGTGGCTCAAGAAATTGGGAAAAATTGGTTGCTTACCACAAACGGTGCTCTCATGGGCCATGTCCACACGAGCATGGATTTTTTTTTTTCCCCCCAGGGACAAGAAGCAGCAGCACACCTTGTGCCACTGCTACTTGTCCCCAGGGAACTCCTGTGCCATGTGCTGTCTGGTGCGCAGCAGGCTACACTGCATGGGGCAGGAAAGCCTTGGGACATCACTGGCCTAGCCCCAGCAGCATTAGATGGGGTACTGGGGGGCCTGGGGAAGCAGCAGCAGCAATCCTACTGCTCAGAGCCTGGCCAGTAGCTGGAGCATGGCTCCTGACAGCCAGGCTCCAGTTTTGAGTGGTGTGCACTGCTCCCAAGTGTGCTACTCCACTTTTTCTTGCATGGGATTTTTTGACCCCTGGCTCTCCAGGGGTCAAAAAATTCAAACCCAGCACTCTTCCCTTGAAGTGCACAGAGCAGCTGAATGTGTGGTATGTGGCACCACAGACATGTCTGCAGCCCCGCATGCTGCACAGTCACGCTTGTCTGGATGCGGCCATAAAGGCACAGTTAAACTCGGTATAGTGGAGCTTTGTGGCACTTGATTAAGGAGGCTGCTGCAAAAGGGTGGATTCTTGCACAGGTTTCACTGTTGTGTAATAAAAATAGTTCAACATTTCTATAGGACTTTTATAGAAAGATGGTTGTAAATTGTATTCCCTTTACAACATGCATGTGGTTGGTTGATGAGCAGTACCATCTGCTTCTCCATGTAGCAATGAATTGTTGCAACTTGCTGAGGATTCTCAGATTAAATATGCTTCTAAAAATCTAGCAGCAGAGCTGGGGGTTAATTCTGAGAAGTATGGAGTGCACACAGCCCTCAGCACCTCTAAATGAAGTGCAACAGTGAGCTAGCTGACAAACAGATACAATGTATTTGAGTATAATGTTGGACTGATTGACAAAACCCTGCTAACTTTTCTTTTTTTTTTTTTTTTGGTTATTTCTATAGGCCAACATTTTTGCTCATATTGACTTGTATGCTATATTTTACAACCCTGAGCATTTTGTTCACACGACGTTGTTTTATTTTTCAAAGTATATTTTACTGCACATAATTCATTTTAATCCATATACTGTTCTGATTTGTGCCAAACAAATATTTGAAAATAAACCAAATTAAGTCAATAAAAGCAAGTAAAGGTCAACTCTAAAATAATTTAATCCAAAAGACTTTTTCTGAGTAAAATAAAACTTTTTGTCATGCAACACTAACCTTGGCTACCTTCTTGATTCATCTTATTGAGTCTTACCAACAGAAACCATATTCTTACCCTTTGCTGTCAATTACTATGTTTTCATTTTCTTCAGTCACAAGCTTAACATTAAATGGTGTTTTGGTGTTTTATATAATAATCTGGTTCAGTGGTCACTGGTAGATCTCAGAGCCTCTTGGAGTTGATCCGAGGCTGTGGTGGGGGGCTGAATGCCCACATGCAAGCATGTGTGTGCCCCAGCCCAGCAAGTCAGTCCATGGGGGAGGGAAGGGGCGGGGGCTAGGTCAAGGCCCCAGCAGTGAGGGACAGTGCCACAGAGGCAGAAGAAGGGGTACGTTGAGTGGGCACCCAGCCAGGTGGGACTTACCTGCTGGGAAGGTGCACCCCCAAATATTTTTTTCTTGATCTGCCTCCCTCCTTCCCTCCTCACAGACTTACCAGCTGGGCTGGGGTGGGAGGGAGGGGGTGGGGGGCTGGTGGCAGTGGCACACAGTAGATCTTGGGTTGCTTTTAAATGCCAAAGGTGATATCTTACTTTAAAAGGTTGGAGACCACTGCCCTGGTTAGATGTCACCTAGAGTGAGTGCTAACAATTGGCAGTTTCCTACAAAAGTCAAACCAAACAAAAATGGAAAGCCAAGGTAACAATAGATGAAAGGCGAAAACATAGGTAAAGAAGGGAGGGAAGAGTCCTCAATTTTTTCTGCACACACAAATGAAATAGAAGTGTAGGGCTGAATTAAAGCCTATAAAATCATAAGTGTGGATAATGCTGGTTATGGGGGGGGAAGGGTTTAGCTCAGTGCGTATTCACAAAGAGCCTTTAATGAAAGTTTAAAATAAAAAAGAATAGTTATAAGGAAACATTTTTTTCGCTCTGAAGTAATAAAATCTTAAAATGAACTTTTGGGCAAGATTTCTGAGGTGAAGGATACTGAGGTAATTCAAGAAGTAACTGTATGCCTTGCTGGAGCCATATCTTATGGACTGAATACTTAAATCCTATATTCTTATATGCATATATCATTGTTGCTAATTGCAAACCTGGATTATGATGCATGTTTGTTTGGTTTTTTTAATCCCTAGTGTACATACTGCAGGAAATAAAGAAAAACTATTTTTTTTCTAAATTAATATCAGACTTTTTAAACAGGACATCATTATAATAGCTCAGTTCTATCCCCCAGGAAGGCAACTTGCTATGCAATATGCGGCATATGTTGTTACATTTCCTGACACATCACAAATTAAAGTGATAAAATAAAGCTGCCCTCTACCTTACTCTATACTCTCTTTTTAATTATTCCTGATGTTCCCTTTTCCCAACCTCAATGGCTTTCAGGGTACACTCAGTCTGCACACGGAATGTTATCCATATCAATGTAAATTATGCTGCTTTATAACTTGTGCCACCATTCACATCATTGCTGTTTGTGGCCTACAGGTTTCTGTGAGCATTATACCCATAGACAGCAGTTCTGAATTTATCAGGAAAAGCTGCACCTAGTATAAAAGAAGGTGTATTAAAGAACTTCCATGGCAGTATTGCAGTATGATGGGGAAAATCTGCCATCCAGCAGGTAGATTTAATCATTAGAAAAATCCTGCAGCAACTTGTATACTACACCCAGCCTGCCAGCAGCCACTACATGAGGTATATCCAGGGCACAGGATGTGTGGCTATGCCAAAACCAATAAAGTATGAAATAAACCTTGTATGTGCCTATAACTTCTCACCCCATATGAGATTTTCATTATATCAATGGGGAAGTGAAAAAAAAGTTTAACAGGATTGAAGCAGATGGTTGTGACTGCCTACACACAGGAATCCTTAATATCAATAAACAGATTTTGAATAATAAACGCCATTATACCATGTAATGAATCAGTGTAGTCAAGCGCATCATGTTGGAGAGGCCAGAGCAAGAACATGTGTGAGATATACATAGACTTGTGGGAATGGTAAACTATGTAAGTAAGTTCATGTTCAACTTGGCTGACCTTTTAATACTCCTAATTGATCTAATGAGTTTTTAAAATGCCTGAACATGAAATGTTCAGTAACCAAAGACATTTCAGAAGACAAAAACAGTGCTCTGCAGAAACATGCAGAGAGAAGCAAGATTATCTGCTAATGCATCTTTATATCGAGAGTTCTCCACCCACTTTACACTTCCTGAACAGTAACTAAAAATCAGACTTCTCAACCAATGAATAGAGAACAATAGAAATCAGTAGGATAGAATTTGTTGTGCATGGTGGACTTTTCTGTTTTAAATGGATGCCATACAGACTTGTATCAGCACCCAGTACTTTCAAGAATGATGTCAGTGATCTTTACTAACAAGCCTAAATTCCCATGTTATCTAAATGACATTATTGTGCTTGGAAAGTATCCGAAGAGCATGAAAAACACCTGCAGGCCATATTACAGCACATTAATGCAGAAGAACTCAAAGTGAACTTTGCTAAATGTTGCTTCAGACAGAGTTGTCTTTTGCTGAGCATATAATTTCATGAGATGAATTGGAAGTTGACCCATATCAGTTACCAGAGCAGCTGAGTGGTTAAGACGTTGGACATAAGATCTAACAGGTGTAAGCCTGCACACATTCACTCCCCACCCTTTCCTCTTTAAGGAAGTATGTGTTGGATGATTGGACTTTAAGGAGGATAAAAAACTGGTTTGATTATCAGGTTCAAAGAGTACCAATCAATAGCTCAATGTCTAGCTGACAGCTGGTATCAAGTAGAGTGCCCCAGCGGTCAGTCCTGGGGCCAGTTTTGTTCAGGATCTTCTTCAAGGATCTGGAAGGTGGGATGGAGTGCGCCCTCAGCAAGTTTGCAAGTGACACCAAGCTGGAGGGAGTGGTAGATATGTTGGAGGGTAAGCCTAGAGAGACCTCGGCAAGTTGGAGGATTGGACCAAAAGAAATTTCATGAAGTTCAATAAGGAGAACTGGAAAGTCCTGCACTTAGGATGGAACAATCCCATGCACTGGTACAGGCTGGGAACCAAATGGCTAAGAAGCAGCTCTGCCGGAGAAGTCGCCAATAAGCTGAATATAACATATAATGTAACTGAGGGTTACAGTGGCCAATAAGCTGAATATAAGCCAACAGTGTGCCCTTGTTGCAAAGAAGTCTAATGGCATACTGGGCTGCATTAGTAGGAGTGTTGCCAGCAGATCAAGGAAAGTGATTATTCCCCATTATTCAATACTGGTGATTTCACATCTGGAGTACTATGCCCAGTTTGGGGCCTCCACTACAGAAAAGATGTAGACAAATTGGATATGGTCCAACAGACGACAACAAAAATGGTTAGGGGGCTGGAGCACATGACTTCTGAGGACAGGCCAAGTGATCTGGTCTTATTTAGTGTGGAGAAGAAAACATTGATGGGGGATTTAATAGCAACCTCCAACTACCTGAAGGGTGGTTCCAAAGAAGATGAAACTAGACTGTTCTCAGCGGTGGCAGAACAGAACAAACAGCAATGGTCTCAAGTTGCAGCAAGATAAATTTAAATTAGATGTTATAAAAAACTTTCTCACAAGGGAGGTAGTAAAGCACTGGAACAGGTTACCCAGAGAAGTTGTGGAATCTCCATCCTTGGAGGTAATTAAGACCTGGATAGACAAAGCCTTGGCTGGGATGATCTTGTTGGGGATGGTCCTGCTTTGGGCAGGGGATTGGAATAGATGACCTCCTGAGGCCCCTTCCAATCCTAACTTTCTATGAGTCTATATCATATTACTGTAGTTGCATAGGCAATATCTTTTTTTTTTTTAAACAAAAGATTGCAAGCATTATGTTGTTTATTGTACCTTAATTCATAGTATGTAAAATTTATTCTAAACTATGCTTCAGTTGTAGAACCATTAAAAGCACTGCTTCATTAAATTTCAAGCTTGTCCTGAACAGTTGGTATTTAGGTTCATTTTGGAACTGTATTATACTGAATAGTCCATCACTTGCATTTTTTGATCATGCATCACACCTACAGTTGTGACTATGGATGGATGCATCAGAGTGTAGACCCTGGTAGCCATTACATCTGTTGCAAAGGTATGTGCAAGTATTGCACAACAAATCATAGCAGATATTAAATCAGTTTATGCCTAAATAAAATGGTAGATTAGCCATAGTAGTTACTCACAGAAACAGCAACTTTGTAGAATAGAAGTATCCCACAATGATTTTAACACATGACAAGTATTTCCTAATTTGTCATGCAAGTGTTCCCTAGGGTTAATTTGACACAACTCTTTGGCTGAAGGGAAGTAAGAAGTTGTAATTTTTGTGTGTGAGAAGATAAACAGAAATAGCTATTAAATAGAAGGAAAGGAAAAATTAAGGACAGGATCAAGAAAAAAGATTGATACCAGTAGAAAAATAAAACTAGTCATGCATTTAAGTAACTGAGTTGCCTGATATAAAGATCAAGAAACAAAAATTAAGCCAACAAAAGCTTTGTGACATTTGCTACATTCTTCCTGAAACTACAAGTCCCAGAAAGGGCACCACCACTGAATATAAGATGTATTATATTTTTGTTCTTCTTGTGTCTGGTCACTAAAAGTATGTTATCCAATAATATATTATTGCTTCTTTTAGAATACATCTCTAAAACTTTTTCATTAGAAATGGGCCAAAGTTGTTCATCAAACTACCTCCAGCTTGTGAGCTGACCTACAGCTTTGCTGAAGGTTTCTCTTACTGTTACAGGTAGAATAATGCACTTTAATACTCACAAAATTGCTTTTGAAACAAATAAACTTATTAACCTGCATAGAACTGAGGGGCACAGGGGAGAAATTGCTGACTGTCCATCATGAACTGGATTAAAACTAATTACAAAGTGAAACCATGTATCTTGTTCTCAAACCCCTATCATCTAGTCTAGTTTTACAGATATTTTTTAAATGAGTATTTTTTTCTGATAGTAGTATTACATGGATAAAATTAAGAAGGTTGCCAAGGAGATCTTTATTGTCCAACCAAGAGTGGCAAGAATGGTCTATCCTGATTAAAGACATCTAGTTACTTACCTTCTATTTTTTCATATGTGCCAATGGGAGCGTTATTAAGTTAAACTTTTTAAAATAGGAAATTAGTCTTATTAGTACTATAATATGAGTATTATACTATTATATCAGTATTATATAGCTGGGTATTTTAGTTGTGGGCCTCAGTTTATTTGTTTAGTTAAGAAAAATAAACTACAAAACATTTTCCAATCACTTGTATTCAGTTTAGAAGAATACATGTCCTTCTGAACTTTAATACAATATCTGAAGGTCTACTGTCTTCAAACTTTTAACAGGGTGTTAACTTTAATGGTTTCCAGAGAGATTGTCTCCCATACAGAGAACTCCATGATAACATTTATACATTTGGGATTTCCTATGAGTACAGTAACAGAACTTCCTGTCTTCTAGTACTTGGGAAAAAAGTTTAACAACTAGAAATTAATTAATTAATTTTATAATTAATGTATTCTCCAACAATATTCTTTAGAAAATATCTAGCACTTATCTGCTGGAAGCAACTTGAGAACATATTCCTAATTTTTCAAAGCTGTGTGTTAATTATATAGTAATTAATACATTAAAATTAGGGACCTTAGCATTACTAAGTTTTGTCTTTGTGAAGGCTACACTAAACTCAGTTCTTAGCTAGTATCTGGCATTTGTGCCCTGGAAAAAATAACTGTCAGACACAAAGCACTGTTCTTTGTCAATACATTCTGACTTTATTAAGTGGACAAACTGAATGTTTTAATATGTTATTTCTTGGAGACTTGATGACATAGGGAGACATCTACACAGCTCATAGCGTGATCCTGTTCCTATAATGCAGGCATTTATACCTAGAAGGGTAATAGAATCACTACAGCATGATAACTAACTAACTCAGGGTGAGTCTCAAGCTTTACTTGTGAAGGTGAAATAGGATTCTGCGCTGGGTGGGTTTGGTTTGTTTTTTTTGGGGGGGGGGGCGGGGGGTTGTGCTTTTCTTGAGCTATTTAGCCTTTTAACATTTCTCCCTCTCCCTACTTTCCTTTTAGGTCTATCAACATACTACAGTGGATCCATGGAGGGCTTTTTGCATAAGGGCAAAGACACTGAATATTGCAAGTAAAATCTATGGTTTCCCCCTGCCCCCCCCCCCTTTTTTTTTTGAGCCAAACAAAATCATTTGCTACAGTATTAAGCATGTGGATCATACTTGGTCTGTTTTGCAGAGCTGGCTCTTCATTGGTGCAGAGGTGAAGTTTCCCTGACAACTATCTTTCTGAATTGTCTGACTGCTGAATTAGCTACCTGATTCCACTTACCATCTTAAAAAACTGTAGCCTTTGTTGCAAAAGCCAAGAAGTTACAACTGTTTTTGAGATGCACAGGCACACTGTATTGTGAAAATGTTCATGTGTGGTCAATTATTGGCAGGGCGAAGAGTTTGTTGAGTGAGAAAGATTACAAGCAGCAGCAGGAGGTTTTTCAATGTGGAGAACTGGATTGGTCCCCTCCCTACCTCCAGGCAGGGTTGAGTCCACAGCATACAAATATGCATGCAGCGGGCTTATACAACATGTAAACAGATGAGACTCCATGTCAGTAGCCACAAACTGGTAAACACTTGGCCCCAGAAAGCAGCAGTGGTAATAAGTGTGACTTGCATGTTATCAGGGCTATACTTGCACTTTGAGTGTTATAGCCGTTGAATTCCTCTCCAAGTTTGAGCCTTAATCCCTCAGTAGTAAATCTATGTGCAGGCAATCCTGTGTGAGATAGCACCAGCAGGGGACAAACTGAAGCAAAGATGACTGCATTTGACATGCTGTTTAAATAAATTAGGAAATAAATTGGAATACCGGGAACCCTGTCAATAGCCCCAAATCTCTGTGGATCCTAATCTTCTTCTATAGGCCATCTGCTTTCCTGCGTATTGGGGCAAGTTGGAGGCTTTGGGAAGATGGACTAATAGAAGCAAACAAGTGAACCTTGAACTTGTAAAGTGCTGGCTTCCTTTGCTTCCTACTGAAATAAGGAGGATCTGAAGGTGCTTATCCCATTGCCTTACTGAGCCTTTGGACACAGATACCTGATAGGTTTGTTCAACTTTATCATTGGCTGGGTTTGAATAGTTTGTATTTCTGTATTTATATTTATGGATTTATTTTTTATTCTAAATAACTGCTTTGAAGAGACGCAGAAAAAAATTGATTAATCTAGTTTTCGCAGTAAATCAAGATGAAGAAGTAATTTGCATAGTTATTAATCTGCTGACCTATGGGATGTGCTGTAAAACCTCTCTGTTCACCCATGCCTTCAAAAACGGGGTCAGTTAAAGAGTTGGATATTTATTACTGGTGTTTAATTATTCTTGATATGGATAGAATTGTCATGGCTGAGGAGCATTCAGATCTTGTTACCTTTTTTTGTATGTGTTTCAGTGCGTGTAACTTAGCACAAAATGACAGGCTTTTTAAAAACAATTCAAAATAAATATAAATATTGCAGAACAGATAAGGCTTAATTTATTCTTTCTAACTGAGTCCAGCTATTTAGGTCCATCCTAGAAAACAGTACAGTTTTTTATGAAATGCTAGTAATTTAGACATTCAATCTCCTATCCATGAACAAGTTAGGTCATACAGCAAAACTACAACTGTTGTGGTTTTTTCCTCTCTAAGGAAACAGCAAAGCCTAGTGGTACATGATAAGGACAGTAGGTCTGTGCAAAGTGGTTATCATTTGCTTCGGATTCAGATTCAGCTGATTCGGGGGACAGTGATTCGATGTGGTGATTTGAATCACTGTCCTGAATTGATTTGGCCAAATCTCCAAATCAGTCAGGCCAGGCCCATCCCCCACCCATTCTCCCAGCCCAGCAATGGCTGCCCCACCCACCCCAACTCCCAGCACTTGGAAAAAAAAGCCCCAACTCAGTGGGTGCTGCTGGGCAGCGGGGTGATCCCCACTGCCCCCTACTGCCCCACACTGCATGTCGGTGAGCCTGGGGTTTTTCTCAGGTTTTTTGTTTCTTAAAGGACTAGATCTGGGGTGGGCAGGGCAGGCATGAGGAGGGCTGAGGGAGGAAGGGGGGTCAGGGGGCTCATGCAGAGCCCCCCATGCAGTGGAGGGCAGTGGGGATCACCTCCCTGCCCAGCAGCACCCAGTAAGTGTGGCTTTTTCTAAAGCACCAGGAGCTAGGGGCAGGTGGGTCAGCCATGACAGGGCCTGTGGGGGCTGGGGGAGCAGGGAGGGGATGGGGCCTGGCAGGGGTCCCCCCATGGTCCCCTCCCTTAGCCCCCACTTCCCCACCCCCTACTTACCAGCTTGGAGTCTGGCTGCAGCTCCCTGCTGCAGCCACTGGGGACTGTCTGAACCATCAAAGTTCTCCAAATCTTTTCCAAAGATTTGGAGAACTTTGAATTGATTTGGACCTTTTAATTGGTACCCTGATTCCATTTGATTCAGAGATTTGGCCACTGAATCATGCCAAATCTCCTCCAAATCAAATCACCACCCAAAGCTTCACACAGCCCTAAAGGACAGGGCATCATGAGATCTGGATTTAATCCTGATTTCAGAACAAATGCTCCCTTTCATAAAGGTAAACTCTTGGGTTAGTGTCTACAGGACTGCATCAGAAATATTTTGTTTTATTTTCCTCATCTTCTAAAAAAATTAAGGAACATAATTGTTAATTACCTTTGTAAAACACTATGTTTTTTTGGATGAAATGCATTATAGGTATACAACATCTTATAATTTTGAAATGCATCATACATTTATTATAATTTATTGAATAAATCTCACGCACAGTTTGATACAGTTATTAAGATGCAACAATGATTTATCCAACTTCAAAACATAATGTAGCTTAAATCATAGAGCCCAAGCATAGCTGTCCCTAAGCAACAACAAAATTAATTATTAGTCCAGTTAAATGGTGTGGTTAATTATCTAACCACACCATTTAACTGACTCTTAATCCAGTTTTTGGATTGAGAGCAGAACCTAAAGAAAAAAAAAGATGTTTTCTGTTTTATTTCAGACAGAACTGTGTTGACACAAGTATATCCCTAAAACATGGAAAAAGTTTAAAAAATCTGGGGAAGTGGGTAAAACTATATAGAAAAATAGTAAAGATGATGAGGGGTATGAAACACCTCCCTTACAAGGGGAGAGACTAAAAGAACTAGGACTCTTCAACTTGGAAGAGAGATCACTGGGTTGAAAAGCACTGAACCAAGCACAGACCCCTGTGGGACACCACTGGCCTCTTCTTGCCAGGACAATACAGATCTATTCATTAGAGGAATTTTACATTTTTACCAAATCCTTTCTGACATTCTGGATGGAGACAGATTTATTCTTCCCAATGATTTCAGTTCCAGAGTTGGAAGAGACTCTAACCTCTGGAATGGAACCATTGGCAAGGAAGGAGTAGGAAAAGTCAACTCCAGTGGCATACTCCTCTTGACCAAAAGTGTGGAACATGGACTCACCATCACAAACACCTTGTTCCACCAAAAAAACAGTCACATGACATCATGGCACCACCCACGATCTAAGCATTGGCACCTGATTGACTATGCCATTGTTCATGCCTGGATCATAAAGATGTACGCATCACCCAAGCTATGCTAGGAGCTGATGATTGCTGGACTGATCACCAACTCATCCTCCTGATTTTGTCACTCAAACTGACTCCCAAATGATGGCTGCAGCAGAAGCAATGCTGAGGGAGATTAACGTTGAATGACTCAAGGACCCAAGCAGTGCCTCAATGAAAAACTGGTGAATTTGAATCAACAACAATGGAAGAACATCTGCAGCATGTGGGATACCCTCAAGGCCACTGTCAGCAATGCCTTTGAAGAGACATTTTGATGACCTACCAGGAAACACCAAGACTGGTTTGATGAGAACAATCAAGAGATTCAAGAGTTGATCAATCACAAATACAAGGTCTTTTGTGCTTGGCCAAATGACACTAACTACAAGCAAAAATTGGATCTCCAGCAACAAAGGCAGAGGTCCAAAGGTGGATGCGTGTTATGAAGAATGAGTGGTGGGAAGATAAGGCTAAGGAGATTCAAGATCTGAGTGACATCCAAGATGTGCATGGCTTCTTCACTGCCACCAAAGCCAGCTACAGTCCAAGTACTCAGGGACCAAGGCCCTTGATATCTAAGGATGAAGGAGACCTGATCAAGGAAAGGGGATACAGCAATGCCCATTGAAGGAAGCATTTTGAAGACCTTATCAATTGAGATTCTGCTGTTGATGAGAGTGTTCTCAACTCCATCTCTCAGCACCCAGTCAGAGATGATTTCAGAATCCCTCCAACTTTTGACAAGGTAAGGAAAGTCATCAAGCAGATGAAGAGCAACAAGGCATCTGGAGTGGATGGAATTCGCAGCGAAGTCTTAAACCAGGGAGGAGAGGAGTTCACATCACAGCTTCATGACCTCATCTTAAGGATCTGGAATAATGAGGAAATCCCAGATGATATCAGGGATGCCATGATTGTGACAGTTGTCAAGAAAGGAGACCTGTCTGACTGGAAACTACAGAGGGATCACCTTGCTGTCCTTCACAGGAAAGATTGTTGTGAGAACCCTCCTGAACCATCTCCTTCCACTTGCTGAAGATCTCCTCCCAGAATCTCAGTGTGAGTTTAGGGCATCAAGAGGCACAATTTACATGATCTTCATAGCTTGCCAGCTGCAAGAGAAATGCTGCAAATAACACAAGCCACTCTATATGACCTTCTTTGACTTCATGAAAGCCTTTGACTGCCAGCTGAGAAGTGTTGTGGAGAATTGTTCTGAAGTATGCATGCCCATTGAAATTTGTCTCCATTCTTTGCCTGCTCCATGATGGTATGTGAGTGGTGGTTCTCAGTAATGGATCTATCACAGATCCCATTGAGGTTACAATGGGAGTTAAGTAAGGCTGCATCATCACTCCAACACTCTTCTCAATATTTCTTGCTACAGTGCTACATCTGACCACCAACAAGTGCTTCAAGTCAGAGTGGAGCTAAACTACCAAATGGATGGTAAGTTCTTTAACCTCAACCAACTCTGAGACAAAACCAAAACCACCCTGACCTCAACCATTGAGCTCGAATACACTGATGATGTTGTAGTGTGTGCTTACTCAGAAGCAGACCTTCAGGGAATCATCAATGTCTTTATCAAGGCATGCAAGAAAATTGGACTGATGCTTAATATTCATAAGACTAAGGTGACTAAGGTTCTCCACCAACAAGCTCCTAATGAACAGTCCTAATAAGCACTCTGTCCAAATTCAAGGACAACACCAAATTATGGGGTAAAGTAAATACGCTACTGGGCAGGGAGTGAATCCAGGTGGATCTGTACAGGTTGGAGAAGTGAGCAGAGCAGAATAGGATGCAAGTCAACAAGGACAAATGCAAAGTACTGAACCTAGGAAGAAGGAATCACCATCACACTTACAGGCTGGGGGATGACTCTCTCAGCAGCACTGTACCAGAAAGGCATCTCAGAGTCATAGTTGACTCCAAGATGAACATGAGTTGTCAATGTGATGAAGTTATCAGTAAAGCTAACCACACTTTATCATGCATTAGCAGGTGCATCACAAACAGATCCAGGGAAGTGATATTTCCCCTCTGTGGCACTGGTAAGGCCACAGCTAGAGTACCATGTCCAGTTTTGAGCACCACACTTCAAGAGGGATGTGGATAACCTTGAGAGGGTCCAGAGAGGGGCCGCTAGTATGGTTAGGGGCCTGCGGGTAAGGCCTTACAAGGAGAGATTGAGGAACCTGACTCTCTTCAGCCTCCATGGGAGACGGTTGAGAGGGGATCCTGTGGCCATCTACAAATTCATTGGGGGGGGGGAGGGGAAAGCAAGGGCTAGGAGATGCTATCTCCTATCTCCTTGCACCGCTTGGTGTAACTAGAAATAATGATAATGGCCACAAACTGACAGAGAGCAGATGCAGGCTAGATATCAGCAAGAGATTCTTTACAGTAAAGGTTGCCAGAATCTGGAATGGGCTTCCAAGAGAGGTGGTGCTCTCCCCTACCTTGGGGGTCTTTAAAAGGAGACTGGACAAGTACCTGACTGGGGTCACCTGACCCCAGCACTCTTTCCTGCCTGGGACAGGGGGTCAGACTCAATAATCTGCCTCAGTTCCCTTCCAAACCTAATATCTATGAATCTATGAGTCTCTAGCTCTGGTAATCCAGATCCATGGTGAAACTCTGGAGAAGGTTGAATGTTTCCCATACCTTGAAAGCCATCTCTCACAGAAGGCTGATATTGAAGAAGAAATTCAAACATTGCCTCAAATGTGCAAGTGCAGCCTTTGGACACTTGAAAAAAATGGATGCTCAGTGATCACAATATCAGATCCAAAACCAAGCTCATGGTTTACCAAGCAATCATGATCCTCACTTTTTTATACCAAGCTAAGACATGGATAATGTAGAGAAGACAACTAAAGTTGTTGGAGAAGTACTGTCAGCATTGCCTAAGGAAAATCCTCCAAATCCAGTGGGAAGACAGAGGAACCAACATTAGCATCCTACTGCAAATAAACACTAAACAGGAGGAATTGGCCCTTCTACTAAGCAAAAATGAATATGATCTCATAGGGATAATGAAGACCTGGTAGGATTCCACCTATGACTGGACTACAGGTATTGATGGCTATACCTAGTACAGGAGGGATTATGTTTCAAGGAAGGGTGGGGGTGTAGCTCTCTATGTGAAAGAGCAGTACACTTCCCTACAAGCAGAGTTTGGCACCCAAGGAGGGTGTCTTGAGACCCTCTGGGTTAGAATATGGGGAACACTGGGTGAAGGGGATATAACTGTAGGAGTCTATTACAGACCTCCTAACAAGGAGGAACAGTTTAACCACAAATTCACTAGAGAACTGGCAGAGGCTGCATGCTCTTGGTACATAGTCATCATGGGCAACTTCAGCCACTGGCAGAGGCTGTGCGCTCTCAGTGCATGGTCGTCATGGGTGACTCCAACCACCCTGACATCTAATGGGAAGAGCATTCAGCCAAATCTGATCAGTTGCAGAGCTTCCTCACCTGCATTGATGAGCTCCTTTTGACTCAAGAAGTCTATGGGCCAAGAAGAGGTAAGGCACTGCTGAATCTGGTACTGGCCAAAGGGGATGATCTAGTCAGCAACCTGAGGATCGAAGGGAAGCTTGGTGACAGTGATCATGAGTTGGTCACTTTCTCTATTCATTGCAAAGCTGGCAAATCAGTTAGCAATGCAGAAATCCTCAACTTCCATAGATTCATAGATTTTAAGGGGCTGGAAGGGACCTCGCAAGATCATCAGGTCTACCCGCCCGTGCGCTAGGCAGGAAAGACAACTGGGGTCATTTGACACCAGTGAGGTGACCATCCAGTCTCCTTTTGAAGATTATAATTTCCCATGTTGCTCACCAGCATGCCTCAATCGTAGGGGCTTTTCCGGTTTCGTTATCGCTTGAGGAGAGGACAGCTCATTAGAGGGTTACACTTCAGAAGGTCCTCAGGGGTTCTCACCTGCCACATCTTGGTGGAAAAATTAATTTAGTTGGGAGGAAGATGATATGTCCCACCTCTCCTGGTACCTTCCTTCAATCTTCCCGTCTGTCGTTCTGTTTGGGGCTCTGCCTCCCTTACACCCCACCTAATGCCAATCAAAGATGTTATTCTCTTGCTTTCTCAGTCCACTCTGGTATGGGCTCTGGCATCCTGGCCTCAGAATTATGTTACTGGGATTTGGACGTCACCTCATCCGGTTCTCTGCAGGCTGTATTTAATCTAGCCCAAACTCCTACCTGACCCCGGGTTACCTTGCTTCCTGGCAAATCTCCCCCTCTCTCAGGTCTGTACTTGCTGTGGTCTAAACATCCATCCCTCCTTCTCTCCTCCAGTTCCTGCTGGGTCCAATCCTGTCTGGAGATGTATGGAGTCCACAGCATCTCTTCAGGTGAGTCCTTCAGCCCTCTAGGGCTCAATATATCTTCATAGACCTCTTCCGTGGGCAGCCACCACTTCCCTTCAGTGGGGCTCGGTCCTGCTCCAGGCCACTCTGGGCCCACCAGGGAACCCACTTCTGGTCCTCCACATCTCTCCTCCATCAGGCTTTTTATCCTGGGCCCAAGAGACCGGCTGGCAAACTGGCGCTGGTACACTACCATAAAGCATGCCCATGCCAGTGCAGGGCTTGGTCCTGGCTCCTCCCATCTCTGTGGTTCCTTTTTTTTCCTTTTGATTCAGTGTCTTCTGCCGTAGTTTCACTTCCACCATGCCCCCAGCTTGGCATGGCATCCTGCTGGCTCCACTCATCGCTCGCCCAAGGTAAGTTTCTCCTCGTGTCTTTGTGCCTGCCACAAAGATTTACAGGGTAGGCACCACCTTTGGAGGGAGTTTATTCCACAGTCTGGACACCTTGACTGTAAAAAAGTTTTTCCTAGTGTTAAGGCTTAAACAGTCTTCCAGGAGTATGTGGCCATTACTCGTGGATTTCACCAAGGGTGCCCTGGTGAACAGTTGTTCACTGAGCCCTTGATATATTCCCCCCGATGTAGCAGTAAGCTACTACCAAGTCCCCTCTCAGCCTTCCCCTTTTTTAGGCTGAAGAGGCCCAAGTCCATGTTCATACTATAGTCTATTATTACTCATACATCCCTTTCAGTTGTGGTCCTAGTCAGTATGGCACCACTGAGCCTGTGTGTTGGGGGTTGTTTGTCCCCAGATGGAGCACTTTACACTTCTCAATGTTGAACTTCATCTGGTTCTGATCTGCCCAACTTGCCAACCTGTCCAGTCTGACTATATCTGCTCCTTTGTACCATGCTCCCCCATAACTTGGTGTCATCCGTGAACTTGGCCAGTGAGCTCTTCACCCCCACATCAAAATCATTAATAAAGATGTTGAAAAGCACTGAACCAAGCACAGAACCCTGAGGGACACTACTTTCCAGGACAACACAGATCCATTCATTAGAACTCTCTGGGTCCTACCCCGCAGCCAGCTTCCTACCCACCTGACTGTTAAGCAGCTTAGCCCACAATCCTCCAATTTTCTTATGAGAACATCATGAGATCAAAGACCTTTTGGAAATCTAGGTATACAATGTCAATCTCCTCTCATCCAGGTGGTGAGTTTCCTGGTTGTAGAAGGAGATGAGATTGGTAAGACAAGACCTGCCTGCGATGAAGCCATGCTGACTGTCATTCAGAATCCTATCTTCTGCAAGCCTATTGCACATAGACTCTTTGATTAATTTTTTCAGGATTTTCCCTAGGATAGAAGTTAGGTTAATTGGCCTATAGTTGCCCAGGTCCTCTCTCCTCCCGTACTTGGCACAACAGTGGTCCTCTTCCAGTCTTCAAGGACCTCCCCTGAGTGCCACAAGTTTTGGAAGAGTTTCACCAAAGATCCTGCAATGACTTCAGCCAGCTTTTCAGTACTTTCAGATTAAGTTAATTCAGGCTTCCTGACTTATAAATGTCTAACTTTAGGAAAGCTGCCTATCACAAACTCAGGAGGTTGGTTGTTGACACCCTGACAGACCGTGATCTGACAGGGAGGGGAGTCCATGATGAGTGGTCACTATTTCAGGACATGATCCTAAAAGCACAAGGGAAGTCTATTCTGGCCCATAGGAAAGGTAGCAAAAGGGCTGGGTGACTCCCTTGAATCAATAGGCACCACCTGTCCCACACAAAAACACATGTCCGAGCTACAGTACAGTCTGTTGATCTAGGATAGGTATCATCAGCCATCTTTGGATCCATAAATAAGACAGTCATGGCAGACAATCATCCTCAGCTGTGAAGAATTGCCAAAGAGATATTACCATCCATAGATATTACCTTCCTTACTTTGCTTCTATATTCACATCATTCCCCTTGTTAAACATTGAATGAAATTATTCATTTAGTTTTGAGCTACATGTAGATTATCTTAAATATATCCTCAATGCAAAAAAGCCCTACTTTTTCTTCCCTGGTTCTTTTTCACAAGCATTGCTGAAAAAGCTTTGATTATCCATTTTAATTTCCTCTGTAATGTTTAACACAGCTTAACTTTTGGCAGTTCTCACTTTATCCCTATAATTTCTGATCTCTAAGACATCTTTTTCTTTTTTTGATTATTCCTTTTCCATTACTTGCAGAGTCTCTGATTACTTCAAATATTCCTTTGGAGGTGGTTATTCATCAGCTAGGCCTAGATCTTTTGCTTCCAATTCTTTTTCCCTTGCTTGAGATACAAGTTCCATATAGTTTTGGCACATTTGACTTAAAGAAAGCCTGAACCTCTTCCATGTTATTCCTTAATTTCTCAAAATACCGCTCTTTTGAAATGAAAAACCTTAGTTACAGACCAGCCTTTGTCTGTTCCACTGTTTGATATAAATTGAATCAAATTATGATGAATCAATCCAAGATTGTTTTCCACAATCAACTCTCCTATAATGTCCTTAATAGATACCAAAATATTGTCTAATATAGCTACACCTACACCTTTTGTTGGTTCATTGACTATTTGGTGAAATCTATGGGCTATCATATCTAGAAATCAGGTCTGTGAGAAGCTTCAGACCCTGATTCAATTTGGTGGCGATTTGGCCTGATTCAGTGGCTGAATCTCTGAATCCAAATTAAATTAGAAGACCCTTGAATCTCTCCGAATTGAATTGGAACCCTCCAAGTCGATTCGGAGAGATTTGGAAAGATTCAGCGATTTAGACATAGACATGGCTTTAAATGTTTTTTCTACATACCTCAAGGTATGAGGCAGCTCATGAATGCTGTGATGCTGAGGCACATGGAGTGTCCCACAGAAGCGTGGGGGGCTCCCCAGCACACTCGACAGCAGACCTGGAAGTGGGCCAGAAGCACATGGTCCCCACATTAAACTAAGGAATGTAAGGCAAACTCTATGCACTATTCTAATAGAACCTCTTCTACTCTCCTCCCCAAAATTATTCTTCCCCAAATCAATTCTGTTTTGTACATGCTTTCCTTTAGTATTTTTTTTTAGAGTCTACTATACCAGGGGTGTTTATCCCCTAGCCCTCAGGCAAAATCCATCCTACAGAACCTTGCCATCTGGCCCACAGGGATGCTCACAGGTTGGGAAATTTGGTGGCAGGGGGAGTAATGGAAGCTCCAAATGGCTGAATTCAGTTCCGCCCTGGTCACTGCTGCACAGTGGGATCACAGTTGTGCCCATGCCCACCCATCCGAATCAGCTAGTCCTTGTACATCCCTCTCCCATTCCCCCCTCCATCTGCATTGGGACTGGGCCAAGCCAAGCCAGACTACTCTGCACCCCCACACACATATTTGGATCATGGTTGTGCTTTTCCCTACCCTCTGCTGCCCCACATGTCTGGATCACATTTGGGCTGCACACCAACTGCCATGGGTGACTGGTGCTTCCTGAGTTTGGGGGGGACTTGCCCTCCCAGCAGATAGTCAGTGACCAAGGGAGGTCCCCTTGCAGCTGATCCTGCAGGCTGGGGGGGGGGGGGGAATCCCCACGGTTGATCCCGCTGACCCGCAACTGGCAGCGGTGCACCGCTGGCACTTCCGGGATCAGCCACAGGAGGATCACTCCTCCTGGCGCACTCCCCAGCTGGCACTCTTGAGGGGGCGGGGGTACCAGTGCTATCACCTGCACCCTTGCCCAGGAATGCTGCTGTCGGGGGGGGGGGGCACCAGCACTCTCATTGGGTGCACATGCACCCCTGCACATCATCACTGCCAACTGCAGCTGATTTGGGGCCCTACCACACCAGCTGGATCCAGCTTGCAGATAGACCTGCCAACTTTTCTTTTCTTTCCTTCTCTACATTGAAAAGTTGCAGAAACCAGCTCACAGAAGCTGATTTTGATAATGGCCTTCAACTGTTCTGGTTCCTAGTCCAGGAATATGTTTTTCAGTTTAAATACTTCACCTTGAAACAAAATGTGGACAAAGTTTTGTGTCATATTGGACCCTTGAGGTGGCATAGCCATGGTGGAAGATAGATGGCTAGTCCTCAATATGTCACCCCATGAAGGGCACTGAGGGTAGGGGATTTAAATCTCTGGTGATAACAGTAGTTTGTTAATAACAAGTGTTTCATGCTTTCCTGGTGAGACCACATTCTTTTGCACATTCACCTTTTGATTTTAACATCATTATTATAAAGGTTTAAAAAGTAAAAGTAATTCCTACCTTGACCACATACAGTCCTTTCACTAATTTGATCATCTGCCTGACTACTGCTGTCATCAACATTAGTATGTTTTTCTTGTTGCAGTCCAGGCTCCAATCTTTTTGTAGATTTTAATCCATTGTTGAATCATTGTTTAGCTAATTTTCTTATTCCTGTGTATTAAAAACAGGCATGGAAATAATACACAAGTCTTTCCAAACCCTCTTCTTTCTTAGTAATCAGTCATGCCAACCTCACTCCCAGAAGGCCAGTACTATTCAGATGGAGTACATCTGTTGAAAGGAGTCTTCTTTCCAGGAATATCTCCCAATGGTTGAACATCTTAACACCTTATTTATAGTACCTATCCTTGAGCCATTTCTTGATCTTATTTTCTTGCAAAATTTCCACACACATTCCCAAGGGATTCTGATTATCACCTGAGTCCTCACTGCATTAAGTATCTTGCTTCTGATTTTAAAAATATTCATATTATTACAAATGCTATTATAGACTTGTCTGTGTGCATTAGAAGTTTGTTTTACTAAGAAATCGCACATCTGTCTCTGAAAGTTTGTGGCCAAATATTAGCACCTACTTATCAAACTTTTACATAGAACCTACCCTGAGGTATAACTCTATAATGTTTCCTGAAGGTCCTGAAAATACATAGCTCTATCCTGTACTTCAGTGTACTGTATGCACCCAGTACAGCCTTAGAATTTTACTACCCTGTTAGAGAAGTTCTGTAATCTATACGAGGGGTCACACCCTGCTTACCCATAACAAGTGGCAGAAATAAACAAGATCATAATGTATCAGACATTAAAAAAAACCCAAAAACCCAACTTCCACCAAAACAAACAAAACACCTCTCATAACTAGCACCAGTAGCCGGTAATATTTTTGTCTCACAGTTTTTCCATAAGTTGCCCCAGTGAATGACTCTTGCCAGGGCTAGGGCAGGGGTGGATAGTAGGGCTGTGCAAAGATTCAGTTGCTGATTTGATTCGGAGGAGATTTGACCCGATTCGGTGGCCAAACCTCCAAGTCTGAATCGAATCAGTAGACCAATAAAAAGGTCCAAATTGATCCAAAGCCTCTGACACGATTCAGAAAAAAGATCCGGAAAAGATTTGGAGATTTGGACAGTCCCCGCTCACCACTGCAGGGAGCTGGACCTGTACTCCATGCCAGTAAGTAGGGGGTGGTGGGGGCTGGAGGAGGGGAGATGGGACCATAGGGGAACCCCCACCAGGCCCCATCCCCTGCCTGTTCCCCCAGCCCCTCTGAGCATCCCCCAACCCCTGCCCACTCTCCCTGCCCTGTCAATGGCTGCCCTGCCTGGCCCCAGCATCCTGGCACTTAAAAAAAAAATAAAGAAGTGCCCTGCACACACTGGCCACTGCCCCCCCACTGCCCTGCACTGTGTAGGGTGGCTCTGTCACAAGCCCCCATCCCCTGCCCATTCTCCCAGCCCCATCAATGGCTGCCCTGCCCAGCCCCAGCATCCCAGCACTTCAACAACAAAAAAAACAAAGCCCTGCACTTACCGGCTGCTTCAACAGCCATCAGGGCCCCTGGGGGCTCGTGGCAGAGCCCCCACCCATGCAGCACAGGGCAGTCAGGAGCAACAGGGATCACCCCTCCACCTGGCAGGAGCTGGTGAGCTGCCAAAACAGAATTATCCACTCATTTGTACAACTGAAAAACACTACACTGGGAACAAGGCAGTGGAGAATCAGGCTTAAAGTTTGTTGTTAGAAAAGCTCACAAATAAATCAATAATAGCACTATTGTAATCAAATAACTTATTTTTGTGTGGTTGCTTCTCTTTCAGTGCTGCTTTCTCTGCAGCAGCAGGGAACTTAAAAAATGGTCTGACTGCAGTAAGTAGACACGTCCTGAAGCAGCTACATAAATATGATGATCTTCATTCTTATTTTAACTAAAGCTTTTTTACACCACTCAAGAAGTACAAAAGGTTATTAGGACTGGGTTAAGTGTAATTTACACTGTCCTTGATCCTCCTCTACACAACCAAAGTGCAGGTGAGGACTTTATCATACTTGAGAATGAAGCCTCTGAATACTTCCCTACCCAAAACTTGCAAAATCATGCATTGAATGACTCTCCCTTTGACGATGTGACAAACTGCTCATGGTCATTTTTGGAATTTCCTGTTGTCTCAGGATTTGGGGCAGCCCTGGTTTTAACTTCCAGCTCTTAGTTATTTACTATAACTAGAGACCTTCTCAAACTACTATTTCATGTTTCACAGAAACTGCAATCCGAGGCAGTTTTTTGAAAACCACCCCTCGATTTTCAATGAAATCACTGGAAAAAAAACTGACTGAAAATAAAATGCTGGCTCCCCAGTGGGAGCCAACAGTTTTCATGGCCACTGGCACACAGAAAGGAAGCCAACATGGCGGTGACCCCCCCCCAACCCCTCTCCCTCCACTGCTGATTGGCTTTCCATCTTGTGGCCCCACCTCTCCACCAATCAACAGCAAGGAGTGGAACAGCATGAACAGCAGCCTTCTTGGCCAGTCAACAGCAAGGGGCAGGGCCACCACTGGGTCCCTCAGCTAATCAGCAGTGTATGGGGGCCTCACTGAAAAAAAAATGAAAATGGCAATGGGGACCATGATCAGCCCATGGCATCACCTGCCTGCCTCCTTGATTTAAGTAGGTCCCAAACTATAATGTCACCACACCACATCTAAAGGTTCCCAAATGCCATTAGTAATGGATGTTTTGTTAAAATCAATTACTCATATGGAAACTATGACCAAAAGAAAGTGCACGCCTAACCATTACTGGACATTCTTCCAAAACCTAAGAAGGACACAAGATGGCATTCAGTGACCTCAAAAAGAATGAGTTCACTGAAAAAATTATACATTCCCTTGTCTTGCTACAACTAGCCTTTAATATAATTAAAAACAAAATGAATTATGTGGTCCAAATAAATTGATGAGTAAAATTTCAGACCCAGAGCCAACCACAGATAGTGTGGTATAACAGGGCTCTGATATTTTTAATGAATATTGTTAATTATAGGAATGCTGCTAGTATGATAAGGATACTCCATTTCACAGAATTGCAAGAAAATTGCAAGAAAATTATAGAAAAATGAGCAGCTGATTTTGGTAAGTCCTTGCTCCTTTTCTATCCAAAAATGGGAATATTTTTAAATCAACTCTTCCAGAGGCTCCAGGAAATAGGATGGGAAGTAAAGACAATTACATATGTTAGAGAAGGGTCCAATGTATATGGGACAGCTGAAGCTTTTGTATTTATCCCAGCTTTATGCTTGTGCTGTCTCTCCCATCCGCTTATCTCCCTTTAACTTCTTTCTCATGTTGATAAAACCATCCTGAATTCTGAATCCCCAACATACTAGCCGAGATTAGCCATTCCTCTGAGGAGACATGAATGTTTATTTCCTATTTATGTTAATAAAATTGGGTATTGAATCACTTAGATGGGTTTTAAAAATCATGCCAATCATGCCAATCATACCATACTTTTAAATGGAGAAGGCCTTCTAACCAATCCTTGATTAGAAGGATTTTTGGTTGAGTGCACACATTTTTGGGGGCTAAGGGGAAGTTAGATTGGATCACAAATGGCCACCTGATCTAACTTAGTTCTCCCCCAATATGGACCTTACACTTAGACCCAGTCTCAGTGCCTGGAAATCAATCTAAAAAATAACCCCCTTAAGACCTGTTAGCCCCATGAATGTCCAATCCTGCAAGCCACTCCAGATGTCACCAGTTTTACTAGAATTTGCTGCTGCTGGGAGCCGAGCAAATAAATATCAGTAGAGGAAGGGGCAGGAGGCATGAGTGGGTAGATTGGGGGCCTAAAGGTAGCCCCAAGTCTCCCCATGCACCCCACTAGCCCCCCAATCCCACCAAACCCTTCCAGTCCCTAGCAAACCCCTGCAGTCCATCCCTGCCTCCCCAATTGCTCCCACAGATGCTTCCTGCTTTCCTGATCACCCTGTGGATCAAATCTGCCTGTCATCTCTGTATGGACACATCCTATCCCTGTCCACCCATCCCTCTGTGGTTCCTGCCTGCCCCTTCCACCTCCCCATAGATCACACCTGCCCCATCATTCCCACAGATCCTGCTTGCCCCCACCCCACCCATGGATCATACCTGCCCCTCATTGCTCTTGCAGATCATACCTACCCCACCTCAGATCGTGTCTGCCTCCCTATTGCTCGCATAGATTGTGCCTGCCCTCCACCATAAACCCCCAATCCCCCCCTCCCCTGAGGTTTTTTTTGCTCCCCTACCCCCACAATCTGCCCCAGTAGCCCCACTATCCCAATTTACCTTAGATCAGGTGGCCATTTTTAATGCAATCTAACCTCCCCCTAATTCCCCCTCAAATGTCTCCACTTAGTCTTAGGGTCAAGACAGGATTCTGTATATTTTTTTAATGGCATGCTACTTGAAGATTATTAAAGAAATGCCTTTGCCTAATAGTTTAAGGTAAAGATTCAAAACTTTGTTTAAAAGGAAACTGGGAAGAAAGCTTTCTTTTACTACCTACTATTGGGAGGAATGGCCTTTTCCTCACCTTGGTGTACTGGCTTCATTAGCAAGTTGCTGGATACAAATGAACTAAGATAAGAAGTCTGGAAGCTTTGGTTCAAGTTTCTAGGTTGTACAACTCCACTGAAAATGCCAAAGAATGTGAAGCAGTAAGAAATCTAATTGGTGACTTGGGCAAGCAAGTCAGATTAGGAAATGTTAAATCAGTAACATTTCCTTAAAGCCTACAGACCAAAGCAAATGAGATTCTTTTTTTTTTCTTATTTTTTAGCCGTACCAACTGAAGGAACCAAATAATTTTGAACTATCTCTTTAATATGTCATGGTGTATCATATGCCTGGGAAGGTCAATCCAGTAATATCCTGGATGGTCCTTGTGGAAACTGCAAATTTTGGAAGGAAGGAAAATAATGTAATGGCACATAAATTTGACATGATACTCAGTAGTCATTTTGCAAGGAAAATAACCATGACATTAATCTGAATTTCATTTAGGCTGGAAGTAAGGACTTTGCTGTGTTCCATTGGGAAATATACTAACTCTCTGAACTCTGAAAGGGTATCTGTGCTATTTTATTTCATGTTGGTACAGGTATATTATATTGATATGCTACAATAAGATGAAGTGTTCTTCTGACCTAGAATATAATACGATACAAAGAAACTCTTTAAAATATATGTCTGTCACTCCATATTTTTTCATTTCCAGATTACAGATATGTGTGGAATCATATGCATTCTTTCTTTCCTGGAACCAATATAAAACATTCAGTGGTCCAAACCTTCTACCATAAATCACAAAACACGGTATCTAAATAGATCTGAAGAGGGAATGCCAAGCTGGGACCCCTTCAAGATTGTTCATTTGGGCCTCCCTCTTCAAAACAAACACTTTGTATATGACCTTCTCTTTCCCCACTTGCCCAAATAGCTTTGCTGTCCCAGCTGGATGGGAAATGAGGGGGAGACAACAGGGAATATGTCCAAAACTGGTGTGTATGGATTAGGGTTGCCAACTCTGACTGAAGCTATTTCGGGAGATTTTTTTTTCCAACATGACATAATGTCATTAATTGCACTGTTCAACCCGTTCACAATATCAATCTCCCAGATTGCTTTCCATAATCACTGGGATATTGATGCCAATTCCGCTAGACGCCCAGCCAATCCAGGAGGGTTGGCAACCTTATTATAGAATTAGGGGAATACTGGATAGATATTTCATATGAAATAGGAGTGTGAATTTGTGATGAGCTTTGGATAAGGTTGAGGAGCCATGAGATAGTTTCTGTTTCCCTCTGAACTCAGGTTATCACCACAGAATTATAGCTGCACTACACAATGTAGCACTGAAGTAAACTTCTTACTTTACAAACTGTCCCAGTTGGGATCCTATTAATTGGTGTCCCTTGTGGCTTTAATTTTGGCTCTACAGTCTTAACTGATCCTGACCCATATAGCTAAAGAAAATATTTGAATACATTAATGGGAATTTATGCATTCAAAAGAGTGAACTGTGTACCAGGAGTTCTGGTAAGAAATTGACTTCTTTTCCTGGTCTTTTTTATTTACTTTGGGTCAGGATTAATAAAAGTTACACCCCCTCCCATAGCAAGTATGTGAATCCATTGACAGTAATCACTATGACAGTGAATTGTACTAATTAATTAACAAAAAGTCAAGGGTTCCATAGACTATGGAGATAACTCTTTATTTTAATTCATTGTGTCCATGTTTGTGAATGAGGCTGTGAAGAACATATATCTATTAATGACCAAAGAAGTTTATTGGTACATAGCACAGGTGTTTACAAAAACGTTTCTTAAAAGAGAAACAGAATTGTTCATCTACATCAAATTGGATGACAGAGAATTGATCTATTAATTACATATGTATTTGATACATGAATTAATTAATGTGAATTGTCAGCCAGGTCAAGTGCAAGAATGTTAATACAGTTACTGACCCATACAATTTACACTTACTTGTCAGTTATGTATCCCCTGTATTCTGACTTGTTGAAGTCTTATTTGAATTACGACTATACAGTTCTCTCTCTGATACTACACTATGAAAATCTCTGCATTCTGACTAAAATTAATGCATAGCCAATAAGCCAATTAGCCCAATTACTTTATGCTTGTTTCTCCAGGCACATGCAATAATTGCATAAAGCTCTGAAGTCCAGCTACTGGATTTGGAATTTTCCTATAGCAGCTGTGTTACCTTTGCTGTCCAAATGCCTCCCGCCAGATATTAAATACATTTAGAAAAAAATCTTTGCCTGGGAATAGAAAATAGGCATTATCCAAAGGAGATGAAGAAGCTTGAAGAATGCAGAATGAAGAAAACTGGGTGATGCAGGATTAATTTGCAAGTAAGGAAAAATTAGAATTGTGATAGTTCAGGTTGTTCTTGTGTGGAGGGGAGAAGTACAGTTGTGGTGTTCTGACAGAAGTCTCTAGTTACAGAAGAATGATTTACAGCAGCTGCTCAGGCCAAAGGAATAAGAGGATGGTGAGCATATTTCAATTGTAATATGATGACATGTGACACAAAGTCCTCCTAGAAAGAAAGGCATCCAGGAAGGGTGGCATCCCAAGACACAGTCTGGGTAAGGTAGCAGGAACTCCCTGGTGGGGCTAAGTCACACACCCTTGCAAGGACAGTAGTAAAATGCAACTTCTTTACTGTAAATCGTTCTTTACATGTTTGTGTAAATCATAAAGCAGGGATGCTTAATCCTCAGCCTACGAGCCAGATTTTGCCCCCAGCATTGGGTCATCAAGCCCAAGGGGCTCCCCACGACTACGCTAAAACAGCTGTACAGGGCAGGTTGGGGCCAAGTCTGGTGTGTGGGGCAGGACACTGGCAGTTCAAGGCCCCAGAGGCCCAATCTTAGCACATGGGGCTGGGCAGAGGCAGTGCATGCCCTGCAGCCCCAATCTCAATGTGTGGGGCCAAACAGTCAATGTGGGGCTCCAGGACCCCAATCCAAGTATATTTGGCTGGGCAGGGGCAGCATGGGGCTCTGGGGATGATCCAGGAATGCAGGAATTGTGTCTGATCCCAGTACACAGGGTCTGATCCAGACTATGGACCAGCTCCATGTCATTTATCTGGCCTGCAGGGTCAAAACATTGAATACCACTGTAATAAAGCATTGTTTCCGCACCACAAGTAGGGTGGCCATCATAGATGACAGTCCAGTTGTCCTCTGTCCTCTACTGATATGAAACCCAACACCTTTATGTCCTCTTTGTTGGACAGAGGACAGAGTAGCAGAAAACCGGAATGCCCTCTATGATAGCCACCCTAACCACAAGCCTCATTAAGATAGAGACTGCATGCAGGGGCTCGCTCACCCTCATTTGGTTTAGGGGCTTTTTAGTCAAAAGGCACTCTTTCACTAGGGGTTGTAAGAGGGTTAACACTGGACTCAGACTCTGCTGTTTGCAGCACCAGGAAGAAGTGGCAAGCATGTTAGCAGCTATGAGTCACAGTGTCTGCTTACTCTTTTCCATCCTACTTTTGTCCCAACAAAGAAAAAAAAATCAGTAAAGACATGCACCCCAATTATAGAAGCCTGATTTTAAGGGAAAGGGATGAACATTGTATGCACGTAAATGTGGTGATTAATAACAAAAGGATTCTCTCTATTAACATCTTGAAAACTGAATATCTTTACTTTCTTATGAATTGTTTAGAGTTATTTAATTTGTAATATGACAAGTAACCTTGCTTTTCCCCATCCATTATTTTTTACCTGAAAAATGAAAATGCTGACACAGTTTCCAGTAACAAATAAAATGTAGAATGAAGTAATATTTAAATGGTGTATAATACCCCTTCATGTAGGGAGGAAAGATTTGATTTTCCCCATTATCTTATGAATTTTAAAACTTCAAAAGGTTTTTCCAGTTGGAAAAATCTATGCTTCAGTTGTGAATTGTTCAGAAGAGCATGAACATCTGTATAGGACATGTCGGTACATTTTTTTTGACTGAAAAAAATGGTTGCATAGGTGCCTTAACCCTAAGCTTCCTCCCTAATCAGGTCTGGGGACATATATGTGTCGCCCAATCCAGCAATTTGCCATGCCACATCCTCAAGCCTGCTCCTGTTGTTTGTTTACAATCCCCGGCCGTATGCAGCATGTGGCTTTTAGATATTATGTCTGGGAACTGCATCAAGTATGGGAATTAGGAAATAGCACACCACATGATGTTTTATGGTATGAAAATGTCTCAGAGGCATCTTTGTCCATTCTCTAGGTCATTGAATTGGGTATATTCACTCAGTTTTAGACAACAGAGCTATGCAGCTTTCAGTTATATTCACTGCTAATTCATGGGGAGCCATCAATGTCATGATTTCATAATAAAAAGACATTATCAATTGATTTCGATCCACATTTCACATGCTTTGAAAAATTTGGAACAAGATATTCAAAAATATGAGCCAAACTTTAGGACCCTAAATCAATAATTAGGCAACTGAACAAGCAGCAATGTTTAAAAAATTCTGCACACTTACAGCTCCCATTAAGGCTAAGAATTAGAGTACCCATATGTTAAGTACTGTAAAGAAATGTGATGAATACAGTAGCTGCAGCTAGGGCCTCACAATATTGATCATATGCTTTTTAGGAGCAACCCTTACAATTTAAGGTAAGCAAGGTTGCTCTTATAGGGTGCGTCCACACATGCAAGCACATGTGCTTGCAGCAGCGCAAATAGAAGCGGTGGAAATTTGAGCTGGGGCTCTTTGCCTCAGTGCACGTGCTCGGACATGCACTTTGTTGTGGATCAAATTGTACTACCTGGGGCAAAATAACCCTGCCTGGCTCCTCCTGGATCTGCAGCCAGGGGGAGCTAGAGCCCAGGGCCAGCACCTGTTCTGTCCCCAGCAGTATAAAAGCTGCCCTGTCCAGGCCCCATCAGTACAAAAAGCTGCCCTGGAAAGTAGCTTAGGGCTACTCACTCTCAGGAGCTTCTGGGGCCCAGCAAATTGATAACTGGGGATGCTACCCCTTGTGCCAGCTGGACTGCTGAAGCAGCCCTAAGAGTTCCCTGCACCCTTTACCCACTGCAGCAGTCTGGCTGTGACCTGCTGCACACCTGCCAGACCTGGATGAGGACTGCACAACCAGTAGAGGCATCTGCCCCTCTGGACCAGCTGCCAGTGGGCTGTGGCTGCAGGGTTGGCCTCTGTGCGGCACTACTGCCATGTGTGCCCCCTGCCTGGCCATCTGGACAGCTATCGCCTGGAAGATGTTCCAGGTGTGGTGGTCTGCTTTGAACTGTCAAACCATGTCCTCCTGACCCCATTTGACCAGGAGGTCAGCCACAGCCAGCTGGGTCCAAGGTGCCAGCTCTGAGCAGGCAGGGTCCTGCCATTGGCCTCCCTAGCAGGAATTCGAGTGTTCCCTATTGGAAAACTGAAAAATCCCTGATAAAAAAAATCCCAAAGTCACTCTGTAAAATACCCCAAAATCCATGTTCCTCCACAAGTAAAATAAAAGACCTCTATAAAGAGAGAGAGAGAGAGTGAGACAGAGACAGCAATCAGTGGGACAATGTTTTTATTGATTTTACAGTGTTAAATCAATGTGGAAGCCTACCACTGTCTCTATCATAATAATAAAGTGAACTCTAAATACATGTATTCATGAATTCATGAAACATGAATATATATTTTGCTTCCCTCCCGCAGGGGTTATCGCCCCTCACACAGGGGTTATGGCCCCCCACACGGGGGTTACAGCCTCCAACAGAGGCTATAGCCCCACACAGGTTACAGCCCCACACACAGGGGTTACCACCCCAGTGACCCAGACAGCAGCTGGACTGCCAGTAAGTTCTGGGGTTTTTTGTTTTGTTTTGTTTTGTTTTAAACTGTTGGGATGCTGGGGTAGGGGGGCAAGGATCAGGGACCCAAGGGGGCTGGGGGAGCGGCTGAGAAGGGCGGGGATTGGGGGGGATGGGGCCATGCATAAAAGTGATTGGGGGACTCAGGGGACAGGCAGGGGGAGGGGCCAGGCAGAAAAGTCATCGGGGGGTTGGGAGGGCAGGTGAGGGGTGGGGCCGGGCAGGGATTGGACAGCTGGGGGAGTGGGAGAGACCAATGGGGGTTCCCCCCATAGTCCCCTCCCCCCTCCTCCAGCCCCCTGACCTCTTACTTATGGCACTGGAACCCTGGTGCTGAAGCAGCTGCCTGCCCTGCATGGGCAGGCCACCTATTTCAGCATGAGGGCAAGGGGCCAACCACAGAGACGTTCTGGCAGCCAGAGCATCTCTGTGGAGGACCCAGCCTCTGGTTGCCCTGCCTTTTTAAGCTTTAGTTTTTTTAGACCCCTGGATAACTTGCAGCACAGGGAACCTTTTTTTGTTCCCGCACGTGCCTCTTGCCCCATTTCAAAGGGGTTTGAGACAGGGCAAGAGGCATGTGCACACTTGTCTGGACGTGACCATAATGGCATAGTATGTAAGGGGAAGGTTCTCGTATATATATTTTAAACGGTAATTTGTAGGAAAAATATGATTAAATGAATAGATCTGCATTCTTTATTAATACATTTTAAATTGGCCAGATGCCTCTAATTCTCATTCTTCCACTCTGATTTTTCATGGTACTTGCAATTTGACAGCATGATATTTGATAACTTCAAGTGCATTTTAAATATTAGTCATATACAGATCAGTGACAGACTGGGAATGCATTTCCTCTCTCATAAGATGTCAGTGGCTTCTCAGATCTCATTATACACATACACATCATTCTCTTTTCTGTACTTGGCTCCATTTGACCCATTTACAACAATTTGTAGTGTTCTGGTGATATGAAACTTAAATGCTGATTCACAACACCCTGGAGTTGGGCCCTCTAAATAATTAAACTCTATCTTATTTTCAGTGTAAAGGAATATAACCCCAAAAATATGACATGAAAACTGCTTTATATGTTCCATGTTTGCTTTGGGTATCCATGTTTTCAGTTCACCTTATTTATTCCTGCTTTATTCAGTGTGCAAAATAGGTAATTGTTGGATAATAAGGACTCTTTCTCTTTTAGCTATTCATGTGTTTGGTATTTACTATTTTAACACTTTGGAAAATAATATTTTTCAAGTTCATTTATAACAAGAATGTCCATTCAACATAGGTTATCAGCATATCATCTGGGTCAGAAATATAGAGCTGGCCTTTTTCTCCCTTCCCTTCTCATTTGCAACAATTTTTGGTAATTAATCATCTCTGCATGTGTAGTACTGTCAGTCAAAAGAAAAGAAGGCATCACCCATGCATTTTGTAATGTACATAGTATCTGTCCCTAAAAAAGATGTTTACTATATTTTTGCAAGCATAATTTCCTTGTAAAACGCCTGAAATCTCCAAAGAAATAAGATAACCTGTTTTTGTGGCTGACTGCAGCACGCAGAGCTGAAAATTGGCCTGTGTTAATATAGAATCATAAACCTTTTGCTCTTATTTGAAACTTTAGAGAACAACCTGCAAAATATCAATGCATAGGTGTCCCATTTATTTAACAAATGTTACTTGTTATTTTGGTGGGAAAACAGTTATAATTTTTTTTCAGTGCCTAAAAGTCTTGTTTGTTTTTCTTCACATATTCTGTCTCAATTGTTAGTGTTTTCCAGTGAAAAATCCAGAAGAAATTTTGTTAGGCAAATTTCCACAATGTAGCAAATCACTGTTACTTAGGAGAAAATATCATAGATATAGTGAAGGTAGGTGGATTTGTGACTCCATGAGGCTATTTATGCCTTACCCTCCTGCATAAAATTAAAATGGACAAGAAATGTTACATTCAAACTCTCAAGCATATTTCAACACACTGTTTCCTATTGTTGCAGTAGCAGGTCATTGAAAACATCCTTGTTCCCTTTTACCTGTGGCAAAGTAATAAGCTTTGTATGTAGTTGTGCAAGAGGGTTTTTCATGCAGTTTCAAGAATACACAAGTTAGACAAAGACTTGTCTTAGGATACTTTAGATAGGGATAATCCTACCTTAAGCAGGGGGTTGGACTGGATGACTTCCTGAGGGATCTGGATGACTTCCAGCCCTACTTTTCTATGTTTTTAATACTAAGAGAAAAATTTCAGTTCATAAAAGCCAAGAAATGCTAAGCTAAAGTCTTCCATGGACATTGTAAAGTAACACATGAAATCCCTTTAATATCCTGTACTTGTGAAGAAATGGTTGCTGGCAAAATGTTATCCTTTAAAATGCCATTATTTAGTTCCTTTATTCAAATATACAGTGCAGATTTTGATAACCTAAGCACTGGTTTTCTTTCCTTTAACTTAAGGTTCACCATTAAATTCAGTGGGAGAAGTTTCAGTTATGTCTACATTGTACAATATAGATGGCAAAGCAAGGTCTCTGTGAGCTAAGCACACCTTTCTACTCAAGATAAATTGGCCTGGACACCTGATTTAGCTCTGATATCTCTGCACAGCACAGCATTGTGCCAGGTTGACAACCCTTATGGCTAGGGACAGACATTCAAAAAGCGTGAGCCTGAATTGAACCAGTCTTTGCAGGTTAGTCTAACTTGGCTAGGCTAAACTGGTTTGTAACTGGACAGACATCCCAGAAATGCAGACACATGCCTGCAGTGGCTCGGGCTAGAAGCTGGGGGGCGCTAGAGGAGCTAAGGGTGGTGTGGCCAGGCCCCAGCAGGATGCTTTGATTATTCCCTCCCCCCACCACCACTGCTAAGAAGTCCAGAAGGAAATGTTTACCACCCCTAACTCAGTGTCTATCAACCCATTAAGAAAACAAAGCCCCTCTCCATTAACTAATGGAGCTCTTCTTAAACAGCTCTTCCAAGGAAGGACATTAAGCTACCTGTTGATTAGCTCCAAAAAGCCTGTCTGCCTTTGTCATCTCCCATAGCACGGACTGTAGCCAGCATGTGGTCTGCTAGCTAATGCTTATGTGTCTGCGTAAGGCAGAGGAGCAGGGAGAATAATCCCTGTTTAACAGGAAGAAGCTAGGCAAACACTCTGTCCCTGCAAGTCTCTGCCACAGCTCTGGCCAGAGAGCAGATGTGAGGGGCCAGCTCTGCTGTGGAGCATAGAGCCCCACCCAGCCCAAAGAGCATGCTAGGATGCTGGGGGAGTCTGGTTTATCTTAAACCAGCAAGGGGTCTGGGACAGACATTGCATAAACCAGTTTGACCCAAATGAATTAAGTCTGATACTACGTTCAACCAGGTTTATCTCAAACCGGTTTCAGCCATTTTCAAACTGGTTTATGTGCACTGAACATCTGTTCTGTTACAAGTTTAAACCAGTTTCTGATCACTTAAACTGGTTTATGTGTAATGTCTGTCCCTAGCTTATAGTTTCATAGTTTCATAGTTGGTACGGTTGGAAGGGACCTGAGCAGATCATCAAGTCTGACCCCCTGCCATGGCAGGAAAGAATGCTGGGGTCAAACGACCCCGGCAAGGTGTCTATCTAGCCTCCTTTTAAAGACCCCCAGGGTAGGAGTGAGCACCATTTCCCTTGGAAGTTGGTTCCAGATCCTAGCTGCCCTGACTGTGAAGTAGTGCGTCCTAATATCTAGCCTGAATCTACTCTCCATCTACTTATGGCCATTATTCCTTCTTACTCCCAGTAGTGCTCAGGGGAACAGGGACCCTCCCATTGCCTTCTGGTCTCCCCTGGCCAGTTTACAGATGGCCAGCAGCTCCCCTCTCAGCCTTCTCTTGTGGAGGCTGAACAGGTTCAGGTCTCGTAGCCTCTCCTCATAGGGCCTGCCCTGCTGTCCCCTGATCATGTGAGTGGCCCTCCTCTGGACCCTGTCAATGTTGTCCACATCCCTCCTGAAGTGCAGCACCCAGAACTGGATGCAGTACTCCAACTGCAGCCTGACCAATGTCATATAGAAGGGGAGGATCACCTCCTTGGACCTGCTCGTGATGCATCTCTGTGGATGCATGACAAGGTGCGGTTAGCCTTCCTGACTGCATCCCCACATTGGCGACCCACGTTCATCTTTGAGTCTATAATGACTCCAAGATCCTTTTCTGCCTCTGTGCTGATGAGAAGGGAGTTCCCCAGCCTGTAGGTATGCCTTTGTTTCTTCTTCTTTTTTTAAGTATTGTATGTACACTATGGTAAATTATTTGACCAAATGAGCAAAAAGGGGACTAAGGTACGAATTATCCTCTGTGCAATTTTGAATACTTGAGATTGTATGAGACAGACAGTATCTGACTAAGAGAAAAGTAACTGATTTTGCAATAAGCTTCACTTGGGTTAACTCCCAGACTTTCATGGAACCCCACTGATTTCTGATGAATTGACTCCCAAAATCACTTCCTGTTATTTCCCACTCCTGAGCCTCAAAGTAAGTAGGAATATCCAGTCTTAATATGAGGTGTCTGTGTATTTACAGTGCTAAATAGACACTATGATTACAGGTTTGATCCAGAAATAAAATGTCTTCCTCCTGTAGTGGCTCAGCAGCATAGCAAGCACAAATTGTACTTACTGACATGTTTTATCCCTAGTGCATAATGAAAATGCTTACATGCTCATGAACACCTTTATTTAAAGGAAGTGACCATTACACTTGCTGTGCTGAGAAATTTGTTAGGATACATACACAGTGTGTGTGTGTCAATGCGTGCATGTGTCCGTGTGTGTGTGTGTGTGTGTGTGTGTATAAATACATAAAATAGTACTTCCAGAGGCCTTGTAGTGCATTGACCTTCTTTTAGGGTTTAAGGTTTTGTTTTTTTGGGTTGTTTTTTTTTTTTGGGGGGGGGGGGTTCTTAAGTACTACAGGGGATTTCTGTGAAGTTGTTTTAACACTTTACCTTAAATTCTTGCCAGCCTTCTACCCAGGTAATTTTCAACTTAAACTAGTAAAAAACATTATGCAGGTCTCTCTGCATAGTCTTTATTTTTTTTTTCCTCAAAAAAATAGAAAAGTCTATAGGTATCCATTAGTGTATAAGTATTTTCAGATATCTGTAAGTATCTAGGTAATTTATACCTGAAAGATATTCTAGATGGGTAGACATGGGATCATTTCATATCACATATATGTACATTGCCTCAGTGCTATTTTTCAAGGCATGAAGTTTCTTAGGAATAGTGAGAAGATGTACTGGATTAATATTAGGGGTCCTCTTTTATGTGAATAGAAAAAAAAGCTTATTATTATTGTGATACAGTCATAACCATTGTTGTATCTAGATCTGGGCTTTTGTCAAGCACAGAAAATGCTACAAAACTCTGATGTTTAAGGGTTAATGTTGATTTAAGCTAAAAGGGAGTACATATGACTTAGTCACCAATTCTGTCCTCTCCTCTGAGCCACTGCACATGAATTGCACTCAGGAGAACAACACATGGCAAGTAGCTATGAAGCACTGTGTTGGGAATAAGGCATATGCCAAATACTATGTTTTCTGATATCCTTTTTGTGTGTTGGACTATATAGACTTTTGGTGCCCCCTGCGGGGGGAGCACCTTTCTACACCAGTGCTGTTATCAGCCCTGCTTGCCCAAAGGCCCCCGTTAATTTCCAACAAACCTTCAGTGGGGTATAATCTGAACTGGCAGTTAATTAGTGTCCTTGTTTTGATTAATGTAGTAAAGAGCAGTTAAGGTCAGCTAACCAAAAAACAGAACAAAGAGCTTTGGGGAAAATAAAATAAGTACTTGATTTCACATGTATTTTTCAGACTAAAAATCTATAAATTCTGATCGTTCCTCATTCCACTGTAGGGAAGAAGAAAGGAAGCAATGAACATGCCAGTTCTTTATTGGTTGTGAAAAATTCAAAGCACATTTTTCCAATCATAGTGAATCAGTTAATTGGAGAAAAAATATCAGGATCCTCCTACATATACAGCCCTTCTGAGGAGAAAAGATCTTTGCTAAAATGCTGCTTAAAAATGGGGAACAGTTCACCATGTGAATTGAAATTCAGATTGTCATGCTTAAGTATGATTTGTCATTCTTCATACAAATGTATTAACTCTTTCAAGAGGATTGATATTCATGTTAATAGGTCAATATCGAAGCTGTTCATCTTTGCATTTAGGGGGAGGAAAGGTCTTGTCATTGGTTTTGAAAATACAGCAATGCAAAATGGTTAATTTTGAGGTAAGTTCTATATTTCATTGTTTATAAAACTATGAAGATGGCTTAAGTCAGCCAAACAAATAATTGACTGTATGGGAAGAAGGCGAGTTCTCTGATTCAAGTATAGAACTGAAAATCATGACTTAGGCTACTGGTTTGGCCATGAATCCTGACCTTACTCCAGCCACTTAACCTTTTGGTGCCTCAGTTTCTCCATCTGTAAAACTGAAATAACAATTTCCTATCTAATCATGAAAATGTTAGGCTTCAAGCACTTAGAGACATACAGATGGGAGGAGCTGAGGGAGTATTAGTAATATTACTACTACTACTACTACTAAAAATAATAATAATAATCCATTACAGCTATATTTAACTTTGTTCAAATTGGTCCTGGCAGCTAGACCTTTCCTAATGTTATCTTGATGTACAAAGCACTCTTTGTGTGAGGTGTGACTCACAGGAAAATGCCAGTGAGAATTTTTTCCTCAGGAACTCACTCGAGCTTGGCTTACAAAATCTGAAAATGAAATCAACCAAAATAGGTCAAATGCAAAACGATATGTCCTTATGTGTCCTTTTGTCCTCTTAGCTATATAGCACTTTGTAGGGTTTTTCCCCTGTATAAAGTTTAAACTTCTTTGTTCCTTAATTGGTTTTGCTAACTGTATTTTGTTTATCTTCTGAATACCTGCTCATGTGCAAGTTTTCATTTCCTATTACAAATCATTTAAACTGATGTGTTCAGTTGTTACTGGTTCAAAATAAACAAGCTACATACATGAACATTTTGTGCTTTTAACATGACATAAAAATACACCACTCTGTTATAGTTCATTACTGCCATGATATTCTGAATTTAAAAAGGGAATAAGCATTTCAAATGTAATCAAATTTTAATGTAATCCCTAGCTTTGCCTTTTTCAATTGTGGCTAATTCTTTAAAAATTCCTCCCTCTCTCTTTCCTCATTCTTTGAAGTTGATATATGTGTTCTGTGCCTATTTCATAACTTTCGTCCTTGTTATTATGAAGTGAAGGTGAAAGTGCCATTTAGTACTTTCTTCAGTATTGTGCTTTTCAGGATTGGTTGTTCATTCCAGTCATAACAAAGTGAATAAATATGTTAATATTTGACACAGGGAAAAAGGAAAAGTGGAAATCATTCAGAGCAGTCAGAGCCTGCTTTTAGAGTTGTAACATATTATAATTTATTTAAACTCAATCAATACTTAATCTGGAGTTTGAATTCTGCTAGGTAGCTGCAGCATGGCTTAGAGTGGCTGATGCCAGAGAATAAAATTTTCTTCAGGCTGCAATTGTGATTAATTTATAATGTGCTCTAAGAGCAATGCATTGACCTAAATTCACAAAAGCACCGCTAGTTCTATGTATCATTAGGAAAGGTTTCCTAAGCCACTGTTTTGCACTTTCTGTAGTTATGAGTTTATTAAAAAGATGACAGGTTAGGACAGGAATCATGGGGAGGTAGGAGTCCCCCATACACAGCTCACATAAGAGCTGACAAGGGTTCCAGTCCTTGTCCTTGGAGGAGGACAGAGGCTGTTGCCATGTTGCTCCCCATCTGGAATCCAACTCATTGGAAAGGCGGTGGAAAGGCAAGGAGCCATGTCTCCTCCCCCTTCCAGTCTTCCCCACCCCAAGCCAGCTGCTGCACAGCATGCAGTAGATTGTGCCCTTTGTAAAGCTTTGTCTATGCTCATCCTCCCCACAGGCCTGGTGCTTTCTCACTGTAACTCCTTCCTCATATTTTCAGTTCCAGTATTCCAAGAGCATCTATAAACCTATAAATGGAATCTACCAGGTTCACTAAGAGAAGTATGTTTCTGCCTTTATATTTCATACTATTTTCTGTTTGCAGCCTAAAAGTTGTTGCTAGGGCAGGAATAGGGTAGGTATGCTAGAAACTGTACAGTGATTTTATTCTCCTGTAGCTCAAATAGGAGGTCAGTGGAGCTGTAGAAGTGGTGTGAGTCAGTGCAAAGTTGAACCCTTTCTACACAGCTATTAAATGCAATTGAATTTAACCATTGCAGGAGGTATACACAAGCAAGATTTCCTGAAGTTAGTGAACATTGCATACACAAATCTCTGGGGAAGATCAAGCCACCTGATTTTCCATTGTGTTTTAGGAAGTCTTTCCTTGATATTTTATGTAATAAATGACAGCTGCAGGCTGCTGTATTTCAGGAGCCTTCACACTGATCTGAGTTCTGTTCCAAACTTTGTTTGTTACCTTGACTGTAGTCACACTTGTTTTTTGTAAGAAACCTTTACATTTTTTGGCAGATTCATGAGCTTAGTGAAGTTAATTTAAGGAAATGGGAGTGTAAGTGGTTAGTGACGTGCCTTCTGGAACCGAGCTGTTTTCCTGCTGGAACGGTAGTATTCTGTCCTACCAAAAATTTCCTGCCACGTCTTGGTGAGAAAGAGGTACCAAACACTGTTGAAGAGACAGAAGGATCAATTAAAGTCTCAGGAGGTCTGCTTATCTTCATAAAGATCCACCATCCCCATCCCCTGCCCTAACCATTCCAGATGTTCCGGGCTTGCTGTTGGATGCCTGCTGGACTAAAGGTCTAGTCCTAGTCTTATGGACTCCTTTGTCGAGGCATCCTACTCCAGGCTGGCTGCTTGCCCCACCCTTCCCTGCATGAGTTCCAAGACAGCCACCTCTTAATTTCACCCCACCCTTACCTTCATGGGTGAGATGGGCGGGGTGTAGTCTCACCCATGTCTCTTTCTTCTTCTAGGATCCCAGAGAGATTATCTCCACCCCTCAGGACTGGACTAACCAACAAAATAGTCCCCTCCATCTCTCTGATGGCTCTTCCCAGGTAAATCCAGGAACCAGGGCTTTTCTCCAAGCCCTGGGGTTGGTTCCTCCCGTCAACATCTCTGGGCATCCTCTCTATTGTTGTCTTGCTCTCCCTCTCCTCAAACTGACCCCAGATGCTTCCTTGGCATCCCTTTAAATTCCCTCTCTTCCCAGCTACGTCCCCCATGGCAGGGTGTGATTCACTGCCTTCTTGACTCACCTGTTCTTTTTCTTTTTCAACAAAGATTTTTCTTTCTCCTCCTGCCATGCCGCTCTTCATGTCCCAGTCTTGAACTCCAGCAGTTGGACTTGCCGTGACAGCCTTTGAACTGCTGCAGGCCCAGCTGCTTTCTTAATTAGTCAGGGTACAGGGTCTTTCCTGCTTTGGCTCGGCGCAGTTTCTTCAGCGTCTCCAGGCAAGTTTCTTCTCCTAGTAATCTTCTTCATATTTTTATGGCAGGGTTTTTCAACCACACTGTCACAAGAAGGAAGGGAAGTGGGAAGTGTTAAGTTAAATTTTGGCATTCCTACCTCTTTTCCTTTTTATATATGCTATCATGCCATTTAGATAAAAGGCAGCCTCCTTTTAAGTAAAAGAGGGAAGATCTCCATTTATCAGGACTTGAACTGTCTCAAATGCAGAATATTTTTCTTGGTAGACTATATATTCTACCTTTTTTGATCTATTCCTTGTGAAGATTTGAGATAACAAAGAGGCATTTTTTCAGGATGTAAATTCTCAATGTACTGAGTGTCCATATATTTCTAATCTCGTAGTTCGTGCTGCCTCTCTTGATAATGTTCTAGGTCTCGTGGTCAGTTTCCCTGGAGTCAATGCAGAACATGATAGCAGCACAGACCTTAAAGGTGTTACTCTGAATTTACCCAGATGTAATGAAACCAACTTTCTTCCTCCTGTGTTAGATAATGTTCTTACAACATGTTGCATTTCCTACCAATGGTTCCAGTCAGCCTTGCCCTTTAAACCCAGGGTAATAGATGAAGGCAGCCAGAAAACTCTGAAGGGCTGTGACTCATGCAATCATGTCTTGACTTCATCCTTTAAAAAAAAAACCACACGCACAAAAACAGAGGGTTTTGAGCTCCAAACTCTTACTTAATGAATCTCTAGAAAGTTGGGTTTGAGATTCAAAGTCTATATCCAGCTCAGAAATGTATCAATGTTTGGGTTAGATTTCAATTCATATCTTTCTAATAATAGAATCTAATTGTGATGTTCAAAGGTAGTTCCTCAAAATTCAGGTATTTTGGGGTTAGGCCCACCTCTCTCAAAATAGTCTAATGTTATGAAAGTGAACTGACATGCCTGAGAGCCAAATTCATGCCACATGTAACCTAAATGACTATAGATCTAACTGATACTATACTAAGCATGACTCCAAATCATATGCAGCATCACAGTACAGCAGACTAATAATCCCTGTTTTAATTACAAGATCAGATATGTTGCTCATCATCATCATCATGAGAGTGTTACATGAGGGTGTTACAATCCTATCTATAACACATTCTGTATTATGCAAAGGTGACATATTCATTTTTATTAAATTGCATTAAGTGCAATATATTTCCTCAATTAAAAAAATTAAAACTCACGTTCTTTCCAATTATTTTTGTCATTTTTTTTGTATTTTTTTTGTGGGTTTTTTCCAACATTTATGTAATCTGCTAGAAATATACTAGGCTAGAGCCCCAGTTCTGGGAACTATACAAATATTTACTGTGTGACAGTCCCTACCTCAAGAAAACTTAAAATCAAGAAACCAAGGCAGATGGATAAGACAAAAAGGGGGATGACAGAAATAATAGGATGGGCACAATTCCTAGCCAATCATGTACAATAATTGCAACTTGCCACCTGCCTAATCATTAGCAAATGCCAGTATTCTCTCTGCATTGTGGTATAGATGAGTTTTGAGATTGTGATTGGAAAGATGAGATTCAGGGACTTTTTAAATTCAAGAATTTTTCACCAGGCAGGTATTACTGGTACAGACTCCTTTTGGTGTATGTGGAAGCTTACAAAACTGTACCATAATTTGTTTTCCTTTCCCACAATGCAATAAAAACTGTATTTGCTTCAGTTCATATGTGAAACCCTCTGCACAACAAAAGTAGTTTCTTGTGGCAAGTAAGATTAAATGTTCTGAGCATTCCAGGAAGTATATAAATAGATTGGTACCCTTGCTAAGGTTATGAAGCCTCTTTTTTTCCCCTATGCTCTTTTTAGCCAGGCAAAAAACAAGCAGACTAGAGAGTTTGACAGTCTTGACTATCATTTTCCATTTTATTTGGGTTTTCCTTGGTTATCTTTTCTGAAATAATTGTTAAAGTAAATGTAACATGGTAAATTACATTGAATTACTTCTTAAAGCACAGGTTAGTATTATAACATGAAAATTGTTACTTGGAGTCTCCCACACCTCCAGCTAATGCAAACCTATGTCTCCAGGCTGGGTAGAAACTGATCAGATTGCTTATACAGCATAGTCAGCAGGCCAATCCACAATGTGGAAAAAGTTGCATAAAGTAGGCCCCAGATCCTTCTCTCCAAATACAGCTGCAATCAAGTTGTAAGGACAGTCAAGAAATGCCTGAAAAATGGTTGTTCTAAACTGAAGGGGAAGGGAAATATTTATGCACAAACCAGGAAAAAACCATTCAAGCCAAAAACATTTCAGCTGAAACTGTGCATGGATACTATGAAATAGTCATTCTGTCCCTTTGATCTGTGATATTTGAATCTGAGCATGTGTTAATAAGACACATATATTGGACATCGAAGTTGTCTTCTGTTAAATGAGGGTAAACATAGCATTTGTCTCTGTAAAAATATACTTCAATAGCTGGGAAGAAAGTGGAGATTCATTATTTTTGCAGTTGTAGAAGACATTTAGCAGCTGTGTTTATACTGGCAGACAATTTGGATATTAGGTGGCAGGACTGAGAACTGCAGATGCACAATATTGTTCAGACATTGCACACTTACAGCCCATTTCCAGGGAAACATATTATTTTATATTTCCCTGGGTATCATTAATCACATTTCATGATGTCTCTCACTATTTCACTTGTTCTCCTAGATTCATTCATTGCCTAGCCTGTTTATTTAGTAGCTATTGAACTCCATTGCAGCAAATTCCAAGTCTACTACAGATAATAGTGTTTCTTCTGCTTTGAGGGAAAAATTAGGATGGCCCTGTAACAAGTGAGACTATCTGTAATAACCAAAATGTAAATGAGACTGAAAGAGCATTCAGCTTACAATTGAACAAAGAGACATCCATATTACTGTTGCGTATTTAGAAATTAAGTTCATTTCTGGAGAGAACAAATAAGGATTCTCATTGTGACCTACCAAGAAACACAGTTCTGCTGTTCTTTCCTTTTTAAATCTGTAGTTTGCCCATGGGATTTGTTTTAGCTTTGCAGGTGAGCACCTGAAACTATAGTCCTGTATGTGATCCCATTGGAAGGAATATGCTGAGAAGCGTATTGAATACCTGAAAAATCTTTTTCCCTGGGGAGTAATAAACCTGTGGAGTCTCAGGCCCTCTACAGACAAGCATCTCCCCTTCCTTCTTCCCACTTCCCCCTTCCTTAGGAGTTCAACAGTCAAGAAGATTTGCCTGTGTTTGAAGAATGGCTTTGAATATTCATTTAATACTTCATGTTTTTGCATAGGGGGAGAGGCCATGGTAGAACTACACTATGTCAGCACAAGGACCAGGAAGGGGAATGGACAGAGGAATGTTTGTAATGAGTCACCATTTTAATATTTTTAATATTATTAGCTGGTTTTCCTTGATTGTCAAGAAAAAAGTGTTGGTGCTTCATCTCTGCTTAGTCCTCCTACCTCCTCACACTAGTTAGGGTAACTTGTGCCTCAGAGCATAGGTGGATTGTTGCACTGGTCCATGGAGCTCAGGATCAGGGGCCCCTGGATGCCTGGGTTCCCTCAGGAAACGGTGAGTTTCCCCTTGCAGGTAGGTGGCATTCCAGCCTGCAAGGGGTCCTGGTTGGGGCTGCCAGGAGTGGGAAACAGGGTGCGGCACATGTGTGTGGCCAGGAATGCAGCTGGGCAGCATTGAAAGCAGCTCCCTGCAGGTAAGTCTATGGGGGAGCAGAGGTATGGGGGAGGAAAAGGGTGCAGGGGCAGCAGATGAGGGAGAGAATGGGGTAGGGGCTGGGGCTGGGGCTGAGGGTGCTGTCCAGCCAGGGTGGTGTGTGGGACCTGGGGCTGGGGTGGAGATCAGGACAGATCCATGGGCAGCTTGTCCAGGAGGCACCAGGGGGGTGGGGGCAACTCTGTGTTGCTGTGCATAACCCCCAAGGGACGTAAGGGAGGCATGTGCCCCACCCCCCAGATTTGTGCACGGGGTAGATACAGGCTGCTCACTGCAGGCTCAGGACCCTCTACCTTGCTGCCTTTGCCCTGGGGGCCCCACACTGGCCCTGCACCCCCTGCCTGCCCAGCAGCAGTGGGGGTGGTAAACTGTGCCTCCAGGTGCCGGGTGAGCAGGGGGTGTGTGGCCAGCGTGGGGCTCCTGAAGCAAAGGCAGCAGGGTCGAGAGCTCTGAGCCCACAGCAGGCAGCCTGCATCCACCCTCGCCCCACTCCACTCTGGTCTGACCATGGCAGGGAGGGGAAAGTGGGAGGCAGGGAGGGCAGGCAGGAATGTGCCAACCCTCCCTCAGCCCAGCTGGGTCCACCCAGCCTCCCCCATGGGGCACAGAGGCCCACTCCACCCTTGGGAGTGGCAGCACCATGATGTGAAGGGCCCCCTCCCCACACTGGAGTCCCTGCTAGGTTGTGGGAGGCCTCCAATTGTTTCACTGCTCCACTGCCCCGTAGAGAACTCAGCAGAGTACAGGGATGAGAACTTGATTGCTCCTACATATTAAATGCCTTCTCTATGCCTTGTGCTTTCTGTCATATGTAAGATAAAATCTGCAATCCTTATGTGTGTGTTTTCATTACAGACAACCAATGAAAAAAGTTTTATTGATCTCTAAAAAGAATAAATCAAGGAATTCCTTCCAGCCCCATTTTTCTATTATTTCCATTAAATTAATTAGTGGGTGTGAGTAAAGAATAAATTCCCATCATGGAGCTATCAGCAAATTGCTTTAAGAAGGTAAAAACCCTGTCCAGTGCCCCTTTTCATGAACTACTTAGAATTCTAAAAATAACTTGCTTTCTGCCTATAGCTTATTGGAAAGCAGAGAGAAAATCCAGCTCAGTTTGTTGCATGGCTGAGCCAGGCCTAAAGAGATCTGTTTAGTTTTTGTCTTTTTTACTTTAGCAGTTGTTTGCAAGTGACAGTTATAGCATAAGGTGAAAATCAGTTTGTTTAAAATCTCCTGTTTTCACATGCTCATAGTTGTGTCTGTGGGGCATGTATAGATAAAACAGGGGCCCTAAATTGAAGTGGTGGGTTTTAAAAAACACCACTTCAATTTAGGGCTGATTAAAATGAGTATCATGCGCACACCCCTCTGACTTACCTGCCTCTTCGGTGGGGAGGGAAGGGCAAGCTGCCAGCGGGTGGAGTGGTCCCTAGGATGCAAGAGGGCTGATACTTCCCTCCGCAGCAGCAGTGCCCCCTCCCCCACCACGCCAGTCGGCACCCGCCCACAGGCACCCAGCTCGGGCAGTCCTGGGGCCCTGCACAGCTCAGGTAGGCAGGCAGGCTCCAGGACGGAGGGGCGGGGAGATCAGGCTCACTGCTTTTCTTGGGCGGAGCCCGCTTTCCCAGTCTGCTGCCAGGCTGCCTGCAGGGTTTCCTGAAGAGCTGTGGAGCTGCACGGAGCCCGATGCTTCACTCCATGGCTGTAGGGGCAGCAAACTAAAACTCCTCAGAGGAGTTTTAGTTTGCTGCGCTCCAAGTTATTTAAGGCTCATTACGCTGTTGAATTTCCTACAGCGGCTGGAATTAATGTGCAATATGCTGACGAGGCATACAACCACCTACAACCATTAAAGAGGTGCAAAAGCATTTAGCCCACTTTAAAGTGTCATGCAAACACTCCTCTCGGTTCATCTACACGCAGCCCTGGTCACTTATTATGGAATCTAAATGGAAGCTGAGGCTAAGTTGAAACTCTGTCCCCAATTATTGGTAGAAAGAATATGGCCCTTTAATCTCTGACTATGCTAAAAATGTTATAGTCCTTCTTGTGCGATAGTATTTTTATTGACAGCAACTAATATTCAAAAGACAATGCTCAGAGGTTAAGTGACCTGCACAAAGTCCTGCAGGAAGTTTGTGGCAGAGCCAAGAAAAGACCCCAGACCTTGGGAATTTGACACCAGTCTGTTAGTCATAGTACCGTCCTTCTCATTCATCTCAGGGTCTTGTTAAATTCATAGCCCAATTCATGTACTATTAAGGACAGTGCCTTTAGGAGCTGAGCTCCTCAAGCAAGGGGTCCAAGCAAGGTACAGTGGTATATCTATACAACACAGGCAGCACCATGCTGGGATGCAGAGTGTCTGCTGTGCACACACTAACTCCCTAAACATAAAGAGCATAAGCACATTAGTGCAGTGTGCCCAGGAGCCAGGAAGCTCCACTGAGAGCCAAGCTTGTTGGCATGCATGCAGCACAACACTAATTCATGCCTATACTGCCTCTGGCTTGGGAGCTTAGATGTATGAAACAGGCACAGGATGTCTCAGCAGGAGCAGTTTTGCACTGTATAGATGTATCCTGTGTGTTACGTACAACTATTTGGAACTGGACATGAAATAAAGCAGATCTTTTGCAAATGCTTTAAGCACTGAGTGATCACTGAACACAACAATTGGGACCTTTTAATACTAATATTAATAAGCACATATATTTCTCTTTTTAAAATAAATCTAGGAAATAACTAAGTTAATGTGTTTGACCTTAGCCAAATGGATAAAAGAAATCCAACAAATAAAAATGTTCAGGTTCCTTCTGGAAAATAAAGCCTGTACTGCACAGCCTGGATATTTCATGATATATGTTTTATGACAGGAACAAGATTACCCTACAAAGTCAAGCAGAAAAACAGAAATAGAAAATTCTGTTTATATGCAAGGTATTTGAGTTAATGTTACCCTTAAGAACCTAAACTTATTCATTTTATGAGTACTGCTTTTTCATTTCATCTGTGATACTGCAATATGATATTACCATAGTTATTTGCATTGCATTAATATAAAATCCACAGGCCAGATCTTTTGAATTGGCCTTTCTGTGGTTGAAGGGAGGGCAAATGACTAGTCCAGTGACTCAGTTTACATCAGGGGTGGGCAAAATGCAGCCCAGGGGCTGGATGTGGCCTGACAGGCCATTCTATCGGGCCTGTGGGGCCCCTAAAAAATTTAGAAAATTAATATTAATCTGCCCTGGGCTGCCTGCCATGCAGCCCTCGATGACTTGACAACATTCAGTAAGCAACCCTCTGCCCAAAATAATTGCCTGCCCCTGGTTTACATCAACTTCTCTAACTTGCCCTGGCTAACAATAGCTTCCAAAGGCAAAGGTGCTGCAACAATTACATGAGTTTCTGTGGTATAGACAATGTTTAGATCATTAGTATTAGCTCTTGGGAAAATTTACAGGAAACTAGATTCCAGCCCCCAGCATGCAAAACATAATTAAACAGCAGAAAAAATAGAAACCCTTGTCCATCTCCATTCCTGTACAAGCATATGACACCCAAGAGGAAATGGAGCTATGTCCCTGGCCCCTTTAATCCTGCTCTGCAGTATAGTGTAAATGTTTTGAGGAGCAGACTTTTCCCGCCACTCTGCATTATAGTGAATGCCTTGGGCTTCCCCCAGATGACAGGGCTTCCTGCTGTTCCTAAGGTTTTCATGGCCTAAAGTGGTACAAGTGAGAAGCGAGACACATGATACATTTAGAATTGTGTAATTGATCTTTACATGAGTTTAAAAACAATGACAGACACACAGCCAAATCCAGTATAGAACTATTCAGAAAAAGAAAAAAAACAGGGGTTAAGTTACACCAATATATGTTATATGTGGCTTATCTCAGAGAAGGTGTTTGCTTAAGGCAAATAGGGTATTACCTTCTTCTCCATCACCTAGTGATGAGATTCTGTAATAGCAACTACTGTGTGTAAATACATAGAGTATGCATCTACCCGAGACATGGTAATGCGCATGAATGTTGTTTACTGCATAGTAAGCATATGCATCTACATGAGCATGTGCTTACTGTGCAGTAAAAACCTTTAATCCTGCTTAAATTTGTTACTTGCAAATGAAGTAGCAAATTATGTGGGAATAGTTACTATGCAATAGCGCACATGTAGACACAACCCAGTTTGCTTCTAGGTCTGCCCAGTCACTAAGAGACCAGCCTCAGACTAGTCCCAGGTTTCTGGGCTAGGAGCAGCCCTCCCTGAAGGCTTTAAATGCCTGTAGACATTTTGAGCCCTGGGGCACACTCAACAGAGTGCCTGAGGGCACTGCACGCCATGTGTGTCCCCCTTGGCAGGCCACAGGCTATATGTGCCTTCCTGCCAGCACCCCAGCACTGCTGTTTGGCACTACACTGCTGCACAAGTGCCAAGGCAGTGCCATCAAAGCCAGCAGTGTTCTTCAGGGTGTTGTGAGCTGTGACAGCCTCAGACCAGGCCTGCCAGCCCCCAGGGCCAGCTGCAGGCAGCTTCTGGCCAGCAGGGCCAGCTTACAGTTCCATACTCCAGGTGTGCCTGGAGCACTGTAAGGATCATCAGCAGCAGGGCATAATGGGTCAGGCAGCCCTTGTTCCATGCAAACAGCTCATCACACACTGCCCAGGACTTGCACAGCAGGGGCACAATCAGAGTGCAGTGATGGTGCAGTGTGGGGCTGGCCGTGGGATGCCTCCCCAGAGAGGCCCCCAGTGGGGAGGGCAGAGGCATGGGCAGCTCCTCATCCCAGTTGTCTGGGAGCCCCATGCCTGATAAGCCTGGGTGCCATGGGCTGGGCAGTAGGCCTGTGTTAAGCGGCTAATATTTGCATAGGATTTGGATTTGGCCATTTCGGGGGACAGTGATTCAATTCAACTATTCAAATCACTGTCCCGAATTGATTCAGCCAAATCTGAAAAATTTGAAAAAGCTGCTGCTGAATCAGCCAAATCTCCGAATCACACAGGCCTCATCCCCCGCCCACTCTCAATGGCTGCCCTGCCTGCTCCAGCTCCCGGCTCTTTGGGGAAAAAAAGCCTGCATTCACTGGCTGCTGTGAGATGGAAGGAGATCCCCACTGTCCCACTGTCCCCCACTGCCCCACACCACATGGGGGGGCTCTGTCAAGAGTCCCAGACTCCCACCCATTCTCCCAGCCCTCCATGGCTGCCATGCCTGCCCCAGCTTCTAGCCCTTTAAAAAAAACAAAAACAAACCCTAGACTCACTGTCTCCTGCCAGGCTGGGGGTGATCCCTGCTTCCCACCACTGCCCTGTGCTCTGTGAGGGGCTCTTTCATTAGCCTCCAGAAGCCCCTGCCACTGCAGCAGCTGGTGAGTGGGGTTTTTTGGGGTTTTTTTTAAAGGGCTAGGAGCTGGTATGGGCAGGGCAGCCTTGGGGGGTGCTTGGAGAGAAGGTGAGGGTTGGGGGGCTCGTGGCAGAGCCCCCCATGCAGCATGGGGCAGGGTGCGGCAGTGTGGATTGTCCCCCTGACTGGCAGCACCTGGTGAGTGGTGGCTTTTTTTTAAAAAACCAGGAGCTGGGGCCAGGCAGGGCAACCATGCAGGGGACTGGGAGAGCAGGTGGGGGTTGGGCGGTGTTCGGAGGAGCTGAGGGAGCAGGCAGGGGATGCTCCCCTCCCCCCTCCTCCAGCCCCCCCCCCCCCCCCACTGCCCCCTACTTACCGGTGTGGAGTCCAGGTCCAGCTCCCTGCTGCAGCCAGCTGGGACTGCCCAAATCACCAAAGCTCTCCAAATATTTTCCAAATTAATTTAGAGAGCTTCAAATCAATTTGGATCTTTTAATTGGTCCTCTGATTCAATTTGGAGACTCAGCTACCGAATCGGGCCGAATCTTCTCTAAATCAAATCAGCAGCCAAAGCTTCACACAGCCCTATTGAGCAGCAGCACAGCAGATTGGCTGGCCTGCAGAGGGCGAAGAGAGGCAGCAAGGTCCGGAGCTGTGACAGTAAGTGCTTCCAAGAGCCTGACTTTTCCCACCCCAGGCACCCAGTAGCCTGATGGCCCCAGGAGAGCACACGGGAATGGGGGTTCAGCTGGTGCTCACCTAGGACCAGGTCAGCCCAACTGAATTAGCTGTGCACCTGTGCATGTCCAAGCCCTGATCTGAGGCCGGGCAGCACATGGGCCCTGGTACAGATCATCTTGTCTCTGAAATGTTATAAACTCTCACAAAAAGCTTCTTTCCCACGGCTCTCCAGGGAGAGGTCACACTTGGCAGTGGGGATACTTTAATAGTTTCTAGGGTTGGAACATACCTGAACAGATCATCAAGTCTGATCCCCTGCCCTGGGCAGGAATGAGTGCTGGGATCATAATACCCCAGCCAGATCTCTATCCAACCTCCTCTTGAAGACCCTGGACCTGCTTGTGATGCATCTGTAGATGCACAACAAGGTGCAGTTAGCCTTACTGACTGCTTCCTCACATTGGTGGCTCATGTCCATCTTGGAGTCAACAATGACTCCAAGATCCCTTTCAGCCACTGTGTTGTTGAGAAGAGTGTCCCCCAGCCTATAGGTATGTTGCAGGTTCCTTCTCCCTAGATGCAGTACCTTGCACTTGTCTGCACTGAATTCCATTCTATTCTCATCTGCCCACCTCTGTAACCTGTCTAGATCTAGTTGGATTCTGTCCCTTCCCTCCAGTTCGCCCACTTCTCCCCACATCTTTGTGTCATCAGCAAATTTGGACAGTGCTCTTTCCACGCTCACCTCCAAGTCACTGATAAAGATGTTGAATAGCATAGGCCCGAGGACCAAGCCCTGGAGGACTGCCCACATCTGTCCAGGTCAAAAACAGCCCATCCACCACCACTCTCTAGGTGCAACCATTGAGCCAATTTGCCACCCGTTTGACTGTGTAGGCATCAATGCCATAGTCGCCTAGCTTTTTTTGTGAGAATGGAGTAAGAAACAGTGTCAAAGGCCTTCTCGAAGTCCAGGTAGATGACATCCACCTCAACGCCCGCATCCAAGGACTTGGTGACCTGGTTGTAAAAGGAAACAAGGTTACTAAGTCAGGATCTGTCCACAATGAACCCATGTTGGTTGCCCCTGAGCATCACCTCCCATGCTGGGCCCCTGCAGATGTGCTCCTTGATAATTTTCTCAATGGTCTTCCTAAGGACTGAGATGAGACTAACTGGCCTGTTACCCAGGTTCTCCTTTCTACCCTTCTTGTAAATGGGTACCACATTGGCCCTTTTCCAGTCCTCTGGGACCTGGCCTGAGCACCACAAGTGCTCATACAGCCATGCTAGAGGCCCTGCTATGACCTCTGCCAATTTGCTTAAGTACCCTCAGATAAAGAGCATCCGGATCTGCTGATTTAAACACGTTCATCCCCTCTAGGAGTTCCCTAACTAGATCATCCCTCACCCTAGGCATGGCGTCATGTTCCCTGAGCCTGTCCATAATCCTAGTGAGGGAGTTGTCCCAGTCCCTGCTCAATAATATGGAGGCAAAGAACTCGTTGAAAAGATTGTCTTTTCATTTGCTGCAATCACCAGATTGCCAAGCCTGTCCTGTAGGGGCCGCACGTTACCTGGTGCCTTCTTCTCACTCCCTATGTATTTGAAAAAGAACTTTTTGTTATCCTTAATTCTGGTAGCCAGCCCTAGTTCCATCTCCGCCTTGGCCTTCCTAACCACCTCCCTGCAATCACAAGCAATGGAGGTGTAATCCTCCTTGGTAGTAGCCTCTTGCTTCCACTGATTCTATGCCACCTTTTTTGCCCTTAGGCCCTCCTGGATACCTTTACTGAGCCAAGTTTCTGGAAGCCCAACCAGGTCTCAGGATGTGGCCTCAGGGTTGCCAGCACCCACAGCCAGGTCAATGTGGATGTACCAGCTCTGCCAGAGGCGAACAATGTACTGCACCATCCTCCTCCAGTGACTGGTGGTGGTCTCAGAGGAGTGTATGGAGAGTGCACAAACCTGGCAGGTGGAGCATTTTGCCTGTAAGGGTACATGGGACTGAGCAGACCAGGCTGAGCTCGTGGCCCTGGCATGCAAGCAGCTCCATGTGCTGCGGGAGCAGAATACCATCCTGGGTGAGGCAGTGCAGGCCACAGATGATGACCACCAGGTTCTGGACACTATTCTGGCCCTAGAAGCTGTTCACTGCCCAGCAGGATGCCTCTGTCTGAGCCTGGGGTGAGGATCTGCAGCTCCTCCAGCTCCAGGAGCCCCTGCCCTGGCCTCCGTTCTGGGACCACTACCACCCAGACCCCCACCTGGGCCCACTCTCACCACTCACCCAAATTCCACATGGGCACAGAGCCAGAGCTGCCAGCACCAGGGTCAAGAGCACATTCCATTCCTACTGGTCATGGACAGTACCTGGCAGAGTGGGAGCCACCCACACCATGTTTATCAGCCCATCAAGAAAACAAAAGCTTCTCTCATTAGTTCAAACACTTAGCTCCAAAAAGCCCTAAGCAGACACTCCTGTCTGCCTTTTTCCTGTCTGCCTTACACAAACACCTCTCAACATTAGCTATCATATCACATGCTGGCTACATCTGCACTTTGGCTGAGGGGAGAAGGGAATCCCTGCTTGATGAGTGGTGGTGGGGGGACACAGGGAAGCCAGACATACCCTACTGTGCCTGAAGTCTCTGCTGGAGCTCCAGCCAGGGAGCAGAGGGGAGGGGCCAGCCCTTCTGTGGAGTAAACAGCCCTGCCCAGGGCTGCAAAGCATCTGGGATACTAGGGGACTCTGGTTTAAGTTAAACCAGAAAGGGTTCTGGGATAGACCTTCCATAAAGCAGTTTAACCCAAAACAGTTAAGTCTGATACTACATTCAACCAGGTTTATCTCAAACTGGTTTCAGCCATTTTTAGACTGGTTTATGTACACTGGACATCCATTCCGTTACAGGTTTAAACCAGTTTCTGATCACTTAAACTGGTTTATGTGTAATGTCTGTCCTTAGCCTGTCTCCAGTGGTGACATGTAAGGGGTGCATGCAGGTGCACCCCCTATAAAAAGGTATTGCCGACACTGTCACCAGCACCTGCAGGTGGTCACTGCTCACCGCCCCCCCCCTCCCCATCACTGACACTGCTGGCAGTGTCTGTAGGTGGTCAGCGATCCCCACTAGCAACCGCCAATGCTACCAGTGGCATCTGCCAGTGGTCGCTGATCCCTGATCCAAACCACCCCACCACTGACAGCACTGGCAGTATCTGTGGGAGAGCCTGCTTACCACTGCCATGCTCCCAACACCGCCTTGCCCCCCCAGCCACCGATGACATGCATCATTCATGCCTGTCTCTCTCTGTCTATCTATGTGTGTCTGTGTTTTCCCAGCACTGCAAGGAGGGGCCAGGCCAGCCCAAAGAGGTCTCATGGGGGAGGGGGCCTCCAATTTTCTCCTTGCCCAGGGCCCCAAAAATGCTTAATCTGCTTCTGCTGGTGAACCCCTAGAATGTGCTCCTTCTACTCCCTCCCCCCCTCCCCCCCCCCCCCCCCCCCCGTTCTGAAAACAGCACAAGCTGGCAGGGAGGAAAAGCTGTTGCTGGCAGAAACTGGCTCCCGGCTCAAAACCAGCAGCTAGATTCCTCTTCTCACTGGACCCAACAGTGAACTTCTGTTTGGTCCAGGAGATGTGTTGTAACTCAGAACAATTCCTGCAAAGCATTCTGAGCTACAGTAGAGAGCTGCACTTTTGTCTGCACCTGTAATTACAATATATGTTGAAGCAGATACAATCTGTTTTTCTAACTTTTATGGCCAGATTCTTGTTTCTGCTGTAACCTTGTAAATGAAATTAGCATCCTTCTATGTTTTTTTCATTAGCAGATCATGAGTGACAGGGGTAAAGTCTCATAATGAATAATATATAGAGTCCAATTTAATATTAATCCTGTTGTAATATTTAATTCCACCAGCGTATCTGAGAGCAAGTATTAATGCATGGGATTTTAGAAATGATCTAAACTATTTTTTATTAAACATGTTAGTATTCTAAAATATTAAAAATTACATTTAAAGCATATTTTAAAAAATGAATGAGTTTTTTACTGGCTGCTACCTCGTACATGAATTCTGCAATGCAAACTATTTTGTCTTTGCTTAACTTTTCCCAGATATAAAGGTTTTCTATCTTTTTCCCCAAAGACAGAGAAAGGCTTAAAGGCTTTTGTTATCTCTTTAGCTATTCAAATAGAATGATTTAAATCAAGTGAGTATTAAAGGGACTCTTTCATTTTGGTTACTTTCTTATTGATCAGTATTTCTTCCAGAACACTTGTAGTTTTTGCTATAGCTGAAGCAAAGTAACTTCAAACGATCGGAACATCTCAACATGACTGATGAAAATGCTATAGATGAAACAGGTTTGAAACACATAAAAAGTGTGTGTGTGTGTTTATGTAGCACCTAATTCTCCCTGCCATTTGGAAATCTATGTATGAGAAGCAAAGTTTTTCCTGTGATTTATCTGATATTAACTCTTGCTTTAAAAAGGTTTTAAACCCAATTTCCACATTACAATGGACTGTTGACAGGTACCGCATAAAGAAATATTTAAAGATCTCCTAAAAGGAATTGTCAATAATCTGAATTTTAATGGAAAGATTTTTTTTTTCCTTTCAAAAGACACAAGTCATAAAAATAAGATACTACAACCTTAGAGACAAATCTATTCAAATATATGCAGACTGTCTCTGATCACCATTCAAAACATTTCACCTGAATGTTGACAACCTTACAAATCCATGCTGGAATGTTTTTCTCCAGTCTTAACTTACATGCACAATCAATTTTCAATTATTTAATCAGTGTCTTAGTAGTTGCATCCTTTCAAAAACACACATACCAAATCCCAATCCCAATTAATGAAATAAACTTCAATTAGTGAGCTATTAAACCAATTTATACAAACTTCATGTGTTCCTTTAAAACATTTATACAGTTAATAAAGACTAAATGATTGTGAATACCTAATTCCAGATAAGGGACAGAGGGTTTATTATTGTTTTAAATACAATAATAAATCATGAATTGAAGTACTGTACTTCTAAAACTATTCCCCAATATTCAGATTCTTCAGTATTATGTACCCACAAAGACAAACTATACAAATCCCAATTGCTACACATTCAGACAATACATCTCACTTAAACTGAAAATAAAGTATGTAAATAAATGTCTTTAATTACACAACAATGGGACTATTAATAAATTCTGTTCAGTGGCCATAATCACATGATAAGCTTGTGCTTAATAGTATATTTTCTAATAATATACATTAATACATCTTATTCACTGTCACACACCTTGTCAGTTGATTCAACCTACTTTGTTGTCTGTTGTACTTGATTTTTATTTTGTAGGACTTATCTACACAGAAGTACATTATAACTAGCCAGGGTGCAGCAGTTTATAAATTTCTGTGCCCATGTAATGTAATTCTTTAGTACAAAGTAACTGGTGAATTATTGTAGTGTTTTTTACACCTGTTGGAAGCAGTGGTAAATACCTTATTTACTTGCGTACGTGTGGCAGGGCACTGTTTGTGCCTGCCACTTAAAGGGCCAGAAGGCAGCAGGGGGCAGGTGCCTGATGATGGCGGCCATTTTAGATTTAGGGCTGCCCATATGAGCAGGGCAGTTCTGATACTGGAGGCCAGGCAACAACATTGCCTGGTCGGAGGGATGCTGTTATCATCTGGAGGTAAGGGAGGAGCTGGAGGGGATGGCTAGGAGGCTTCTTGGTCCTGGGCATGACCTAAAACTGCATCCTGCTACGAGTGGGTGGCCTGGTGGGGTTCTCAGTGGCATGGGAGCCCCCAGGAAATGCCAAGCCAGTTACCACCCCAGTGAAAGGTGGGTTGGGGTGCCTTAACCCCTAGCCCCCACAACTGGGTGGGTTACCCCTTTGCTTAGAGGGCCCAGAGGGTGGACCCACAGAAAAAGTAAGGGCCATAGACTCAGGCCTGTCTGAATTTCCCCTGACTGCCCCATGCTAGGGCCAGGACCGGAAGGGCCAGGGGCCCACCGTGAGAAATGCCCAAAAGCTAAGGGCCTGGGATTACATAGATGCCATCTGTGAGGCTTGGGCTGTGGTGCAGGGGAGGAAAGGAGCTGTAGATAGTGCCCCCTGGCATCGGGGCAGAGAATGGGCAGCCTCCCGCTTATTAACATCTATTTAACTAATTAACAACAAGGTGTGGTGGGCGATAATGCAGGTGGTTATCCCAGGAACAGGTGGGCAGGCCACAGGGAAAGCAGCTCTGAGGAGGCCCCCTGTTACAGTACCATACATATCCTTCCCCCCAAAATCAGACCCTTCTGCCCAAGAAGGAGTGAGTGTCTTAAATGGGGAAGATGGGTTTTCTTGACAGGAAAAGAAGTGAATCTGAAGATACTAACTGCCATGTTACTGCAAAATGGCTGTTGCTTTTGTCTGGCTCAGCAAACACAAGTGGCGGAGTCTTGTCTTAATTCCCTCACAGACATGGCTGTTGGCTGAGCACTGAGTTTGTGCCTGAAGCAGAAAGCTGGTAGTATCTTCATGAGGTCTGTGGTGTGGAAACTACGTTTTATTTACAGGAGCTTATATAAATAACTATTTACAGTAAAGAAGTACAGTACAGTTCTTTAACTTACAGTAAAGAAGTCTTGCACCCTGTTAAAGGCTGGTGCTCAGCCAAGGCAAATCAGTTTCACTGTCAGGCTTGTTTATGGAGCATATCTCACATTTCAACAGAGCTCTGTGCCTCCTCACTTTATTGTTAGGGGTCCACTCAATTTGTGATTTTGCAGAAACTGAGAAGTCCAGGATTGTACATTAAATCAACTTTTTAAAAATCTCAATAAAAATAAAATGCTGACTTCCCAGTGGGAGCCAGTGGTCCTCACTGCTGCAGCCCAGCCTCACAGCCATGCAGGGGAGGGGGAGATAAGGTACTAGTTGGAAGGGCATCAAAAAGGGCAGCAGACAAGATGGTGGCTGCCCCTTCATCCCATCTTCCCCACTATGGCCTCACCACCAATCAGTGCCAAAAGGCAGGGCCAATGGAGCACATCTAGAAAATATTCATGAAATTTGCTCTTTATGCCATGACCAGCCTTTGAAAATTGTTTAGTTTCACCGAGATTTAAGTGGGTCCTAAGCCATTATGCATCCCAGTCAGTGGAGACATGTAGGGGATGCACGGGGGTGCACGTGCACCCCCTGAGAGTGCCTTTGCACCCCCTGATGTGCCGCGCTTGCCACTTAGGCAACAGGCAGGGGAGCAGGTGGAAGCACCAGTGCCCCCCCTGTGACTGCCAGCCAGGAAGTGACCATGGTGCTCCGCCCATTTGGTGAGATTGGCTGTGGGCCCCTCCCCACCCAGTTGCTGACTAGTTGCTGGAGAAGCACATGCCCCATGATCCCAGTGGACTACATTGAGGTCCTGGTTCTCCTCATTCTCCCATGAAAGGTGAAGACTGAGGAAATGCAAGGTCCAGATATATAAACACAGATGTTTTCAAGGAAATCGCCAAGAGGATAGCAGAGCATAATCACAACTCAGTGCCATGACTAGCACATTGGGCATGTATACATGTTCTGGCACATGCTCAGATGCATTCTAATTAGAATACATCAGAGCAGACTTGATTAACTGAGTCTGCTGGAGCATTCTAATTAGAAAAATCCAGCAGCCTCAGCATCATGTGTATTCAGTGTCCTCACATTTAAAAATGGCAGTGGGGCACTTTACCTAAAGCTCTTTGAACAAGTTCTAGGTAAAGTACCCCTGCTGCCATTTTGAAGTGCAGGGCACTGAATACACAAGATGCTGTGGGCATTTTAATTAGAGTGTCTCCTGACAGCTGCTCTAATTAAAACATTCCCCCACATCCATGTAAAGATGCCCATTATAACTACTAAGAATTTGAAAATGACTTCCAAGAAAGCGAAGGACAAAAGACAGATCTGTGGAAGTGCTTAAACAATTTGTCTATATTATAACAAGCTGGACAGGATTTTGAAAATGGTACAACCTGTGCTTTGTCTTGAACACAGACAAGGCATACAGAGATACTGAGTACAGCTTCACCAATGACTCCCTGCCCATAGAGGTACCTGACAGCCAGGAGCTATTCAGTACATGAAACCCAGATCAAGATCCTATTGACACACATGGAAAAGTTATATTACTCATTTTTTACTGCCATTCGCTCTGTCCCACTGCCATACATGCAAACTAATGAAACATATAGAACTAATGGTAGTTTAGCATATGCATGAAAGACTATCCCTTAGGGTCTGAGAGTGTTGCTTCTCTCTCTGCTTGCAGATTTCTCTTCACCTCCCCATGTTATGTAGTTGTTCATTCTCATTGAAGATAGGCAGACATGGACATTTAAATATTTTACCATTTGGTTTTGATTTTTGTGCCACAGTTTTTGATTTAAAGGCTTCCTTCAAGTACACAACAGTCTTTAGTTTTCCATTTTACAGCATTTCTCATTAAGGTATTGCTCAGCTGAAGTAACAAATGGTTTAATTGCCTTTCACACAAGATGAAATGGACAACTCTCCTTGGTGTTTAGATGCTGAATAAGTATGGCTGTCATCCTGTGGTAGAACTACTGTGTGCTCTTATTGAGATCTGACTTCCATTTTCCCTGGAAGATCCACAATGGGTCTAATCTTGTTGCCCTGTGGGGTCAGGCCAATTCTCAGGATCTCAATATTGCACTGTTAGACAGGAGGGTGTGACACAATTGCACATATACAAACACACAAATCAATTAGGTGCACACACACACACACACACACACACACACACACACTACCAAGTCAGGCACATACACATCCAAACCAGCCTAGGCACATGCATACCTATCACCAATTCAAGCACATACACACTACACACCAACACTTAGACAACAATCAGTTGTCAATATGCACACACTCTATACACATACACGGATCACTAATTCGTATATCACACACACAGTGTGTGTGTGTGTGTGTGTGTGTGTGTGTGTGTACACCAGTTCACACACATACCACCCACCTACACATATACACAGATGAGTTCCTAACTTGGATGGTATGGTATGTATGTGTGTGTTTAGGGTACTTGGGATACCTGAGGGAAGGTTAAGGTGAGAGAGAAAGTGTAAGGAGTGAAAATTGCTGGAACCGGGATTAGAACCAGTAGACTAGAGAGAAGATGGTCTGAGGAACTGAGGCTTGGGGTTACTTAAGGTCAAGTGACCCCAGGGTTACTCAAAGTCACTGGTGCAAGGGAAAAAGTCTGGTGGCAAGGAGGAGACAGGCAGGAAAGAAACTGCAGCAGAAACCTGGGAGCTTGGGGCTGCAAACTGAGGCAGACAGTTGGGAGTTTGGGGGGAAACTGAAGCAGGCAGCTGGGAGTTCAGGGGGCAGATAAGTGGTGGCAAGGAGGAAACAGTCAGAAAACAGACAAAAACCCAACTCAGGGTTTCAAAATAACAGGTTTATTAAAGAGACAACACACTACACAGTCCCATGAAGTTATTGGTTCCCCCACACACACGAGCACTTACAATGGCAGCAAGAGAAAGAGACTCAGTGGAAGGGCTAGAGTCCAGGTAGGGAAGAGAAATAGACTCCAAGTCCTTTGTTGAAGGGGTGGGGGGGTGATAGCTACCTATCCAGGCTGGAAAGGAGTCTTTGTCCAGCAGATGTTGTCCAGAGGGGGGTCGCCGGCAGGGCCTCTGGGTGGATAGGTGGTGTGGCATGGTGCTGGTCCAGATGGAAAGGGTGTCCCAAGGAGTCAGTCTTCACTACCCCTTTTTATGGGGCAGACTACCTCTGATCTCCTATGGGGGGGCATGTCCAGGCAAGGTCAGTCCTGTTCCAGAGGGCTCCAGGTGTTCTTACTGAGCATGTGCAGCCTTGGCACAATGGTGGGTTGCCTCATCTTTTGTTTCTTGAATGCTGAGGGTAGTTCCAATGTCTGGGTCATTGGTCCAGGTATTGGTGTTGATGGTTCGGTCATTCAGAAGGAGCTATTTTTAGACCTACTGACATTGTCTCTCAAGCACCTGCATTCATCCCCATTCATTCAGGACCCAAGTTACATAGGAGGGGTATGTGTGAATCATAGGTTACACAACCGGGCCTGGGGACAAGATAGAAACTTAACAAACAAAATGGAAACTTGACATGAGTTATGCTAACTTACATATGTAGGCCTAAATCATATAGTACCAGTAAAACAGTAATATAGAACAGTAAAAATCAATATAAACATAATAATTATACAATATAAAGAAGGAGAAAAAACATAACAAATACAACTTGCTACCAAAATAAAATGCTGATGTTTAGCCTATGTCTTAGCTCACTTATACTTATCTATAGGGAATAGAGAGGGAGAGACAAAGTCAGAAATGGTTGGGGAAGGGGAGGGAATGTATTTTAATATTAAAAAAAAGAAAAACTGGGGGGGTTGCTACAATCTATGGCATTACAACTTACATTGGGCAGGTTCCAAAAGGATTTCTAGCGGTAGAAGAAACAATAACACCTTCCTGTGGTCTCAAAGACATGTATTGTGGAAGAGCAGCAAACACTAAAGAAAGGAAAAGAAGGAATCCATTTCAGAACTTTATTCTGTCCTGGATCCACAAAGAAAGATCAAGTTGGGTGCTGCTAGAAGGAATTGAAAGAAGTAACCTGGGGGTGGTAGGCTGTGGCACCTGATCAGCTCTATGGGAATATTTTAATGAAGTGGTTAGCTGAATAACTGCATTTACATGCATACTATATGCAGCTTTCCTCCCAAAAAATTCAGCCCTTCAAAATTGGAGTGTGTGCCTGAGGCAGGGAAGGTGGTTTTCTGTACTGAAAAAGTTGCAGCTAGAGACTGAATGATGCTGAGGAGTGGGCTCCACCCCGACTGGCTGGGGCCAGCATTCAGCTTTGTGAACCAATGCTATAACAGTTACAATTCTTCATGATTCCTTCCCAAAACAGTACGTGTGTATTACGGGGTTGGGGGGAGAGGATATAAATGTGATACTTTTAAAGCTATTGTATTAATAACAGATGATAATCAAAGATATGTCATGCTTTTCTTGCAGTTCTAAATATTCATGGGAATATAATTTTCAAATACAGCTGAGATATGGGACACAATGGGTGCATCTACACAGGTACTTTACTGCATAGCATAATAATTAGCTTCACAGTAAAGTGTCACCATATACACATATTTCAGAATTAGAGCACAGTAAACTAATTCTGCCATAGGATAGTACTGTCAGGGACAGTATTATTTTATGGCAGAGTACTTTACTGCAGCAAAACACATGTCTAGTCAGTGACCGGGGGCATAAATTGCTCCCAGTCAGCCCAGCCAGCTGGGGGCCTGCTCTGCCTCTGCTCAAATAGCTGCTGTCCCAGGTACATATGTAGATGTGCCCTGGAGCAGTTGACTCTAACTTGAACTGCTCCTGCATTTTCTGAATCACATTAATTGCACATGTAAATGCACCCAATGTGTAATAAAACCCCAGATGAGGGACCTAAAAATCACTGGAAAATGGATAATCCTAACAGCTTATGAAAGAAAAAGGCCTAAGTATTTTTTAATGTAGATGTCACCTAGGAGCATCACATTTCTGTTGTTGGTTATTTTCTATATGAATGAAGATACTTTCCATAACAATTCACTGATTTAGGCCTGATAGGAATTTGTGTCATTATTTTCAGTGGAAATAGATTTGGCCATTGGTTGTTCCATTCACTTTTCTCAAAGATTCCTCTTATTTGTGTTACACAGATTTTCATTAAGTGACAAGTTTCTACCATAAGAAACCTACTGTAATATCCGATTTCCCCATTGGAATATCTAACACACAATTAATCCAAAATCTTTTTCTTGTCCTAAAATAATGTTGAGACTGTTCTATCACAGGCTTTAGCCACAGGCTGAATTTCTTTACCTTTCCATTCACTCCATTGGCCAATATATATGATTTTAGTTCAGCACAGGATTGTTAGACTTTAATTTGTTTTTTTCTTCCCATACAAGGCAATGCCAATTCTAAAGATAGTCAATGTAATGCTGCTGCCTGGCCTCAGGCTAACTGAGCAAAAGAAATATCATAATGGGTCTTTCTTAAAAAAAAAATCTTTATATTTTTTCTCTCAGCTAATATATGGTGAAACCAGTGTTTTCAGCTCCTTCTAACTCCATCTAATCTTGTCTGACTGCTATAATTTTCAGGACTGTCCATCTTCTATTGTTGCATAAATGTATCTCTGCTGCTTCTGCTTTCTCACCTTAGGCAAAGTCATGTCTTTAAGGATTCATATAGGGCAGAGGGTTCTGGTTTGTTTGTTTTTTTAATCAAACTTCACATCTGACCTTGAAAATCCTTAGAACTCTAGTCCTTTATAACCTTTTCTTTTTGTTGATAGGTATCATTAAAAATGTGGCTATGGTCTGTCCTATTGGAGTTCCAATGTACTAGATCAAGGGTTTTCAACCATTTTTAATAAGTGTACCCCTTCTGAGTCAAGGTTTCAACTCCTGTACCCCCTTATATTTTCTCTTGTTTTTAAGGGATGGGGAGGCAGATTGAGGCCCCTGCAGCAAGGGAGTGAGTGGGGCTGGGGCAGGCACTGCACAGCCAGGGCAGAGCGGGGCAGGCATGGGATGGAGCCATGAGGGCACAAAGGGGTGGGGGGGCAGCTCCTGCCACTGTGTGCACCCTAGGAGAGCAAGGGGGGGGGCCATTCCCCCAGATCTGTGCATGGGGTGGGCTGGGGCTGAGGCAGCGCTGGGCTTTTCCCAGCGGGGGTGCCAGGCCGGGCTTTGCTTGGGGCAGGAAGTAGCAGCGCTGGGAGCGGAGCTACAGGAGGAGCTGCAGCCACTCCAGAATTTGCTATGGTCCCCACCAGCCCTCCTCCCAGTGCCACTGCCACCCGGCCCCAGCACAGTGCAGCCCACCCCCACCCCCACTGGGAAGAGCCCAGCACAGTCCCAGTCCCAGCCCACAGCAGCAACCCACACAGATCCAGGGGCATGCACCCCCCCCCCATGCTTCCTGGGGTGCTCATAGTGGTAGCACTGGGATGGGGGGCCAAATTGGGGGGCTTGCATGTGGCAGGCACTGCTGCTGTTGCCACCCACCACCACTCATCACCCTGTGCTGCCACTGCCTCTGCACCCATGCCACTTTCCTTCACGGGCTGCTAATGGGCCTTCCACCCAGCCAATCAGGTGCTGCCTGTCAGCAGCCCATGGAGCTACATATGTAACCAGCTATGGGAGAGCAGCACAGGCACAGTGGTGGCAGCAGGTGGCAATGGCTGTGGCAGCTTCTGCATGCAAGTCCCCCCACTCTGGCTGGCCAGGTGGTGCCTGTGTCATCCACAGAGGGGCATCACTGCCCTCACACCACCCCCCCCCGCCTGGCTCTGCTCTTGGTAACAGGCATAGAAACACACTTCTCCCCAACCCCCTGATATTCACACCCTTGCTGCTCTCCAGGAATGGGGTGGAAGAGAGCAAGCTGAGGTGCAGGGGAGGCACTGCAGTATACTGTGGGAGGCCGGTGCCACCCAGCACGCTCCACCCCCTCCTCCTCCACCAGGTTAGAGGCAAAATGTGGGAACACAGTGGAGGAGATGCTGCCATTGTGCCCCAGGGAGTGCTCCACCCCGCCCTCCTGCACATACCCCCTTATGGCCTAAGTACCCTTGGGGATACACATACACCCAGTTGACAACTCCTGTACTAGATACTTCTCAGGATTCTACGTTCCTAAGCATCATAACAATTCCCAACACACAATAGTTTCTTCAAAATGGTCTGAATTTCCTTTACTTAAATGTTTAGGTATCTGTAATCTGCCAATAAAATTCTGCTTGTGCTGGACCTCATGTTTACTGTTCTGCATGTGACCTGTTTATAAATATTTTCATCTAACCAGCCACATACAATTTTATTATTATTTATCAACATGCTATTGTATAGGTTTTTTAAATATCTTTCTATAAAGCACAGAAGCACAATAGTTCTAAAATAAGAATTTTATAAAATTCATAAAAGATTTCAAGGACTGAAATTCCTGGCTTTGCACATCATGCCCTTGAAATACTAATACTCTGAATACTGTATTTTGGTATTGTGCAGTATGTGCAGAATAAAGTTTTGGGAAAAAGACAATGTGCAGTGGGGCTGAATCACAGCCAGATTTAAAAATAGATTAAGCAGCAGCAGTAGCAGCATGCTATCGACTGTGATTTGTCTCCCTCCCCCAGCATTTTTTGTATATTTTCAGGTACCATAATTCACAATTGAATAGCTATAAAGTCTATTTCATGGGTGGTTAATAAAATTATGAATCTCACCAAAAACCATATGGCATGCATTGCAACCTGGACTTGCTGAACTAGGGAGAGAAATTATCTACAAATAAGTTGTGTGGAAGCTTTCCACAGTCTCCTTATGTGACCCTGTACAAGGCTTTAAATGTTTGAGGTCAGAGGGAACAAAAATATTCATTTCCAAATGACTCATTCTGAATACACCACTAGATAAATTAGAATAATTCTAGTTAACCAACTTTGAAAACATTCTGGACATTGATCATTAGCACTGTATATACTGGTTTGGCAAAAAGCTTTTCCTGATGTTTGTCTCCATGTTTAAAAAAAAAGAAATAAAAAAACCCACACACATGCTCAAAGACAAAAACCTTTGGTGAGACTGCCCCCTACAGAAAATAAATAATGTTTATTTAATTTGTACATCTTATTCTTAAGTCAGTTCAGAAAGACAGCAGAGTAGTTTATCTACATTTCGGGTGGGGGGGTTGTGCTTTTTTGTTTATGCTGTTTAATAACTGCAAGTCTATCAAAGTTGTATGAGAAATTTGCACTAGGTGCTAAAAAAAAAAGCATCCCAAGTCCATGTAAACACTTTGTGTAGCGTTCTAGAAGGTCCTGGAAGGTGCTTACATTTCCCTTAGATAAATGCATAAATAAATCTTTCAAGATTTCAGAAGACAATCTGTCACCAACATGCCACTGCACACAGCCCAGTGTCAGATTTTACCTTCTGGCTGTATGATATATCCTTTGGCTAGTCTCTTTCCCTGGTAGTACATTTTCTATAATTTTCTCACAATCAAAAATGAAGGCTTCAATTCAACCACAGTCAAAATTACTTTGAGGGATAGGATAGGATAGGTGTTTAGGTGTTCAGGAAAATTTCAGACACTAAATTGGTTTAGGGAATGATTTAAGTCCCGTCTAGTTTTGTGCCAAGGTAAGAAACCTAAATATAACATGGCTCCTAAGTGTTCTAAAACAGCATGATGGATGTTTTGACCAATGCTATGGTTAAGCTAGGAAATATTATTATCTGAACATATATGCAGCAACAACAATTTTGCTTGGACTGTAGATCATTAACTATCCTTGACCTTCCATTACACCTTCATTCCAAGCCGTGGAGAGTCCCTGGGATCATTGCTTATCATTTGCAACTAGATGAAGTGAAGATAAACCCATGACTATCACTCCAGAGTTTCTCCTGACCTCAGTTCCAATGTCAGTGCCCAAATTGCAGGAGCTTTGTCTTCGAAACAGGCTATGTGAGCAAAGAATGCCCAGCAGTGATAATTAATGACATCTTCAACCTTCCCTTATCTGGGTTTCATTGTTAGATCTGTATTGGGGATGAAGTTCAACAAATTGATGCTCAGTATTAACCTCTTGTAGCACATATGAAATGTTTCCAGTTTCTTGGTATCACATCTGAGCATCATCCATGTACTATATCCAGACAGTAGTGTTGGAAAGGCATAGGTTAAATAGGTCCTTGTAGAGAAGTTTATCTATTTTTAATTCTAGATCCTGTATAGCAATTCTTATATTGTTGAAGCTGCTAAGTAAGTTCCTCTTAGGCTATGAACTGATGCTGTCCTTAGAACCAGATCAACTGTTCTGGGATGCATCCCAGCATCACAGATCTGCTACACTGGGGAACAAAGATGTTGCCCTTTGTCCCGCAGGGTCAGGCCCTTGATACAATTGGAGCTTCAGTGGCCCAATCCTGTGAGATAACTGCAAAGTGAGGTGTGTTCCCTGCTTGCAGATGCATGCCTTGGGAATCCAGGCAGGGGATTCACCTAGGCAGAGTGTAGTTGTTTTGTAGTTCTTTTGTTGAAACAGCTATAAATGAACATCTTCCATTTTCTTTCCCAGCAGAAATATAAATGAACCTGTACAATGTTTTATTTTGGAAGGAGGGAAACAGGAATAAAAGCACAGAGAGCCTTACTTCTTGATGCTATGGGAATCATTTTAAGGAGACTAAGATCTTTGAAATGAAGATAATTGTATTACTTAACTGGCCAAAATAGCCATAGTACTAATGCCTAGCTAGTAGTCCTGCTCTCTTCTCTCAACCGGACTAAAATCTCATTCTTGAGGACTTAATTTCTTTCAGCTCCAAATTAAGAGGCCAGTCTAGGAGTAGCTAATCATCTTCAGCTCCTATTCAGAAGGATGAGACTTGAGGTTACTGGCATTTAGCAACTCACAAGGTTATGCTTAAAGTTAACAACATTTTCACAAACCACACAGAACTTAAATGAATATTTTACTAGCATGTTGGGTGTGAGAATAAGACATGATTTACAATATACTTATATACCATATTTACATACCACACATACTCGTTTACCAAAAATCAGCCCTTCCGAACTGTGCACCTTAAAGGAGAACGCTAATTTTCTATGCTGGAATGATAAAAGAGAAGTGAGGGAATGCTATAAAGTGGCTGCCATGCCTCTCTCCCTGCCAGCTTCAGGGGGGTGATGGGATGGAGTTCATCCTTCTGAGTCAGAGCTACAGTGTCAGTGAAGTCAATGAGAGCCACAGCATCTTTAAGGCCTGATGCTGGTTTATGCAGGTCACAAAGTGTGTGGTTATTCTATGAAAAGTGTTCTTCTACACATGTTTGCGTGTCTGTCTTTCATCTTTTTCCTTTGATCATTCATTTTGATGCATAGTTTTTTAGTCTACTTTCACCCACATATTTTCGATTAGGCTCTTCTAGATTATAGTTTCTGCTATGTCTAGCTAAGTTAAACAATTATATATTTCTTTATAGTATCCCACGATAGGCCATGCACATTCATAGACTTGCTGATATAGCAGCTTAGTATTTGAAAGGCTTGTCTTGTGAATATGGTTTCTTTCTGTCTTTTTAGAAAGAGTAGGTAAAAGCATCCTATGAAATGAAATGTTCTTTGGGGACTATTTACAATTACATATGATTTCCTTTCCTCTTCTGTTCTGTGCACAAGCCAATAATAAGGATAGAAAAACTAGGACTGTAATGGAGCTTAGGAAGCCATCTAGCAATAAACCTATTAAACAAGGATAACATTGAAAAGAAAAATTATACTGTATAGAATTAATGTATGTTGAAAACCAATATTTATATTTATATGTAAGTGGAGTCATTTTCTGTTGACTCCAAAATATCTTGTATCTGTTTTTCCCTTTTTCTAATCCTCAAAGTCATAGAGCTTAACTCATAAAAGACAGAATTTTCTTTAATTCAAATTCAATTTAAATAATATATGATTAGATATATGTTTGTCTTGTAAATTCAAGTTATATTCTTGTCAGCAGGAACCAAGAAGCTGGCTAGTGGAAAGAAAAAACAACTTCTTCCTTCCTTTGCTTTGTCCTAGCACCTTCCTTCCCTTGCCAACAATCACAATTCTCTCTTCAAAGAGAACACACGGTGAGTCACAAAAGGCCTAATTTTTCACTTTTTATTTTGTTGTACAAGCTGAAGCAAAATCAACAGTTCAACTCAAGGGCCTTGTCTAAGACAATTGACATTGTCTGTGACATGTCAGAATGGCTTCTATTATATCTCAACCAATTTAAGCAAAATGGAAAACATAAAAACAAGTATTTCCTTCAATACTTTAAAATTGAAAGACTGAGAAACTCCACTTTCCCTCTTGCAAAAATTTCAGCCCAAGCCAGCAATTGTACCTTTTGTCCTTAATAAGTGCAGAATAGAGATGCACCTCATAAACAAAACTGAATCAAATATGCATAAGCTTTTATGAGAGAGACCTCATATCACTAGATACTATGAAAGTAACAAAGGCTATCACACAGAGAGAGTGCTTATCATCTTGAGACCGTTTCTTGTGTAGATTGATTGCAGTCCATTTCATTTGACTGTTATTATATGCCATACGTGGACTCCAGTCCTCCAGATTCTTATCATGTGGTCAATGTGTGAGAGAGTTGATAGAACTGGGAACCTGATTCCTTTCTCTAGAACAACACAGCACTTTGAATAGGCTTTACTTTTGGTGAGACTCTGGATGCTCCCACTTCTACTGTTGTTACTGTCTTGTAACATTCTATCTGGCTACTAAAACACTTTATTTGAAAAGAAATGAGAAGAGTAATTATGGGATTTCAAATTTGGATGCTTAATTTGAAAGAGAAGTGGGTTTTTATCCATAAGCTCTGTTTTTAATGTTAATGTTGATTTCTTTTTAAATATTGTGTATTCCTATTTCATAAAGTGAGTATAGTTAGAGACAGGCAGCAGAAATTTCCCAGAAATTTACTACTAGAAATCCTGATTATAGGGTGAGCATACAGGCATTGCAGCCTGGAAGCACACCCTCTCCTTCAGGCAAGCTGGAACTAAGCTCTGGCCTTCGAGAAATACCTCCCACTGACCAGAGAAATGCCCCCAATGCCTTCCACAGACACTACAGGGTGTAGTGATCACCAGGATCAATAAATACAGGCATACAATGAATGAGAAGTACAACATACTAATTTGTGGAGTAGTATGCAACCTCTGAAGACCCTTTGTCTGTCTGTCTCTAGCTAATTTTAACTGAGGGACAGTCTCCCAATTCCCAACCTCTGTAATCTAAGTAAGAGAGTTCCTCCAAACTACAACACTGATCACCACATCTTTCTTCTTAACAATAATTACAAAAGTAATTTACACCCACATACAGAGGAGAGGTTACTACCATGTCATTTTGAAATGACTCTTTACCACTCATCTGTCTATCCCTCCCCCCCCACCACCCTTTTTTTACAGCAGTTTTAACAAGAAACTGTGAGTTTTTCAGGAGGTTTCACTTTCTTCTCAGACTGATGAAGTATAAGATCCAGTTTCTAATCATTTTTGTGTGAACCTTAATAGGCTTTACTCCTAACGCTAAGATCTGACTGACCTGCATGTTTGGCAGCTATGGTTCTGCACATAGGACAGAGTTCATTAGCTACAGACCGCTGAGGCTGATTTCCTCTTTCTGCATGATAATATTTTTATTTGTGTCCATAGGTACATTTCCTCCCATAAGGACATGGTTGCTTTTTGTGTTCTGAAACAATTGCTTTTTTTTCTTAAGAAGATTGTTCAAATTTGAGCTGTGATGAGGCATAAATGTTGTTGTGTCTTCTTGTACAGTAAGCATGCACTTATCTAGATTCAGGTTTTCACAAAATGCCAGACCAAAAATTGGTGTCATCTCCCTAGGTACCACAATAAGTAGGAATTGCTATACTCTATTTTTATTTTTTTATTGGATGCTAGCAATGCATCTCCCTTTCACTGGTATATTCATTCCTGTATAACAAGTTATTTGGATGTTTGTTGCACTCACTTTTGGTCTCAATTTTAATTTTCTATATTCATGCTCTGGCAAAGTATTAATCTGAGCTCCAATGTCGAGTTTAAATGGAATTTTAAATGGAATTTAATAATTCCTTTTATTTCCATTGCAAAAATCAAGTTCCTCTCATTGATTTTGCTTAATTAAACTATATCTATTAAAAAAATACTTCTCTACATTATACTCAACTGTATATACTTGAGGTTTTTGTGTTTGGGATCTACAACACCTGATAAAATGGTTCCTCTTGTTATATTTAAAACAGAGCTTTCCAAATGCAGTACACAGTTTGAGGCCATGTTGCCTTCCAAACCTGCTGCATGTCTGCCTGTGATCTTCCCCTTCCTTAGCTCCTTATCAGTGGAAAATTCCACCCTGCAAGGTGACTTTTTCTGGCCAAATTCATTCCTGCCTACTGAGTGGACAGGTGCATTCATATTTGGTGCATTTATATTTGCAGCCTGGACCTTCCCAGTTTTTCTGCTGTTCTGCACATTTGGATAGTCTCTTCTGTGCGGGCCGGGTCAGACCCCAGGCCCTTTTCGTCACTCTGCAAGCGGGCTGTGGCCGGCAGCCCGGGCAGGCCGGGTCGGAGAGGGAGGTCGCTGAGCTAGAATTAGGCACAGACACTTAACGGTTGATTTTAAGATTGTTTACTTACACCAAGATGGTCGTGGTGTAGGCTGAGAACTTGCTTGAGTTGCGGTTACAACAGAAAACACGAACACACATGGAGTTTGCTAGGCTCCACGCAGACAAAACTCCGGATGTCCAGGACAAGCGCGCATTAAACTCGTCGTTACGTCTTATAGTAGGCTCCGTTCGAAGACGGGAAGAGGTGGGCGGTGGATCAGGCCGCCAAACTCCTCTGAGCGACACACAGGGTTTCTATTACCCTGCCGCACACACCCAGAGTCCCCACGAGATGGATGCAGAGTCCTCTTCGGCTTGGGTGGAAACTGCTCAAGCCTCTTATATGGCTAGCAGGCCAATCGCTAGCCTCCACGTGTGAATAATTTAGCACTAGCCAATTGCGGGGCACAAATTTGCATACGACGAGCGGGAAATCTTTGCACCGTGCATTTCTGTGTTGGAAAGGGAAATGCACCCTGCAAAGATAGCTGCAAAGTGGCGGGAACACTCCTTTGCACGCGGGTTCTCTGCGCAACAGAACTCCTCCGTGCAATGAAGCTGTAAACCCACAGGGATAATTCGAGTGCCGAAGCGCACACAAAAAAAATCAGACCTTTGGGTCATGACATCTTCTAGGGACAAGTAACCCTCATATAGTAGACTGTCTTATGGTTGGGGACCTACTTAAATCCCAATTTTATGATTTTTGTGGAATCTGTGAAAAACAGCAATCTCCATGAAATGACATTGACTGGAATTTCCCATGGAATCAACGCAAAAAAAATGCTTCCCGGAATACAAAGAAAGTGAGGCAATCACTGCAGTCATAGAGTATGTGTTTTGAGTGAGAGCTACCGAAAAGCTGAGCTAGTGATGTAGACTAAGTGAAGGTGCCAGTCAGGAAAGTGGGAGTGTTTCAGCACCATCTTTTAAGAAGCTAGATGCAATGCAGCAATGCTCCAGACTGTAGACAAGTGAAAAGAAATCCAAAACAGCAAAATATATTTCAGCTCAGGATTGTGCAATGCAGTTCCTTGTAGGAAACTTGCATTCAGATGGTAGTAAATTGCTTTGTTCATCTTGCAAAATAATTCTGGATGTATTGAAGAAAAACAGCATTGATCAGCATTTAGAGTCCAAATTGCATATAAAGTGAAAGGCTTCTGCAGAGGCTGAAGGTCAGAACAAGAAACAAGATACAATGTCCTTGATGTTTAAAAAAACCCACTGAAAGGCGTTTAATAAGAAGAGAAGTTACACTTGAGGTAGTGGAGGCATTCATGGCTGCCAGCATATCTTTGGAGAATTAAGAGACTACATGAATAAGCACGTGCCAAATGCTGGCAGTTTCCCATGTACAAATAAGCTTCGCCAATATTATCTACCAGGAGTAATTGCTTCGCATGTTCAGTCTACAAAATCTGCTTTGGCAGAACAGGACTCAATTTTTCTTGCAGCAGATGAAGCAACAGATGCCCAGGATAACTATGTTCTCCACATTTTATTTGTACCTGGGAGCTGGAAAGACTGTGACCTGCCTGTTTTTCAAATAGAGCCAGTTCAACTTGTGTCTAAATTTTTCAGCTGTTAGCACATGCTGTAGTTAAGGCTGGTATAAACTATGGCTTAGAATTTAACAACATCTCAGCATTTCTTTCTGATAAAGCAATGTATATATGCAAACCTTTCTCTGATGTACTCCATGGAACGATGCTCAACACAATTCATGTTTCCTGCAACGCACATATTCTTTTTTTAGTAAGTGACGCAACCATTAGTGACACACACATTTTCTTCATGTGAATAGATTGGGTTTCTCTTTTAAAAAGCATTCAAACATTGTCCAGACCGTAAGTTTCAATACAGGGAGTCCATCACCAATCAAAATGGATCTATATGCAACTTTGATTACAAAGTGGAATTCATGGTTTTGCAGTTTGTTACCATGCAAAGAATATTAAGTACTACCAGCAATTTGTGTGTGACAAGCCTGAAATCACACTCAGAACACAATGTATGCTTAAATGACACCATCTCTTAAAACAAGGTGACATTGAAAATCAAGTTAAGTTTCTGGCTGAAAATATGATCTAGCTCATGGAGTTTCTAATGTGGTTTGGAAGTCAGCAGGTTTTGATTCATGAAGTATGCAACAAGCCAGGGGCAATGTATAGGGGTTTACATGCACACGCTGTGCATGGTGGTGCACCCCCTGCAAAAAGGTGCTGCCGACATTGTTGGCAATGTCTGCAGGTGATCCCTGATCGCACCTGGCCACCGCCAATGCTGCCGGTGGTGCCTGCAGGTGGTCAGCGCTCACCACCTCCCCCCCATCATCACCAACAGTGCTGGAGGCAACTGCTGGAGCTCCCCCTCACCGCTGCTGGGCTCCCGCCGCCACTGCGCTCCCATCACCACTGGTGCAGCCATGCCCCCCAGGCACTGGGGGCATGCGCCGTTCATGCAACAAGCTGATAGATGCAATCAGCTGGGTCAAAGACATTACATCACAACAACGGAAACCTGGTGGGATTCATCCCATGACTGGGCGGTACATATTGAGGGCTATAGATTGTACAGAAAGGACAGGGTGGGGAAGAAAGGGGGAGGGGTTGCGCTCTATGTCAGTGAACAATATACATCAAGACGGAATCCAAGGATGAGGAAGTAGAAGGATTGTGGGTTAGGCTACATGGGGGGCAAGGAGAAAGGGATTTGGTGGTAGGGGTCTGCTACAGACCCCCACATCAAGGGGAAGAAGGAGATTCGGGGATCCTGAGGCAAATCTTGGAGACCATAAAAGCTAAAGAGGCGGTAGTCATGGGGGACCTAAACTACCCGGACATCTGCTGGGAGTAACAGACAGCAAAGTCCCACTGCTCACGCAGGTTTCTAACCTGTGTACAGGACCTCCACCTGACTCAGGAGGTACACGGTCCCACTAGGGGGAATGCCATACTGGATCTGGTATTGGCAACGGGAGATGACATGGTAGCGGACCTCCAGATCAGTAGCCATCTGGGGGACAGTGATCACCTAATAATAGAATTCACCTTAAGACGGCGAGTGGGTAAGGTAACTAGTAGGGTGAAAGTGCTAGACTTTAGGAAAGCTGATTTCAATGAACTCAGGCGATTAGTCAAGGACGCACTGCAGAGTAGGAGATTTGAAGAGATGGAAGCCCAAGAAGGGTGGCTGTGCCTTAAGGAAACGATCCTTCGGGCACAAAGCAAGACGATCCCCGAGTGAGGCAAAAGAGGGAAAGGGGCAAGGAGGCTTCCCTGGCTGACCAGAGAAATCCAGAGCAGCCTAAGGGACAAAAGGGGAGCACATAAAAAGTGGAAACAGGGAGAGATCACCAAAGATGAATACATCTCCTCTGCTCGTGCTTGTAGGGAGGCAGTTAGATGGGCCAAAGCTACCATGGAGCTGAGGATGGCAACCCAAGTAAAAGACAACAAGAAATTGTTTTTTAGATATATAGGGAGTAAAAGGAAGGCCCAGGGAGGAATAGGACCCCTGCTAAATGGGCAGAAACAATTGGTGACAGACAGGGGGGACAAGGCTGAACTCCTCAATGAGTTCTTTGCCTCGGTGTTCCTAAGTGAGGGGCACAACAAGTCTCTCACTGGGGTTGTAGAGAGGCAGCAGCAAGGTGCCAGACTTCCATGCGTAGACCCTGAAATGGTGCAGAGTCATTTGGAAGAACTGGATGCCTTTAAGTTGGCATGCCCGGATGAGCTCCATCCGAGGGTGCTGAAGGCACTGGCTGACATCATTGCAGAGCCACTGGCGGGAATATTTGAAAGCTCATGGTGCATGGGCCAAGTCCCGGAGGACTGGAAAAGGGCCAACGTGGTCCCCATTTTCAAAAAGGGGAGGAAGGAGGACCCGGGCAACTATAGACCTGTCAGTCTCACCTCCATCCTTGGCAAAGTCTTTGAAAAAATTATCAAGGCTCACATTTGTGAGAGCCCAGCAGGACAAATTATGCTGAGGGGAAACCAGCACAGGTTCGTGGCAGGCAGATCGTGCCTGACCAATCTAGTTTCTTTTTATGACCAGGTTACGAAACGCCTGGACACAGGAGGAGGGGTGGATGTCGTATACTTAGACTTCAGGAAGGCCTTTGATACAGTATCCCACCACATACTGGTGAACAAGTTAAGAGGCTGTGACTTGGATGACTACACAGTCCGGTGGGTGGTGAATTAGATGGAGGGTCGCACCCAGAGAGTCGTGGTGGATGGGTCGGTTTCGACCTGGAAGGGTGTGGGCAGTGGGGTCCCACAGGGCTCGGTCCTTGGACCAATACTCTTTAATGTCTTCATCAGTGACTTGGACGAGGGAGTGAAATGTACTCTGTCCAAGTTTGCAGATGACACAAAGCTATGGGGAGAAGTGGACACGCCGGAGGGCAGGGAACAGCTGCAAGCAGATCTGGACACGTTGGACAAGTGGGCAGAAAACAACAGAATGCAATTCAACAAGGAGAAATGCAAAGTGCTGCACCTAGGGAGGAAAAATGTCCAGCACACCTACAGCCTAGGGAATGACCTGCTGGGTGGCACGGAAGTGGAAAGGGATCTTGGAGTCCTAGTGGACTCCAAGATGAACATGAGTCGTCAGTGTGACAAAGCCATCAAAAAAACCAATGGCACTTTATCGTGCATCAGCAGATGCATGACGAATAGGTCCAAGGAGGTGATACTGCCCCTCTATCAGGCGCTGGTCAGACCGCAGTTGGAGTACTGCGTGCAATTCTGGGTGCCGCAATTCAAGAGGGATGCGGATAACCTGGAGAGGGTCCAGAGAAGGGCCACTCGTATGGTTAAGGGCCTGCAGACCAAGCCCTACGAGGAGAGACTAGAGAAACTGGATCTTTTCAGCCTCTGCAAGAGAAGGTTGAGAGGCGACCTTGTGGCTGCCTATAAGTTCATCACGGGGGCACAGAAGGGAATTGGTGAGTATTTATTCACCAAGGCGCCCCCGGGGGTTACAAGAAATAATGGCCACAAGCTAGCAGAGAGCAGATTTAGACTGGACATTAGGAGGAACTTCTTCACAGTTAGAGTGGCCAGGGTCTGGAACGGGCTCCCAAGGGAGGTGGTGCTCTCCCCTACCCTGGGGGTCTTCAAGAGGGGGTTAGATGAGCATCTAGCTGGGGTCATCTAGACCCAGCACTCTTTCCTGCTTATGCAGGGGGTCGGACTCGATGATCTATTGAGGTGCCTTCCGACCCTAACATCTATGAATCTATGAATCTATGAAACTTTCAAACTATCAAAGTGAAAACCATCAGAGACAAGAACTGTTCCAAGCAATAGCTGCAAAGTTGAATCAGTACTATAAGAATGATCAGTTCTTACCTACCTTGGCTTAAACAACCAGCTTCCTCCTTTTTATAGTGCTGTTCACATTTTTTACCCAAATCAGGTGCCTTTTTGGAGTTTTGACACTCAGCTACTTAAATCAATCCCTGGATGACAGAAAGAGCCTGACAATGAAAGTGCTGCTTATATGAACTTTGTCAAAGAATGCCAGATGCCTTTGACTGTGACTGTGCTTTGAGATTCTATTTCTAATCCATTTCCACATCTGTATGACTTGGCAAAATGCTACCTTACAATTCCAACCAATTCAGTGGACACAGAACATGTAATCTTAGGGTAATGGATAAATGTTCACACTATAGAGAAGGAAGATGTCAGCTGCAACTGCTGGTGGATGCTGCATGCTAGCATTTAACAACTAACATGAATTGTTTCTATTAAGGTTAACATTATTTCGTATTCCTAAACTTTTTGTAGAATGTTAATAATAAAATATGAACTAACCACTTCTTTGGGGCTTTTTATTTATTTGTGATCTACCTAGTGTCACAACCCAAGGGTGTGATTTTGTGTGTGCGCGCTTTGGCACTGCTAAATTATTTCCCGCCACAAGGAGCTTTCTTTGCAGGGTGCATTTCTCAGTTGCAAAGAGAAAACCCCGGTGCAAAGGAGTTCCCGCCACCCGCATGCAAATTTGTGTCCCACTATTGGCCAGTTCTAAATTATTCCCACGTGGCGGCTAGCGATTGGCTTGCTAGCCGTATAAGAGGCTTGAGCGGTTTCCGCACAAGTTGGAGAACTCCGAGGAGAACCCCGCAAGGGAGGACTCCACAACCATCTGGAGGAGGAGGAGGACTTCATGTCTCGTGAAGAACTCTAAGTGCTGCGGAGCCTATTGAACCCAGCGCGTGCCTTAAGAAGGCTATAGGGGTCTGATCAACCTCTGGCCTCTCCCCATCGCCGAACGATCCCTCGACGAACCCCTTCCCTGCGCGCAAGTTCCACGGAGCCTAGCAAACTTCATGTGAGTGTATCCAGAGCTCTTCTCCGAGTTGTTTTCTTTGGTTGACACGACGGGCTCACGTTTTTAGAGCCTTCAACTGGATTGGGCTAGAGTTCGCGCAGAAGGAACTCTTGCCCGCTTTTCTTCTTTCCTGTCTGTAACTGCAACTCAAGCAAGTTTTTCTGCCTGCACCGCGACCATCTACGGTGTAAGTAAAATAATTAATCAACCGCTACATGTCTGTGCCTAGTTCTAGTCTGCCGGCCTGCATTCCCCGACCCGCGTGCCAGGGCTGCTGGCCACAGCCTGCTGCGCGCCCCTGAGGGCCTCGGACCACTCCCAGCCTGCACATGGCGATGAGGATGGGATCAGGGGAAGGCACACTGGAGCTAGAATTAGTTAAGAACTGCCCTTGGCGCAGTGGAAAACGCCAAGTGGAAAGCATTATGGAACTGGAGGCGCATATCGCTTACCACCAGGTGGGCAGAATGGGTGAGAGGTTTATCAGCGGATGCCTTTCGCTGAAGGGAGAAGAGGGAGCTTCCGAAGACGGAGCCCAGAAAGAGAGGGAAGTGTATTTTCACAGTGTGGCATTCGGGTGTATAATGAGCGATGAGGGGGTCCTGTTCAGGCCCCTCGACACTGTGTCCCTCGCCAGAGTCAACCCAGTGGGCGCAGTAAACCCGACCCTCACCTGGGAGTGTGCCCGTTGCCTAAGATGTGCTCGGGAGAATGAAGAACCGGTGCCAATCGACCGGTTCGTCCCCTTTATGCTAGTGTCTAGATAAAGGGGTTGCGAGCTTCCGTCCGAGCTCCGTGAAGATCTGGAGATGGAGGAACGCGCCGTGGATGAGAGGGTGGCCCACCATACGACAAGGGGGGAGTGCTAACTGCAACTTTTTGCACTATAACCTAATACAAAAGAATTTAAGTTTAAAAGCCCAGCTGCGTATGGCCGTTCGAGCGGTCAAAGAAGTGGCTGTGAAAGAAAATCCTGAGACGCCACGACAAGATGGCACCAAGCAAGAGGGAGACCGTGTGGAAGAACCAGAAGAGAAGGATGGAGCTTTGGAGGAACCCGCGAGAGTTCAGTCAGCGACTCCGCCCACCGACGCAGAGTCGCTTCCGGCGACCCCGCCCAGCAACGCAGCGTCGCTTCTGGCAACCACGCCTTCATGCCAACGGAAGGGAGAATCGAGCAGAGGAGTACATCTGCCCCTCCTGCCTGAAGTAATAACAGCAGCAATGACTCCCGCAGCAGTAGTTCAGCCTGTAACAACAACTAACCGAGTTGCTACTGCTTACTATGCTCGCACCAGAACTGAATTACAGGAGTTGTGCAGAGAATCAAGAATCCAACCTGAAGAAACTCTAGCTGTGTGGTTGGGACGTTTGGTCGTGGAACTTGGATCCGACCTGCTGAACCAGGAAGAAGCAAGCTTCTTGGTCAGACAAGCTTCGTGGAGTAGAGGACATGTCACTGACATCGACATGGTGGCGTTCAACGTTCACTGGCCTATTCCACTGCCAGCTCTTGTTGCAGGACTGATCGGTCAAAAAGCCCACGCATGGCATGATGGACGGCCAGAACATACTGGCGCAGAGCAACTCATGCTAGCGATCATTGGAGTCTCGTACTGTGCCTGGAACCCCAAAGCATGTGCGCTGGGACTGACGTCACTCCAGTGAATAAGACAATGGCCTCACCGTCATCTACGAGATCCTGGAACTGTTCCAGTAACCGTTCACAGCATAGATAGTTGTCTTGAGGTTTATGGGTGAAAGAACATCGTCGTCCTCTGGATTCTGCTTAACCCAATGGTAAACCAACCCATGAGTAATCTTCTGCATCAGTTGTCACGACTGCGTATCCTGATGGAGCCAAGATTATCTAGTGATCGGGAACGTCGACACCCGACCGAGGCTCAAGGCGCAAGACGTCGCAAATCTGATCTTCCGTCATTGCCACAGAGAACACCAGAGGAGCGATACATGTTTGGATTTCTCCTACAGCGTTCTGGACTCAATAAGTGGCAACTTCGGATTTTAGGGGATGCAGGCCAATGGCAACTGGCCTATGAGTTAGGTTTCCATTATCTAGAAGAACTAGATGATGGCTCCTCGACGATTTCATCTAGTTGAGTATGCAAGAAAGGGTAGTTTAAAGTAGCAAACACCTGTATTATATGTTTTAGAAATGATAGTGTGGTTCCATGGAAACTTTGTAAATATTTTGTTATACGTTAACTTATCTTTTGAGAGTTTTGTTTATAGATCCAGAATTCAGAGTGCATGGCGAAGAAAAGCCCCAAGAAGGATAACATCATCGGAAGAAGTGAGGACCTAACACGCGACTTCGCCATGACACCCACTGAAGCCCTGATCGTGCAGTTCTTTGTTATGAATCTGATTATGTGTATATGTATTTGTGCTGGTTATTATTTGATTCGATCCCTAGAGGACAAACTTTTTATGTTAGCGAATTTTGTGCTTATCCGTTTAGTTTGACAACCCGTGGTAAGAGCTCTCAATCACCCAAGTGATGAGCATGTGATATAATTCAGCTGAGCCGTCAGCAAGGGGGGATGTCACAACCCAAGGGTGTGATTTTGTTTGTGTGTGCTTCAGCACTGCTGAATTATTTCCCGCCACGAGGAGCTTTCTTTGCAGGGTGCATTTCTCAGTTGCAAAGAGAAAACCCCGGTGCAAAGGAGTTCCCGCCACCCGCATGCAAATTTGTGTCCCACTATTGGCCAGTTCTAAATTATTCCCACGTGGTGGCTAGTGATTGGCTTGCTAGCCGTATAAGAGGCTTGAGCGGTTTCCGCACAAGTTGGAGAACTCCGAGGAGAACCCCGCAAGGGAGGACTCCACAACCATCTGGAGGAGGAGGAGGACTTCACGTCTCGTGAAGAACTCTAAGCGCTGCAGAGCCTATCGATCTCAGCGCATGCCTTAAGAAGGCTATAGGGGTCTGATCAACCTCTGGCCTCTCCCCGTCGCCGAACGATCCCTCAACGAACCCCTTCCCTGCGCGCAAGTTCCACGGAGCCTAGCAAACTTCATGTGAGTGTATCCAGAGCTCTTCTCCGAGTTGTTTTCTTCAGTTGACACGATGGGCTCGCGTTTTTAGAGCCTTCAACCGGATTGGGCTAGAGTTCGCGTGGAAGGAACTCTTGTCCGCTTTTCTTCTTTCCTGTCTGTAACTGCAACTCAAGCAAGTTTTCCTGCCTGCACCGCGACCATCTACGGTGTAAGTAAAATAATCTTTAATCAACCGCTAAGCATCCGTGCCTAATTCTAGTCCGCCGGCCTGCATTCCCCAACCTGCGTGCCAGGGCTGCTGGCCACAGCCCGCTGCGCGCTCCCTAGGGCCTCGGACCACTCCCGGCCCGCATATAATCCTGTCAAGGTCACCCTGAATCTCTGACCTATCCTCTACTGTGACCAGACTTCCCCATAGTTTGATGTTGATAGTGAACTTATCCAGGACACTTCTGACTCCAGAGTCCAGATTATTAATAAATAAATTAAAGACTACAGGTCTGAGAATGAAGCCCTGGGGGATACCACTGGTCACCATGTGCCATGTTGATTCAGTACCATTGACTATCACTTTCTCTGTCCGACCACAGAGTCAGTTCCCCAGCCATCAGACCGTAAGGTTGTTGAGGTGGCAGTTCCCCAATTTTACCATGAGGACATCATAGGACACAAGGTATATTATATCAACCTCTTCTCCTTTGTCCAGGTGTTATGTCACCTGGTCATAGAAGGAAATGAGATTGGTCAGACAAGACCTACCCACAACAAAGCCATGTTGGCTATCTCTCAGAATGTTAGGCTGTTGTTAATGGTTTCTTTGATGACTTTTTCCAAGATCTTTCCAGGGATTGAGGTCAAACTGATTGGCCTGCAGTTCCCTGAATCTTTCTGCCCCCTTTCTCGAAGATAGGCACCAAATAAGCCCTCTTCCAATCTTCAGGTACCTCACCTAAGTCCCACGAGTGACTTAGCAACTTACACTATAGCTGTGCAGACTGATCACTTACAGGGGTCTTTGTCCTTCCATGTGCCTATATTGATCTTATTGCTCTCAGTTTCCAACTTGTTTCAGATAGAACTTGAAAGAATTTAAGATCATTTCTCATTTGCCACGTCTGATACTATGTAGTGATCACAGAGATCAATAAATATTTGTATGCAATGAATGAAAAGAACAACACACTTTAATTTGTAGAGCAGTACTCAGCCTCTACAGACATTTTGTCTGTCTTTCTCTGATTAACTCTAACTGAGAAACAGTCTCCCAATTCCAAACCTCCCATTTCCCAGTTCTGACCTAGAGGGGCTGAGCAGAATGGAAATGGCCACTGCCCCTTCTACAGATCTGGGTCACTGGTCTTTGGAAGGCATGAAAGGACTGTACAGTCATTCAACTTGGCCCAGGAGGCTCTCCTGGTTGAAAGTACTTTCTTTTTCATAGAACAGCTGGTTCTCTTCTGCGGAAAGATCTTTGAATATCTGTATGCTCTCTTTTTGTACTAGGAGAAACTCACATTCTTGCTCATGGGGGCATGCCTTTAGCGGGTTGGCATTCTGGCTCGTGCCCCACTTGCCCACCCAGTTACACTACTTATTTGTCTTAAATGAAACAGTGAGATTTGTTAGTTCTGACCAGTATTTCACCTTTCTGTTTACCTATATTAATGCCAGTTCCTAACTTTGCTACTTTGTATCATAAATAGAGTAGGATTTCCATACATACCACTAAGCCAAGATGCCATGCCACTAAGAAAGACATCCTAAAAACTTGAGATAGGGCATATATAAACTGATCACTGATGGAAATGATCTGGTAATGTCTGTTTCTAGAATATATTGGTATAAGAGAAGGCAAAGGTAGGCAATAGAAAGGGAAATTATAGTAGCAGTGTACAGAAGAAGTGGGAGGAAGCAAATGGAAATTCTGAATTTTTAGAAATCCTTTTGCACCCAGCAATAGAGCATTTGCCAAGAAAATGTGATTGCTAACATCAGGGAGTATTTGTAAGGAGCACTGTCTGTGTAATCATTCCAGACATTATGAAAAGCATGCATCTCTAGTCTGTATATTAGTCAGAAGCTGGTTCAGAAGTAAAAATGATGGGATTTATGTTAGCTGTTACCATACAGGAAAGAGATTTGGAACTATCTTAGCTGAACAGTTCACTAAAAATATCAACTCAGTGCTTAGCAGCCATCAAAAGGGCAAAATATTAGGAATTATTAAAAACAGAGTTGTAAACAAAACAGAAAGTATCATTATTAGTGCTGGAACAGGCTATCCAGACAGATTATAGATGCTCCAATCTTAGTGTTTTTTAAGACCTGTATAGACAAAACCTTGGCTGGGCTGATATAGTTGGGGATGGTCCTGCTTTGAGCAGGGGTCAGACTAGATGAGTTCCTGAGGTCCCTTCCAACCCTAATTTCTATGATTCTGTGATTCTATGATTATGCGCCCTTATAAAATCCAAGGTGCATCCACACTTTAATACTGTGTCCAATTTTAATCCCTACACCTCAAAAAGCATATACAAGAACTAGAGAACATATAGAGAAGAGCAACAAGAATGACAAGTCACATACAGAGACTTCCATGAGGATAGACTAAAGAGACTAGACAGTTTAGAAAAAAGACACGAGGTGGGGTATGATAAGGGCTTACAAAATACAAAATGGTGAATAAGAAGTTAATAGGAATGTATAACTATCTCTCACAATCCAAAAACTAGTTTTCAAAAATGAAATGAGTAGGTAGTAAGTTTAAAACTAACAAAATAAAGTTTTTTTTAAACAACGTGTCGTTAAAGTATGAAATTCATTGTAAAAAGGTGTTGTGGAAGCTGACACTTTAATGACATTTGAAAAGGAATTGGATACATTCATGGGGGAAAGGTGCAAGTAGCTATTGAACATGGGAGTTGGGGGTACAGCCTCTGAATCAAAACCTCCGGGGCCTTAAATGCTGGAGGCTGCAAGTGGGAGAAGAACAGGGAAAAATCCCTGGTTATACCCTGTTCGCTCTCCTTTTCAGCATTCACTCTCTGCAAATATGTGATACAGAATACTGAGCAAGATGGACTTATGATCTGACCAAGTGACTGGCAATTCTTATGTTCTTGTGTTTTAATCTGATAAATAATAGTATCCATCCATCAGACTACCTGGAGCATATTCAAGCATTAATTAAGGTTTACAGTAGCCTTTTCAACAGTTTCCCTGCAACAGGGAAGCTCAAAACAAATATTTAATAATGACAGCATAAAATGCTAAATGAGTTGTCTCTGGGTATACATGTCAGTAAAGGAGTCTGTCTTTTTTATTTGTACTGTGGTGATGCTTATAAACTTCAGTCAAACTGATACACTTTTGTATATACATTAGAAATGTGGGCACTTAAATCTGGTGTGCAAAAATAACAAATATAAACACACTCAGGTAAATGAATGTTTGAAAAATTGTCTCATTGACTAAGTAATGGTAGATTTTTTTTCCTCAATCTTGTCTCACTTTACTCTAATTGGACTGATACTGCAGTATAACTGATAGAGTAATGTCTATTTACATTAGGTCTGAATTAGATACCCTGGACATTCTTATTAGTATCTGACACCCAGGTATCTGTTAAGCAAAGGAACTTTACAGTGGAAGAATGTGTATGCTGCAGTCAGTCTCTGCATGTGAGAAACTAAGGCTATGATACAACAGGAAATAATATGAATTTCTAATGTATTAAAACCAGAGCTACTATAAGCTAAGGCTGTTTTGAATAAAGTAGAAAAATACTGTTAAATCTAGGTATCTGGCAGGTAGTATATCCAGTCTGTAGTATCCGGCGTTGCTGAGTTTCCAGAGCACTCTCCAAGTTACAACAGATGACCTATTGCCTACTTACTAGAACGCAGTGAGGAAAGAGACCATCAGCTCACTGCGACATTACACAATGTTTAGAGCCTCGTGTATAGGATATGAATGAAAGATTTGAAACCTAAAGAAGTTACATATAGCAGGTGTTTAAGTGTTTTGGTTTTGCTCTTTTACATAACTAGAAAAATTTGCCAAAATACTGTGCTAAATATTCTAATATGAAACACTTATAAATGTGCACCCCATGATTCCCTATACTATATTTTTCATTAAAGAAAAGTTGTCTTCAGGAGATGACATATATTAGTCATTCATAATGTAACTTCTATAGGAATGTATATGTACATTATCATCATATATCTTGATTGCTTTATTGGCCTTGATGAATAAAAATTCATCCTACTGTGATCCATTCTAAATACTGGTGGCAAGATAATTTTCCTAATCTGTCCATCTGACAACATCACCCCTCTCGGTGTTTCACTACATAGGTTCCCCTTTCTCCAATACCTTAAACATAAGATACTTTGCTTCACTTTCAAGGCTCTTTACAGCCTATCCCCACTCCCAGTAAAGCACCTATGTCATACCTAAGTGACTAAAAAGAAGTCAACTCCTGCAGCTGATTGGCCCTGGATGCCAAGCACATCCATCACTATATTGTTAGTTTATCAAAAGAGCATTTTTATGCCATCTCTTATGTCACTTTTCTAAACAACTGCAAAGCTACTTCAATATCTCCCTCCTAATCCCTCCCTGAAAATTTCTTTTGCCATAATGTCTAGAAAAACTCAGAGCTTGGATTAACTTTGTCCAAGAATATATTGAACTTCTTCCACAAAAGGTCTAATTAAGTGTTACTATGCTAAACTGTCCAGAATACTTCTAAGAATAAGGCTGGTGGTTGAAACCTAATCTAGATAGGCCTGTGAAAAAGCACGTGCATATTTTGTATAGTTTCCAAAGTTGTTTTCAAGAGGATGTTGTCTGGCTATTGCTGAGGCCAATATTTTTCTTCTTGATATCACAGCCTGGATGGAATGGTTTACCTAGGACTGTAGGGGAAACATCAAAATCACTGACTAACCCCTTCCTATGTTCATAGGCCATTTTCCCGAACATGGTTACACAGCAGGCAAAGCAGAGGTCTGAAGCACAAAATAAGTGAAATGTTGGACCTGCTGCTGGACACAGTTTATTGACAGACCCATAAATATGCTCATTTTGCGTGGAAAGACTGGCTGTTCATCTTTAGTTCTGGGAAATTTTGCACAGGGCATTATGCCTGGAATTCTAAAGCTTCTTTTGAGGAAAGAATGAGTAACCACAGGAACTGGTCATCACCTTGGTTTAGTACATTTTTCTTTGATGCTATTAAATTTGCAGCCTCTTGCCTTGAAATGGGCACAGTTGAGTATGGTGTCATGTTTATTTTCTCATCCCTGGTGGCAATGATTCAGGACCAAGTCATCCTTGTGCAGGAAATACATATGAAGGGAACTGGAAACTCCATGGAGTTTCTCTGGCATTGTTTCCTGCCAGACCATGCCTGCAGAATCCCTCCTAGAGGAACTCTCACAGAACAGGACTAGTAGATGCTTACATCATTGCTGCTTCAAGCAGTTTTAACTTAAATGAAGATTTACTTCAGATTCCTTGCTAGGATGATATGCCTGCCCACCTTCTGCTTCCCCCTGCTTGTGCACATATCTAGATCACTATGGAACCATCGTGGGCACTTAGGAAGCAGGAGAGAGAGGATGCCATAGGTCTGCACCTCTATCTTTCCATGGCGCCTCATTAGTTAGCACACAAGTTTTCATTCCACACCCCACAAACACCTCCAACTGAAGAAAGATATAAATGTGTAAATGAAACCTTATTCAAACCCCTGGACTTATATAGAATGATAATGGTATAAGAAAATGGATTATCCCAATGAATGTTTGATAATAGAGAAATTTAGGCAAAAAGAAAACCCTGAAATCCACACGTTTATCCAGACTGCTTTGAGATCCCTAGATAAATATAAAAATATGCTTTCCTCTCTACCCTCTGTATTAATTACTTTTGTTAAAAATGAAGAATTACTTCCTAGTATGTATCAAACATACAGCTTTGTTTGGGTTAGGGTGGATATGGCTATTACCCCCCAAAATGGCTTCAAAGCCCACAGAGCAAGTGCATTAGGCATGCTTGAGAAAGACATATATGGACAGAAAAATACCATCCAGTGACTGATTTAGCATGCGCCTTTGATTATTGGTGAATAATTTATTCACTGATGAAGAATTCCAGTGGGTCAAAGGTCATTCAGTTTTAGTTTGGCATTCATAAAAGTATTCAAAGAACTCTAGTACATGATTTTAAAAAATAAGGAGAATGCAGTATTTTTTTCAGGCGTCAATAAAACCTATCGTCTAAAGGTGGGATTTTTCTCACCTTCTCACCTCTGCAGGTAAGTATGTTTATTGACTTTCATGCTAATGTCTTTATTTTCTAGCTTATATTTGCTTTAGATGTGCAGGGAGATGAGGCATTGATTTTGGAGCTATCTGCCTAGAACTGCCCAGCTGCTGATTTCATTCCCATCTGTTTCTTTCTTTGTTTCAATATCTTTATCAAGTGTAAGAAATAAAAAGGGAGTGGAAGCCACTTTCCTAGGAGTGAAATTGTCAGTAGGTAACATTTGTTATTCATGGTGACATTTTCTTTTATTTTCTTTTTAATGTAGGAATAGTAAGTATAAAGGACCTGTGCATATGCCAGATGCTATTATGTGACCGATCCTACTGCCTATAGTTATGGAAGGTAAGAGAGACCTTGACCATTTTGCATAATACCTCTTTCTATCTGTAAATCAGGAATTTTAATTAATACCCTGAGAAAGGATTGATTCATTTTTAAGTGATTTCATAATTTGAGATGAAAAGTGGAAATTTTGTTTGTGGTTACAAAGACCCTGTCCCATGAATCCTGATGTCTGTTCAGGATTGGCTCCTACTTGGTATAAAAATCAATGAAACAGCCAGATTTACTTTCATTCAGGTATATCATTGACATCTGAGTTGCTCCAACTCTGTGAGATGCTCTGTCTGTGATTGTAGTGGCTTTGAAAATGATGTAGCAAAGGCATGACACTCGAAATAGTCCCAAATAACTCCTTGTGTCTCTGTGAGTTGGAAAATATTGCATGCAAGACACCAAGCTAGTGAACTGAAACTTCCTTCAGGGTATGGAAAAATGAAAAAAGATCTACCCACAAGAACCCATAAAAAATCCCGGGGTTAGGGAGAAAGGAAAGTCTTACAGGTATTTAATCCTAAAGCTTCCAGTGATGACTAAACTTCAAGGACATAGGCTTCAGACTCTAGGGACTGCATTGGCCAAAACAAGGGACAGCTGTATGGATGCATAGCTGAACAACCCATCTGTCATTAGCCCCCAATGCCTTCTTTTCACACCTCTTGCAGTGTAAAGCGGATAATCAGATTAGACAAACAAATGAACGTTTTTCACTCATGCTGGGGAGCCAAGATTGGGCAAAGAAAAACCTTCCCATGGTCACCCAAGTTACCAAATCACATTCTGTTCCTTTTGGTTCCATTTTTATGGGTAAAATGTATGTATATTTGTTATATGTGTCCCTCTTATTGGCTGGTCTCCAAAGATGTAGTTTTTCCCAGTGACCAACAAGAGCAGTTACTCCTGCATGACAAAGAGGAGGTTCTTAGTTAATCTTTTAGGATGGTCTACGATGGTGGTTTTATGTACACCCAGGCCAGGAGAGGAATATCATGTGCAATCCACAGATACGCTTTAAAACCATTCATACCTGCTGTCGTTCTCTTTGTACTTGGAGGTAGTGTGTAAAACTCCTCTTCATACATATTAAGTTCTTTTTGGAAGCTGGTTGTTGTTCATCAATATTCATATGGGCTTGACCCCATATACCCTATGGGGAAATCATAGAATTGAAGTCAGGGTGAGCTTTGCCTGGGTTAGTACTTGAGGACAGGAGCTCTATTTTCATACATATATATGTATATAACATAGGAAAATAAGAACTAAGCCTCTTTAAGATTTCTGTACATAACATATTTCTGGAACAAGGCATATAATTAAGTAGTCCTTACTCGTTTTTTTTTTTAATATCTCAGAGAAAGCACCTCAACAAAATGATCTGAATACACTGCAGCAGTGTTCATGTAACTGGACAAAATGTTAGAGTGATAAACCAGAATTGCTAGCAAATATTCTGTGGAGAACAATCTGGAGTGTCTGTGCTCAGTCTGTTGATCCAGCTCAGCTTTAATCTAAAAAAGGAACTAAATGTGGGTTTCTCCATCCTCTGCAGATGGAAAAGAAGAAGTATCTAATCCTTCTCTTACCACTAGCTCAGTCCAGGAAGAGGAATGACGAAATCAAGAAATGGCAACTCTTTTGCACATCAGCTGCCTTTAAGGGGAAAGTGAGGAGGGAAGGCAGCAGAGGTATAGGAATTGCACCAGAGAGGGATTGAAAAGTGGGATGTGTGAGCTACAATAAGAAGGAAGTCTGTCTTTCTGATTACATTAAATCTAGGCATACTTTCCCTTCTATAGTAGGAAAGACAATAGGAGGTCAAATGCCTGCCAGAAAGTGACTGGGTAAAACCTCTTGCCTGTAGAATGGAGAGTTATTCTATATGGTCTGGGGGGACAGTCCCCTCCCTAGCCCTCCCTGGGACCCAGGAGGGTCCCATATAGCTGAGCCAGTAGGGAGCCATGCTCCCGAGCCGCGCAGTGCAAACAGAGCATGCAAACAGGGAGGGCTAAGGAGGGGACTGTCCCCCCAGGCCAGGGAGCACCCCCGGGGCTAACCCTTGGGGAGCAGGCTCCGGCGGCAGCAGATCCCCCCAGCGGGGGAGCGTAGGGGGCGGAACTGCCGGCAGGCACTTCCGGGTAGACCGGGGCGCCTGATTGGCCATTGGAGCAGGGGCGGGTAATTCAAACCGCGGGCTTTAAAGCCGCGGGGTGACGTAGTTCCCAGCACTCGGGAACCAGCAGCGGGAAGGAGAGGAGTCAGGCACACGTGTGTCCCACACGCACGTGTGCCCCCTTAACCAACTGACTGACCGGTGGCGGCGGCGGCAGCAGCAGCAGCAGAGGAATCGGCAGCGGGGGCAGCAACAGCTGATCCCCTGAAGGTAAGTGGGGCAGAGGGACCCGGCGCAGCTGAGCCGGATCCGGAGGGGAAGCCCGCCGGGTCCCATATAGCTGAGCCGGTAGGGAGCCGCGCTCCTGAGCCACGTAGCACGAACAGAGCACGCAAACAGGGAGGGCTAGGAAGGGGACTGTCCCCCCAGGCCAGGGAGCACCCCCAGGGCTAACCCTTGGGGAGCAGGCTCCAGCGGCAGTGGATTCCCCCCAGCGGGGGAGCATAGGGGGCGGAACTACCGGCAGGCACTTCCGGGTAGACTGGGGTGCCTGATTGGCCGTTGGAGCAGTGGCATGTAATTCAAACTGCGGGCTTTAAAGCCGCGGGGTGACGTAGCTCCCAGCACTCAGGAACCAGCAGCGGGAAGGAGAGGAGTCAGGCAGACGTGTGTCCCGCACGCACTTGTGCCCCCTTAACCAACTGACTGACCGGAGGCGGCGGCAGCGGCAGCAGCAGCAGCAGAGGAATCAGCAGCGGGGGCAGCAACAGCTGATCCCCTGAAGGTAAGTGGGGCAGAGGGACCCGGCGCAGCTGAGCCGGATCCGGAGGGGAAGCCCCCTGGGTCCCATAAAACTGAGCCGGTAGGAAGCTGTGCTCCCAAGCCGCGCAGCGCGAACACAGCGTGCAAACAGGCACGCTCTGTGAGAGCATGCTGGCATTTGCGCAGGCGTTTGCGCCGGTGGGCGGGCCGGGAGGGCCAGGAGTGGGACTCCTGTAGGGGTAGGGAGTAGACACCACACAGGTCTACAAACAGCAGCTTAGAATGGTGTCTATGAGGAGTGCTGCTAGGGCCTCTGCCCAGGGGGACAAGGCTAACCAGGGCTGGTCTGAGGCCTCCACCCAGACCGAGCCCATGGCAGAGCTGATGTCCCCCTACCTCCTGGCCTGTGGGGGATCCCCAGCAAGGCCGGGGGGGCAGAGATTGGGGGCCCCCACACCTGTCCGGCAGGTGCCCTTCTTAGGGCTCTGGAGGCGCAGGTGAGGGAGCTCCGGGAGGAGGTTAGCAGGCTGAGGGGGATCAGGGAGGCGGAGGATGAAATTGACAGTTATTTCCTTTCCCTGCAGGACCAGGCACCGAAGGAAGAAGTAGCCCGGGGAATGCCCTCCGCAACAGAGTGGCAGATGGTCACAGCCAGGACCGGAGCAGCTCGCAGAGAATCAGTACCAGCTTCTCCAGTCCGACTGGAGAACAGGTATGAGGCCCAGGCGACCCTGCAGGAGATGGAAGGGGAGGAGGAAACCCTTGGGCAGGAAGAAACACCACATTCTTCACACTCCGAACAGGTCAAGAGATCCAAGAGGACCCAGAGGAGGAGGCGACGAGTGCTCGTCATAGACGACTCCATCCTGAGAGGTATGGAAGGGCCTATCTGTCACCAGGACCCCTCAGCACGAGAGGTATGCTGCCTCACTGGAGCAAAGATTCGGGATGTGACGGAGGTAATCCAGGCCAGGATCAAGCCCACCGATTACTACCCCATGGTCCTAGTCCATGTGGGTACTAATGATGCGGCCAGGAGAACCCCCGATCACCTGATGGCGGACTACAGTGCTCTGGGCAGTGTGCTGAAGGAGTTCGGTGCACAGGTGGTATTCTCTTCCATCCTACCAGTGAACGGATGCGGAAGACGGCATGAGAACTGCATCCGAGAGACCAACTGGTGGCTTTGGCAGTGGTGTCTCGAGGCAGGCTTCGGCTTCCTGGACAATGACCCGCACATCATGACGAGGGACATGCTCATCTGGGATGGGCTTCACCTGTCCCCCAAAGGTAAGCATGTGTTTTCTTCTAGGTTGGCGGATCTACTCCGGCGGGCTTTAAACTTGGCTCATCGGGGGGAGGGGAAGATGAGGGCGGGGGAAGCTGTGGACCACCAAACCATGTGGCACCCACAAGGACAGCCCAGCCTGAAGAAAGAGAGCATTGGGAACCTGAAAGCCATGGGGAGGCCAGCACTATGGCACAGGTAAGAAACGAGAAGGTAAGAATCAAAGGGCCCCTTGGGACTTGGAGCGGGGGGACAGCAAAGGCACCAGTCGCAGGGCTCAAGTGCCTATATACTAATGCTAGGAGCATGGGAAACAAGCAGGATGAACTAGCGCTCCTGCTTGCACTAAACACCTATGACTTAGTGGGGCTAACGGAAACCTGGTGGGATTCATCCCATGACTGGGCGGTACATATTGAGGGCTATAGATTGTACAGAAAGGACAGGGTGGGGAAGAAAGGGGGAGGGGTTGCGCTCTATGTTAGTGAACAATATACATCAACCCTCATCAAGACGGAATCCAAGGATGAGGAAGTAGAAGGATTGTGGGTTAGGCTACATGGGGGGCAAGGAGAAAGGGATTTGGTGGTAGGGGTCTGCTACAGACCCCCACATCAAGGGGAAGAAATAGATGCGGGGCTCCTGAGGCAGCTCACGGAGACCATAAAAGCTAAAGAGGCGGTAGTCATGGGGGACCTAAACTACCCAGACACCTGCTGGGAGTCACAGACAGCAAAGTCCCACCGCTCACGCAGGTTTCTAACCTGTGTACAGGACCTCCACCTGACTCAGGAGGTACACGGTCCCACTAGGGGGAATGCCATACTGGATCTGGTATTGGCAATGGGAGATGACATGGTAACGGACCTCCAGATCAGTAGCCATCTGGGGGACAGTGATCACCTAATAATAGAATTCACCTTAAGACGGCGAGTGGGTAAGGTAACTAGTAGGGTGAAAGTGCTAGACTTTAGGAAAGCTGATTTCAATGAACTCAGGCGATTAGTCAAGGACGCACTGCAGAGTAGGAGATTTGAAGAGATGAAAGCCCAAGAAGGGTGGCTGTGCCTTAAGGAAACAATCCTTCAGGCACAAAGCAAGACGATCCCCGAGCGAGGCAAAAGAGGGAAAGGGGCCAGGAGGCTTCCCTGGCTGACCAGAGAAATCCAGGGCAGCCTAAGGGACAAAAGGGGAGCACATAAAAAGTGGAAACAGGGAGAGATCACCAAAGATGAATATATCTCCTCTGCTCGTGCTTGTAGGGAGGCAGTTAGACAGGCCAAAGCTACCATGGAGCTGAGGATGGCAACCCAAGTAAAAGACAACAAGAAATTGTTTTTTAGATATATAGGGAGTAAAAGGAAGGCCCAGGGAGGAATAGGACCCCTGCTAAATGGGCAGAAACAATTGGTGACAGACAGAGGGGCAAGGCTGAACTCCTCAACGAGTTCTTTGCCTCAGTGTTCCTAAGCAAGGGACACGACAAGTCTCTCACTGGGGTTGTAGAGAGGCAGCAGCAAGGCGCCAGACTACCATGCATAGACCCTGAGATGGTGCAGAGTCATTTGGAAGAACTGGATGCCTTTAAGTTGGCATGCCCGGATAAGCTCCATCCGAGGGTGCTGAAGGCACTGGCTGACATCATTGCAGAGCCACTGGCGGGAATATTTGAGAGCTCGTGGCGCATGGGCCAAGTCCTGGAGAACTGGAAAAGGGCCAACGTGGTCCCCATTTTCAAAAAGGGGAGGAAGGAGGACCCGGGCAACTATAGGCTAGTCAGTCTCACCTCCATCCTTGGCAAAGTCTTTGAAAAAATTATCAAGACTCACATTTGTGAGGGCCCGGCAGGATAAATTATGCTTAGGGGAAACCAGCACGGGTTCATGGCAGGCGGATCGTGCCTGACCAATCTAGTTTCTTTTTATGACCAGGTTACGAAACGCCTGGACACAGGAGGAGGGGTGGATGTCGTATACTTAGACTTCAGGAAGGCCTTCGATACGGTATCCCACCCCATACTGGTGAACAAGTTAAGAGGCTGTGACTTGGATGACTACACAGTCCGGTGGGTGGCGAATTGGCTGGAGGGTCGCACCCAGAGAGTCGTGGTGGATGGGTCGGTTTCGACCTGGAAGGGTGTGGGCAGTGGGGTCCCGCAGGGCTCGGTCCTTGGACCGATACTCTTTAATGTCTTCATCAGTGACTTGGACGAGGGAGTGAAATGTACTCTGTCCAAGTTTGCAGATGACACAAAGCTATGGGGAGATGTGGACACGCCGGAGGGCAGGGAACAGCTGCAAGCAGACCTGGATAGGTTGGACAAGTGGGCAGAAAACAACAGAATGCAATTCAACAAGGAGAAATGCAAAGTGCTGCACCTAGGGAGGAAAAATGTCCAGCACGCCTACAGCCTAGGGAATGACCTGCTGGGTGGCACAGAAGTGGAAAGGGATCTTGGAGTCCTAGTGGACTCCAAGATGAACATGAGTCGTCAGTGTGACAAAGCCGTCAAAAAAGCCAATGGCACTTTATCGTGCATCAGCAGATGCATGACGAATAGGTCCAAGGAGGTGATACTTCTCCTCTATCAGGCGCTGGTCAGACCGCAGTTGGAGTACTGCGTGCAATTCTGGGCACCGCACTTCAAGAAGGATGCGGATAACCTGGAGAGGGTCCAGAGAAGGGCCACTTGTATGGTTAAGGGCCTACAGACCAAGCCCTACAGGGAGAGACTAGAGAAACTGGACCTTTTCAGCCTCTGCAAGAGAAGGTTGAGAGGTGACCTTGTGGCTGTCTTTAAGTTCATCACGGGGGCACAGAAGGGAATTGGTGAGTATTTATTCACCAAGGTGCCCCCGGGGGTTACAAGAAATAATGGCCACAAGCTAGCAGAGAGCAGATTTAGATTGGACATTAGGAAGAACTTCACAGTTAGAGTGACCAGGGTCTGGAATGGGCTCCCAAGGGAGGTGGTGCTCTCCCCTACCCTGGGGGTCTTCAAGAGGAGGTTAGATGAGCATCTAGCTGGGGTCATCTAGACCCAGCACTCTTTCCTGCTTATGCAGGTGGTCAGACTCGATGATCTATTGAGGTCCCTTCCGACCCTAACATCTATGAATCTATGGTATATCTGTGTGGTATATGTTCACAAGAGTCAGTGAAGAGCTTCTTGGAAGACCTTTCAAATGTTTGGATTTTGAATCTTTTCCATTCTCTGAAGTATTGGGACTCTCTTATTCCTGATTTTATGTGTATCATTTTTATTGATAAGTGGGCACGTAGGCTATAGTGGATTTTTGGTCTGGTAACAAATGTGAACTTCACCAACAGCTTGAAAATCAAATAGGTTTTGTGGCCTTGATAATTTTGGAAAGCCCTTAAATTCACCCAAGCTTCCTGTTGGCTGAAGGTAAGCACCCCACAGTCACCCAACCTGTTTGGAAACATGCTATTGACATTGGCACCTATGTTACACACATTATTGATTTATAGCCAAACTGGCTAATGCTACAGGGTAGGAAAGAATAATAATAATATATTTTATTTCATTCCCAGTTGTTAGTCTTTAAAATTAATTCTAATACAATACCTGAGTCCTATACAAATGCTAGTCTAATACAAAAGAACAGAATCTCTCCAGTTACTGGCTAAATGTCACGCTAGAATGGGAACAACTAGGTCTGGGGCCACTCAGGGATTAAGGTGCCAACTAGGGTCAGGAGCAGTGAGCAGCATCCAGGGATAAGCTGAGTCAGGAAGCCAGGAGGTTCATCTGAGAGAGGAGTCTAGGAGTAAGCAGAATCTGGAAGCTGGGAGATCAAACAGAAAGCAAAGTCCAGGAGCAAGGTGCATCAAAAGTCAGGAGATCAAACAGAGCAGAGCCAAGGATCAAGCCAAAGCAAATATTGAGGCAGTTAGGTCAGGTTGAACCCTGTTGCCCAGACACTTCCTAGTTTGGTGCAGGGGTTTATATTGGGGAAGAGGAAGCTGACCCTGACCAGCTGCTCTGGTGACAGGCAACGGGCAAATAATTAGGCCTTGCTGGAGGCTTCAGGTCATTTTTGCCCTGGCTGGCTGGTCAAATATGGAGTGGCAAGCCTGGATGAATGACAGTGTTAGCCAGGCTGAGGCCTCAGCTTCAAGGGCACAACCTGATGCTAGAGCATGATTTGTGATGTCACATGGTGGGGTAAATGAGGTGTCTCCAGTAGATCCACCCTCTCACCCTATTGTCTACCTGTCTCTTGCTCTCCTCTGTTCCCTTGGTGGGGTCAACTTCCATGTAGGGGGCATGTCTACATGAGATACTACATCGCCATAGCAATGCCCTATGGCAACATAGCATGGGCAGGCACAAACTGTGATGCCGAACCTACATCACAGAATGTAGCAACACGCTCCCTCACTATAGTGCATTGCTATGCAAATGTAGCAGCTGAAAATAACCGTGTGCAACCGGCACAGCACAGTTTGGGCTGTTACTGTGCCATCATTTAGTACTTCCTTTTGGTGTACTATGGCACAGTAACAATGGCACCATAGGAGCACATGTAAACACACCATCTATGTGGCAGCTGGCCTCTGGAGATCTTTTACTCAGAGGTTACAAAGAAGCATAGGTTCATCCAGGAGGGGTGTAGCCTGTGGCTCTGGACAGGTGATGTTCCTAGAGGTTGAAATATAAGAGCTTATTATTGGTTTTATCTACGCTTCCTCCTTAATTTTTACTTTTCAACCTGTAAATAACAATCATAAACAAGAGTCAGGAATGGGATGGGTCTCCTCATGCATAATTTACATGTACATGGTGCTCATCCTGAGATGATAAACTCTGATTCTCAGCAGAGCTGATTATCCAGATGCCAGGTTACACTCACACAGCTACTCTCTCCTGGTTCCAGAACTAGTAAATGTAGAGCATCTTCACACATCGCTGGTTTTTGCCGTATCAACTAACCCACTGTAATAGTAACTTCAGGAAAAGAGTGTTGCACCCTGATGGCTCTAGCATGCCACGTGCAACAAGGTAGGCAGTTTTACGCTTTTCTGTTTCTGCCTTCCAGGGAAACTCCAAAGAAAGATGGAGAGCTAACTTTGTGGCAATTCAAGGGAGCTCCACCCAGCATAGGGGCCAGCATGGGAACAAGGATAAGGGCACTGTCTTGAAAATATAACAAAATGCTATCCCCCAAAAACTGGGAACAAAGTATTTTGTGGGGCCAGATGGCATTGCTTCCAAGCTCCTGCTAATTAGATTCATCTCTATTCTGCAGCCACACAGGAGGAACACTCTTTTTTAATACCAGACACTGTTATTTTAGTCCAATTCAAGGGAAACCAGTGGAAGGTTAGAGATGTGCTCCTTTTCTGTTCTGCATTGTTTTTCTTGCTCCTTCTTGGGGGATATTTTGCTGGGGTCTGGCATGTGTGGGACCCTGGGGGCTTCACCCTTGCCAGATGACCGGCTGTTTTGAGGCTTCCCTCCTGGCAGACTGGTGAAGCCTTCATTGCAAGTGACCTGAGGTGTCTCTAAGGATGTTCTGTCCTGCAGCATTAACTCAATAGAAACCTCATTCATTATGGTCCTATCAGGCTCCTTCAGCTTTTCAATGACCTCTGCAAGGTACAAACTTTCCAGTAATCCTGAATGCTCCAGGCTAGTGTCTTTTCCTCTTTGATCTTCCCTTCCAGTTCCTCACCAGCTCTCTCAGAGCAGCTGCCTTCAGTCTTCAGGCTGGGTCTTTGAGGCTGGCCTTGCAATTCAATGCTTCCTAGGAACCTCAATCAGCATCTACAGATCCAACATCTAAGAGTTGGACTATCTAAGACTTCCTCAGAGAATTTATCACATTCAATGCTGGGATCAACACAGTTGCTTCCTCCACTCCTCTTTGGGTCATACAGTTGAGCCCGGCACTTTGAGCCTGGAAAGTAGGTAAAGGGTGCTGTGCCAGTGCACCTTTTGTGCCTGCCACTTTAAGGACTGAAGCAGGCAGCTGCCAGGTGGCTGATTGTGGCAGCCATTTTCAAATGCAGGCCAACTATATAAAGAGGACAGTTGGCTGCTAGTAAGGGAGGCAGCAGCAGCAGCCAACTGAGTTCCTGCTCAGGGACCTGGAGGAAAGGAAAGGAAAGGAAAGGAAAGGAAAGGAAAGGAAAGGAAAGGAAAGGAAAGGAAAGGAAAGGAAAGGAACTATGGGGAGGTCGAGGCTCCTGTTGTCCTGGGTAAGACATAAAACTGCACCCTGCCAGGGAAGGGTGGCCTGGTGGTGCTCCTAGTGGTTTGGGAGCCCCCAGGAAATGCCAGGCCAGTTATCTCCTTGGTGAAAGGCAGGAAGGGGCACCTTATGACCCCAGCTCCACATCCCTGGTGGTGTTCCAGCAGAACAGGGGGAGCCCAGACTCATTAGGAGCCCTGGGGCAGAGTTCAGGCCAAAGGAGGGACCTGGAGCCAGGCCCAGGCATCAGGGTAAAGCTTGGGGTGCAAGGAGAGGCCCTAAGAGAAAGGGGTGATGGAGATAGAGGCCCTGTGAGTGAATAGAGGCCCTGAGAAAGGGGCATAGGGAAGAGGTCCAGTGGGGGCATGGAGGCCCAGCAAGAGCCAGGAGTGAAGTAGGCTAACAGCTGTAGAGTCACTCAGCAAACATTCAGGTGAGGGCAGTTTGAGATGCCTGACAGACTGTTCCAGCACTGACTGAGGTGTGGAGAGACAAGCCTGAAACTGAGTTAGGCTGGGCAGTATGAATGTGGCCCAAGAGAGAGGGCAGCATGAAAGAGGCTGGGTGAGAGCCGGCAGAGTGAATAGGATCCCAGTGAGAGAGGGGTGGCATGAGAGTGGCCCTCCAGAGTAGTATGGTAGAGCTACAACTGTGTGCCCAGTTTGCTCTGGGCCTAAGCCAGGGCCCACAGTGGAACATCTTCAAGGGATGGGACACATACAGAGGTGGTCAGAACATGCATTTATGACCCTAGTCATCAGGGCATACAAAAGGTAGTCTCCTGCTCAAGTGACAACTGAACTTTATTTTTATCAAGGCGTGGCAGATGAGTGGAGCAGGCAGACTGACCAGAGACAGGGGAAGACTGGAGGCATAGACCTGGCTGGGAAGGTAACCCTGTTACAGGTGGATTCAGAATCTTTGGCTCATTCAACACATGGAGTTTGTATTAAGTCTCTGGATATAGGTACCAGTCAGTGCCATTATGGGTACCAGTCAGTGCTAATAGTGCTGATCCTTAAAATTTGGACTCTTGCCCCTTTCAGAGTTGGACTTAAATCTACTATAGTATCACGTTTGATTCTTCTAAAAGGTATTTGAGACTCCCTTCCCATTGAGAGTCAAGGCCAGTGTCAAAATTCCAGTGTAAATGCATGTGCACACACTTTTTTCCCAAATTCAAGAATACAATAAAAAAACTCCTAGACTGAGACGTGTTTGCCAAGTTTCAGTATAAACAGATTTTTGTAAACCAGTTATAAATCTCTGAAAATAAAAGTTTATATGGAAATGCTGAGAGAGCCTTAGTTATAGCAGTGCTAATGGTACCAAACAATGATTTGATACTAGAGAATATTAATCCTAACAAGAAGTTTCTTGGAAACAACTGGGCTTTCAGAGATCAATGGGATCTCAGAGGAAGTTGGACTGAAAGTTGAGAGAAGCTGTTTTTATCCATATAAATGAATCACTTATTGCTTTCTTATTTGAGAGAATTTTTATGTAAAAACTAAGGCTTTATGAACAGAAACATAATCACTTCTAAAATGCATCAAACAGTAGGTGGTCCAAATACACTGAGTTCTCTATATGGGCACTTGTACACATGAAGGGGGTTTAGTCCTCAAGGTTTTATTCTATGCCCCCTAAATTGAATGGTGGGGTTTTAATTGAAACCCACCATTTCAACTTTTCCATCAAGTTACAGTGAGGGGCCCAACCCTCTTTTTTTTTTTTGTCATAGCAGGAGCCTGCCCACAGCCAGGGGGCAAGCTGCCAGTGGGCTGAGCAGCTTCTGAGCCACAGGAATGCCCAGTCCTTCCACCCACAGTGGCAATGCCACCCCCCCCCCCCCCCGGGACCAGCCAGGTAGGCTGCCAGCTGGCTGGGTGCTGTCCCAGCTCATAAGGGCCCAATCCAAATCTCCCACTGCCTGCCTGGGCTTCCAGCACCTGCTAGCTCCTCCTACCACCCCTGCTAGCTCCTCCTACCCCCAGCCATCCTTCTGCTACCCACTTGTGTTGCCCCTGGGGGCAAGCCAGCCCTTTTCCAGGCATCCAGCTGGCCACAGCAAGCTGCTAGAAGCACAAGCAGTAGCACCTGATCCTGCTTTCAGCAGAGCCTGCCCCTCTCCCCTCCACGGCCAGGGGGCAAGCTGCTGGTGGGTCAACTGGACCCTGAGGTATGGAGGGCCCTAGTTATTCCCTCTGCAGCGTTGGCTCCCCCTGGGGCTGCCTGGGCAGGCTGCTAGTGGGCCAGGTGCTTCCCTAGCTCAGAGGCAGCACCTGGCCCAATCCAAATATTCCTCAACCATGCACAGGAAGAAGATCCCAGCAGGCCTCCAGTGGTCAGGATCAGAGAATAGTTGGATCAGACCAGATGCTGCTTCCAAGCTGGGGCAGCACCCAGCTTACTAGAAGCCCACCTGGGCAGCCCTGAGGAGTGTCGCCACCATGGAGGGAAGGACCAGAGCCCCCCAGACCCCAAGGGCCACTAAGCCCACTGGAAGCTCATCTCCCAGCTGTGGGAGGTGCAGGCAGGCTTCACAAAAAAAAAAAAAAAAAATCAGGCCCCTCAACACTTCTGGCTTCAGCAAGTGCCTGCTGAAGGCAGAAGCAGTGAGGGGCCCGATCTTTTTTTCTATGGAGGCTTCCTGCCTCTTCTGCAGCCAGGGGGTGAGCTGGCAACTGCATTGTTTCAATTTGCAACATTGCAAACTCAACTGTATCCAGATGTAGTTTTATTTGCAATGATGTCAACTCATCTAAAAAACCCCAAAACTGTCATGCATGTCATGTGTAATGCCATTAAGCCACACAAATTACATTTTCATCATGTGTACATTGTGACAACTGTCACATATATAAGTGCCCTAGCTTAAAACATTAAAAAAGGTTTTGAAATAATACTGATGTTTTAAATAAGGAAGAGACCACATAGTTCATCTGAACTTGGCAATCTTATTTTTACTGGGAGCTTCAAGTTGTGGAATATTTAATGCAAATATGTTCTTGTAAGAGGTGACCATGAAAAATCTGCAAGTGAAGTTAAAACAAGGAACAGTTATGTGACTCCTAAAGAATGCCATACGATAAACAAGAGACTACAGTACCAGAATCTGAAAGGTTTGAAGGTGCTATGTGGAGGAACCTTTTACATGAGAAATGTAGTAGACTGGATTCCAAGGGAAGTGTCAGCATATGGTTTTACAAACTTTTTAGGCTCTGCCAATGTCTGACACGCTTCCTGTCCACAGAAGCAAAGAATGCTTGAGAACACAGTGCTCCTTTCTACTATTCTTTACAGCAGGGTAAATCCAGTGAAACTCATGTGAAGCCCTTCTGAACTGTTCCAGATTGATAATGGCACAATTGAGAATAAAGTTTGATCCCTAAAGAGTAAATACTTCACTTATTACTCACAAATGCAGTCACTACCAAGAAAGATCAATGTATAGGCCTATAAAGCTTTACATAAATCTCTCCTTATAGGTGTTTCTTATAAATCTATATCTAGCTAAAAAATAAACTAACTTTGGATCACTTTAAAATTCATTATATTAATTTTATTCACTGTTTTTATCTTTGTACAACTTGCAATACTTAATAAACCATAGAACTGAATCCTTGCAACAGTGAGACGATGACAGCTGTCATCTCCTGCTGTATTTGTGGCAGGTTAGAGTACTTTTGTTGTTTAGGTCTAGGGCTAGTTTAGTCCAGGACTTGCATGGGACCTTGGATAGGGATGATCCTCCAGAAGTCCCTTACAGCCCTACTTGTTTATATCTATGATTTCTATTAACTAGATTTTTCCATTGTCTAACCAGTCTAGGAAAAAGCATCTGCCAATGATCAGTTCTTGGTTTAACAAAAGTATGGGAAAAGATGACAGCTCATCTACTGAATAGAATAATAATACTGGAAGTATTTTGAAATTTTCTGTCTTTTGTGTACACAAGAAAATTACTCACCAGCAGTTGAACATAAGTGAGTGCATTGGGTTATAAATGAAAAATGAAAAATTTAGGAATTAAAAAGAAAATAAGTATATAATGACACAATATATGAATGGTAATATGGATAGGTTTTCCAGTTAAATGTGTACAAGATTTCACAGAAAACACTGACAAGAATAATCAATCATGCTTTTGAAAACTTTTCTGAGCTCCTGCAAATACTGCCTCAATATTTGCAAATATCGTTTGTTTCTAGCCACCATTTTGTCTACTCAACTATAGCATAAAATACCAAAATAATCTAATTCAAGATTTACCAAAGAAAGGGATGTAAAGACTGTTTAACCCTGCATAAGCATTAGGGGTGTGCAAAGCTTCAGTCCGTGATTCAATTTGGAGAAGATTTGGCTTGATTCGGAGGCCAAATCACCAAATCTGAATTGAATCGGGAGAAGAAGAAAAAAACTCTGTTCCCCTGAAAGACTGCCTTCCAAATTGATTCAAACTGAGAAAAAGGAGGGAGAGTTTGGGGTGGGGGGAAAGACTGACATGTCTAGCTGGCCAGTGACTGTGATCTTTCCCTGAGTCCCCTTCCAATCACAGTGCTCTGGGGAAGGGACATAGAAACAGCATATAAGGCTCTGTCTGCAAGCTTTCTATGCCTTTTGTGAGCTGTTTCTGCAGCATCTGAAAGGTACTGGACTGGCTTGGCTTCCTACCTATTCAGCCTCCTGCTACTTTCTGTTCTTGGAAAGTATTGGCTATAGCTTACTAACCAGAATCCCTCTACTTATCCCTATCCAATCTATTTCTTTCAACTTATATTTGTTCTTGGGGTTTTTTTCAACACTTTTTTTTTTTAAAGAAAGCTGTGTTTTCCCTGACAGCGTGATCCATCACTGTTCAGGGAAGCACATATATTACACACACATACATCATAGAAGAAGTCAGATATTAGTACAACACAGAAGAAGTCAAATAGTCATAGAAGAAAAGAGATTATAGGTAGTTATTAATATTATTAGTTATAGTTGCATACAGACTAAGGACAACACAGAAGTCAGAGAGTTATAGAAGAAGAAGAGCTATTATTTTAGTTACACACACAACACAGAAGTCAGACACAGTTATACATCAGAGAAGAAGACATATATTATTAGTTAGTTACACACGCACAACTAACTGTGAAAGGAATAGTAAAGGAGCCAGAGGCTAGCATGCAATGCAGGCAAGAAAGCCATTCAGTGAAAGTGGAAATGGGGGCATCAGCAGTGAGAGAGACAGGCTGGAGTAGCGGGGAAGGGGGATGTAGCAGCACAGGTAAAAGTGGAGAGGTACCTTTTGAATCAGATGTCCAGCAGGTTGTAGTGTGTCATAAATCCAATGTCTATATTGAGTCCATGATTTTCTGTATCTAGGAGGCTGATGAAGTGATGTTCATAGGCCCAGCTATGAAAAGTGGCTTGTAAATTCCTTTTCAGGATCAGGCCTGAGAGACTGGAGACAGAATGGGTTTGTTTTTTGTTTGGTTGGTTGGGTTTTTTTGTGAACAATGTGCTCCCACAGGTAGCTGGGTATTTTTGTCTTTGATAGATTCTGGTGTGCAGTTTAGGGGGGTACTGGAGATCATTGGCAGGTTTTGTGTTTTGAGCTGGAGAAGGTTGGCTTTTGGTGATGTTAGCAAGGTTTGGTGCTTGTTTGAATTTATAATATGTATGTGGCATTTCATTTTAATCATAGATAAATGTGGATTTGGGGTTACTTTATTTAATCTGAAAATTGGGAATTTTTCTTTATCATAGAAAACCAGGATCCCCGGTAATCAGATCTGGCATCGGGGTAAGGAATATTGAGAAGAGTGTTAGAGTGATGACATAGCCTTGCTTAACTCCCATCTTAACCTCAAAGGCATCTGTGATAGATCCATTATTAAAAACCACTACTCGCATACCATTATGGAGAGGGCAAAGAATGGCAATGAATTTTGGTGGGCGTCTCCCAACCGTATTTGTTAGGCTCCCACCATCTTTGGCCTCTCTTCCACCATTTGTTCTTCATATCACTTTAGAAGAATACTCCACAACACTTCTCAGCTTACAGAGTTGAAAGCTTTGGTGAGGTCAAAGAAGGCTATGTAGAGAGGCTTTTGTTGTTCCTGGCATTTTTTTCTGTAGCTGATGAGCAGTGAAGACCATGTCAGTTGTGCCTCTTAATGCCCTAAGCCCACAATGAGATTCTGGGAGGAGTTCTTCAGCAAGTGGAAGGAGATGGTTCAAGAGAGTTCTCACAATGATCTTTCCTGCGGAGGACAGAAAGGTGATCTCTTTGTAGTTTCCACAGTTGGACTTGTCTCCTTTCTCAAAATTTGTCATGATCATGGAATCCTTGAGGTCAACTGTGATTTTTCTTATCATTCCAGATCCTTAAAAGGAGGGCGTGGAGCTGTGATATGAGCTCTTCTCCCCCATACTTGAAGATTTCAGTGGGGATTCCATTAGCTGTAGGTGTCTTGTCATTCTTCATCTGCTTGTTGGCTTTCCTCACCTTGTCAAGTGTTGGAGGGATTCCAAGGTCATCTCTAACTTGGTGTTACGGAACGGAGTTGAGAATACTCTTGTGAACAACAGTCTTGATTGAAAAGGTCCTCAAAATTCTCCTTCCAATAGGCATTGATGACTTTCCATTCCTTGATGAGGTCTCCACCTTCCTTAGATCTCAAGTAGGTTGGTCCCTGAGTGCTCAGACTGTAGATGGTTTTGGTGACACTGAAACAAAACAACACATATTGTGGATGGAAACAACATGTTGAATCTCCTTTTGCCTTGTCTTCCCACCATCTGATATCCATATCACTGGTCCTCCTTTGGACCTTTTCCTTTTCTTGCTGGTGACTCAATTTCTTTTGCTTCAAACTGATATTATTTTGCCAAATGCAAAAGTCCTTGCACTTGCAATTAATCAGCTCTTGGATCTTCTGGTCATTCTAATTAAACCAGTCTTGGTGTTCCCTGGTAGAAAATCCAAATGTCTCTTCACTGGTGCCAATGACTGTGGACTTAAAGGTACCCCAAGTGCTGCTGACATTCTCCTATTGTTGTTGATAGGAATTCACCAGTTTTTCATTGAGGCACTCCTGAAAGAAATCTCACTTGATTGGGTCTTTGAGTCCATCAACATTGATATTTTGTTGACACTGCTTCTGCTGTGACAGTCATTTAGGAGCCAGTTTTAATGACTTAACTGATCAGATGAGTCAGTAATTGGTCCAGTGATCATCAGCTCCTAACATAGCAGCACCGGCTCCATAGAACAGCAGTACCGGCTCCATAGCTCAGGGGTTAGAACACTGGTCTTGTAAACCAGCGATTGTAAATTCAAATCTTGCTGGGGCCTGAATGACACTTTTGGGGACCTGGTGACCATCTATAAACTCACTAGGGGGGATCAGAAGGGTTTGGGGGAGACCCTTCTGTTTCCCCTAGCGCCCCCTGGGATAACAAGGAATAACAGCCACAAGTTGTTGGCGAGTAGGTTTAGATTAGACATCCGTAGGAACTACTTCACAGTTAGGGTGGCTAGGATCTGGAACCAGCTTCCAAGGGAAGTGGTGCTGGCTCCTACCCTGGGGGTCTTTAAGAAGTGGCTTGATGCCTACCTGGCTGGGGTCATTTGAGCCCAGTTTTCTTCCTGCCCAGGGGTCGGACCTGAAGATCTACAAGGTCCCTTTTGACCCTGCTTCTATGATTCTATGATCCCCCTGGGGCTGGTGGCCTCTCCCCCACATCCAGACATTGATCCTGCAGAGGCAAGAAACAGAAGACTTTTGTGAGAGTTTGCAACAGTTAAGAGATAAGATGTTCTGCACCAGGGGCCATGCATTGCCACTGGCATCAATGCCTCCCTTGGTGTATGAGAGGCCTGTGCTCACCCAGCTGTGGGGACACATGCTGCCCACTAAAGTTCTGACTGTCCCACCTCTCTGCATGCTGTGCTGTAGGGCCTCAGGGCCAGGGGAGTGCAGGTGGGCCAGGCAGGGAGTGGGGCCAGGGCAGGGACTGAGAGTGGCCTCCTCCCCAGTGCAGGACTTTCCATGTGTCTGGAGCTGGCAAGACTGGAGGCTCAGCACAGGAGTTCCCATCAGCATGGGCAAGCAGCTGCACGCAGTGTCTATGGTCCATGTTGGTTAGCAGGACAGTGCCCAGCCAGGGGCATCCCTCAGGGAAGAGCTGGTGGTGCTTGTGGCTGGTGATGTCATAGAATCATAGAAAGAAGGACCCAAAGGGACCTATAAGATCATCAAGTCCAGTCCCCTGCCATGGGAAGAAGGTATTTGGGCTCAAATGAGTGCAATGAGGTATTTGTCCAGCCTCCTCTTAAAGACCACCAGAGATGGGAACTGCACCACTTCTGCTGGAAGTGTATTCCAGACTCTGTTGTTCACCTAGGTCCTGGTTTTCTCCCTTGACATATTTGTAGGTGGCTATCAAGTTGCCTCTCAGCCTTCTTTTGCTCAGGCTGAACAGTCCCAGTTCCCAAAGTCCCTCCTCATAGGCCCTGTCCCCCAGGCCCTTGATCATGGATGTGGCCCTTCTTTGCACCCTTTTGAGCTTTTCCACATCCTTCTTGAAGTGTGTTGCCCAAAAATGGATGCAGTACTCCAGCTGTGGCCTCTCCAGTGCCGGATAGATGGCAAAGAGCACCTCTCTGGATCTGTTGGTGACACATTTGTTGATGCACGCCAGAGTTCTATTTGCTCTGTTGGCAACTTCATCACCCTGGTGGCTCATATTCATCTTCTGGTTGATTGTCACCCTTAGGTCCCTTTTGGATGCTGTGCCAGCCAATGGACCACCACCCATCATATAGATATGGTGAGGGTTCTTCCTACCCAGATGAAGAACCCAGCATTTGTCCCTGTTGAACTTCACCTGGTTTGGTTCAGCCCATAGGACCGGACTAACAAGATCTTCCTGAATCCTTGACTTGTCCTCTGATGTGCCCGCTATCCTCTGCGGTTCCCCCCCAGTTTAGTATCATCCACAAACTTAATCATTGCACTTTTCACTCCTTCATCCAAGTCATTAATAAAGATATTAACGAGCATGTGCCCAAGCACTGATCCCTGGGGCACACCACTGGAGATGGCCTTCCAGGATGAGGCCACCCTATTAATTAAGACTTGTTGGGATCAGCCTCTGAGCCAGTTCCCAACCCAGCTCACTGTAGGCTGGTCTAGGCCAGTACTCTCCAACTTAAATGAGAGCATTTCATGGGAAACAGTATCAAAGGCCTTGCTGAAATCTAGGTAGATGGCATCCACCTCCAGTTCCATGTCCAGGTGATTAGTTACCTGGTCATAAAAGAATACCAGGTTTGTTAGGCATGACCTCCCCTCTACAAAGTCATGCTGGTTGCTTCTCAGTACCCCACCAGATGCAAGCTTGTGGGTGATGTCCTCCTTGACAATTTCTTCAAAGATCTTCCCCAAGACCGAAATCAGACTGACCAGTCTATAGTTGGCAGGGTCATCCCTCTTTCCCTTCTTAAAGATGGGTATCATGTTCACCTTCTTCCAGTCATTAGGGACAATGCCTGAGTACCACTATTCTTTGAACAGCCTCGCCAGAGGAACTTCTATGAGCTTGGCCAGCTCTTTTATCACTCTCAGGTGAAGTTCGTCTGGACCAGCTGACTTGAAAGCGTCCAACTGATCTAGGACTATCTTCACCTGTTCTGGACTGAATTGATGAGGACCATTGTTGTTGCTGTATTCTCTGTGCCCCTGGTCTGGCAACCAATTCTCACCTGGTTTCAGGAATACTGGTGCAAAGTAATTGTTGAGGAGCTCTGCCTTTTCATGGGGGTCAACTATGGGCTTCCCATCCATGTTCCATAAGGGTGCCACAGTGAAGCTTGATTTTTTTTTTCTTGCTCCTTATGTACCTATAGAATAATTTTTTGTTATCTTTAATTTTGGTCACCAGTTTGACTTTGTCGCATGTCTGCAGATCCTGGCCATGTGAGCATACTCTTCTCTGGATCCTGAACCATTTTTCCATTGGATGTATGCTTCTTTTTTCTTTCTGAGAAGTTCCTTAATGTCTCTGTTGAGCCAGGCAGGTCTCTTGACCCCTCTCCCTTGCTTCAATTGCATGGGGATAGCCTCTTTTTGAACAATAAGTATAGCCTCCTTGAGGAAGCGCCACCCTTCTTGAGCTCCCAAGTTGTCCAGACCCTGGTTACAAAGGGCCTTTCCAACTAGACTCCTGAGTTTACCAAAGTCTGCCCATCTAAAGTCTAGGACTTTTGTCCTGCTGGTAGACTTCCCAGCCTTTTGGTGGATGGTCAATCTGATCAGATTGTAATCGTTGTCAGCCAAAGCACCTCCAAACTTCAGGTCACCTACCATGTTTTCCCCTTTGGCCAGCACCAAACTGAGAGTGGCTTTACCTTTTGTTGGCCCCTCCACAACCTGTATCAAGAACAGGTCTATAGTCACCAGGAAGGTGGCTGATCTGCTGGAGCAGGCTGAATAATCTTCCCAACAAATGCCAGGGTAGTTGAAATCACCCATGACAATCAAGTCTTCAGTACTGGCTGCTTCAGCCAGTTCACTGTAAAATGCCAGGTCATAATCCTCTTCTTGGTTGGGGGGCCTGTAATAGGTTCCCACCATCAGATCCCCTTCTCCCGAGCCTCCTTGTAACTTGACCCAGAGTCTCAAGGGACTTTCCCCTGCCATCAAATGTAACCTGCAGGGAGGGGTACTGCTCCTTCACATAGAAGGCCACCCCTCCACCTTTCTTTCCATTCCTGTCCCTCCTATTGAGCTTGTAGCCCTCAATATCCAATACCCAGTCATGTGTGTTATCCCAAGTCTCCATCAGTCCAACGAGGTCAAAATCCTCATCTGCCAGAAGGCGTGCCAGTTCATTCTGTTTGTTGCCCATGCTTCTGGCATTCCCATAAAGACAGCTGAGTTTCCCCTAATCATCTCAAGTTTTCTGCCTCTCTGCAGGTGTCTCTGGATGTTGGTAGAAATCTGGGTATCTCCTATGTGATCTCCTACCCTCCTTTGAGTTCTCTTGATCAGCGGATTTATGTCCAGCAATGGGTTTGTGCTCAGTAGCTGAATCTGCCCCACTTCCCCAGGCTTGTCTAGTTTAAAGCCCTCCTCAGCAAGTCTGGAATTCTTGCAGAGAACAGTTTCTTCCCTCTGCCCATGAGGTGTATACCATCTTTTGCATACAGACCAGTGTCATTGAACTGCGTACCAAGGTCATGGCCACCCACTTCTTATGGCAAGGCAGAGGGGTGTGGGGTAAAAACTGCAGGGTTGCAGCCTGAGTCCTGGAGCACCAAAATGCTGGTCAGTTCCTGTTTAAAAGGTATGGTGTTGAGGACACGACTGGACCAATGGTTGTGGTCAGTCACAGCCACTCACTGTTCACGCAAGGCCTTGACCTTTATGTGGCACTGATTCACTGACTGGGAGTGGCCTCTCTTATGCATCCCACTTGACAAGGCCTCATAAACATGGGCAGTTGAGTGCCCACTCTCCACGAACTGCCTCTGTACCTCTGCATTAATATCTTATTTGGAGAAATTAATTTTGGAAAAAGATCAAAATATTTCCCCGGTTATTTATGCATAACCAACTCAAGCAGATGTTTTCTAAGGATCTGAAACCCCATGTGCACCTTAAACACTCACAACCAGTTCCTATCTCTTTAATGTTAACCTTTTATTTAATAAGAGTCTTGGTTTGAATCAAGTTTTTCTTCACCCTTGGTTTTCTCATCAATACAGCTACATAGAAAGCAATAATAACTATCACTTAAAATTCAAAGTTCTGCATACATTTGTTAATTTTTAAATGACCACTCAGATGCCAAAGGAGAATTGATTAAAAAATAAGGGAGGATGGACCAATATTTTGTGGTGTTCTTTGTACTTCATATTTATTTGTAGGGTATGGCACTGTTTTCAAGTTGCATGTACATTGCTGTTTAGCTTTCCAAAGATTTCTATTTTCTGTTCTTCATTTTATTGTACACCAAGGACTAGTTTGCATTTAGTGTTTGAATGCCACAGTGTGTTTGTTTTGTGTCTTAAAGTATGGCTTCTGTATTTACTTATGCCAAGGAACCTTTCCATAAACTTTTTCCCCCTAGAAATATTATTTTTATGCCATACAGAGCTCATGTCTTTCAACTCCCTTACCTGGAAGAAAGAACCAACAGTAGGATGATCAGGGACAAATAGAAAATGAGAATAGGAAAGACATATTGAAGGTGTGATTGAAATGCATATATTTACTATGTTAAAAAGAGATTTTTTTAAAAAATTTTATGTAAGAACTTAAAAAGAAATTTTCTGTACAGCTGTCAAAATTTACTCTGTTCTAAATCAAATTGCATAAAGAGCAAATTGGAGAAAAAAGGAAATGTTGATGCAACACAATGAACAAGCCTGAAAAATCAGTAAACATTGGGAGCATATGGTGTATAGTAACATACTAAGAGCTTATTTCTGCAGACACTTATGTATTATACTTACACATATTGATGTTTTAAGAATTGGACTAAAAAAAAAAAAAAAATAGTTTCCAAGAAAGAGTATATAGGGACCTTTTATTCACCAAAAGCTTATTTGAGGAAGGAAAAATTTAGCCTTGAATTGAAAACTGAAATAAGGCAGTACCTTATTTTGCTGACAGCACCAAAATAAGAGATACAATTACAACCACTCTTTTAAGGTAAAGAAGAACAATACACAGCATATTTCTGTCTAATGGCTTGGTTCATTTCTTTATTCAATGCGACAAGTATAATACAGCCAATTATACTAAGGTAGCTTGGTTTCCAGCACTGAAATAAAAACTAATGCCATCTTACAATAGTTTTCATCAAACTAAATTTTTAACATGTTCTGTTTGCAAGACAAGATTCTATGGCTAATATTTACTGTGACCTTTGTCCTGAAAGAAGAGATGCCAAAAATCATTACAAGTTACAATACAACATAGCTAAATTGAATAAAACAGTTTAATATGAGACCATTTGAATCTCTTTATTGTGATATTTTTTCCCCCACAGAGAAAAGCATAATACCCAGCTGCTTGATAATATTGGCAAGCAAGGCAATGAATTTCTATTAGAAACCCCAAACACTGAATGAGCTGTGTTTTTAAAGAAATCCCCTTTTGTATGAGACATGTAAAGGCCTTTTGTGCTTGGATGTTTTGCATAATAATGGTTTTCTTTAGTTATTCATTGTCACGTGATGAAGCTACTAAGTGAACTAGGCAGTAACAACATAAAAAGAAAATTTTCCATTTTCTCCAATTGTTCCTGGCTTTTTTTTGTCTTTTAGTATGTAAATACTGGTAAGTGGCTTCAGAAAAAAAGATATCTAGTTATTAACATCTCAGGTCTAATTGTTACTTTTCCTAATAGCTGTCTTCTCAGTTGAGGTTTTTTTTTCCAGAAGCAGTAGCATTATTACATTCTCACTCATGGGTAACCTCAAACATCTTAAATAATGAGGTAAGTGACTAACCAGTGTACATCATCATCACTCCATTCAAGTTACTGGTGCTAATTGGATGTATTCCAGTAAAGGATTGTGGATTGAACTCTTTGAGTTTGGAGTCTGAGTAAAATTAATATTAATTGAACAAGTTACAAGGGATATATATTACATTTTGCCTGTGAGATAAATGACCAATATGGGCTTTCAAAGTAATTGTTTCAAGAGGCTCTGACAGTTTCATACAAAGCGTTCTTGAAAATGATTTTTACTTCAGTACCTTCATGTAATTTTGTCCCGAATAGTAGCAAGGAGAACCATATTTACTCACTACACAGACCTTGCCCCCAAAAGTCTGGTTCCAAATTTGAGATGCGCATGTTAAATGAAGAAGCTGATTTTCTGTCCAGAATAGAAGCACCCCATTTTGATTCCTTCTCTACCCAAATTTTAAAACCACCTACCTGGCAGCAACAGTGGCATATCTATTCAGGCAGCGGAGGGATTTGATTGACTTAATGGTTCATTGCTCTCCACTCCACAGGTGTTAATGACATTTCTCTTTTTTAATGGTCTTGATATTTCACTATCAAACTTTTTCTGGCAATTTTGCTGTCTGCTGGCTACTCCTAGTATCTCCCCTCCTATTTCACAGCCCTATAGACTTGTTTAGCTCTTTTCAATTTTGTAGCTCTTCCCATGGAGACCAGTCTTGAGCAGCAGCTACAGTTTGAGCTTCTGGCTGAGCAGGACAGGGAGGGAGAGTGAGGTAAAGATGAGGTTCTGTCCCTGCTTTTTGCAGCCATAACTGTGGAAAACATCCTTTGTTCTTTATTCTTCCTTCCTAAAAACAAGGCACATGTCTTATTTGGTGGGAACATAGTATGTAAGAAAATACAGTATTTCTCTAATGGATTATAATTATGCTGGGGATGATGACACTAATTCTTGTGCCCAATGAAAACAGGAGAAACATGATTGTTTGCTTAAGGCCAGTTCCTACACTATGTGAATTATTTAATATAGCTCTACTGCGGTACATATTTTTATGAGATTTCTGATACTCTTCAAGAGTTTGTCTCTCAAAATCAATGGAGCTATGCCAGCTCATGCTAGTCAGGAGTCTAGCCATCCAACTGTAGTATTTCAGAAAAGACCACACAAAGAAGACATATGTGTGTATTTTTAATCACATTTCCAGGGAACAAAGAATGCTTCCCAATGTTAAATGCCAAAGGAAAAAAATACTTGAAAGTCCTAACATGGCTTTCTATGTTTTAATGACCAATACAAAGGAAGTATTATATACAACCAGCCTATAAATGTACATTAAAAGTCCAATGAATTACCTGTACATCTATCAACTGCATATTCCTGCTCAGTGAATGTGTAGCAAAACCCCCAGTCTTTCTTTTTTTAGATAGATAGATAGATAGATAGATAGATAGATAGATAGATAGATAGATAGATAGATAGATATGCATTCCCTCCCCTTCCCCAACTATTTCTGGCTTTTCTTTCTCTCCTTCTCTATTCCTTATAGACAAGCGAGCTCAGACTTAGGATAAGTTTTAACAGTTTTATTTTGGTAGCAGGTTTTTGGTTTTGGATATCCATTGTTTTTATTGTATTATTGTTAGGTTTGTATTGATTTTTACTGTTGTATACTGTATTATTATCATTTTTTGTATTGATTGTTATTGTTTCATATGGAAATTGTATGGTTTAGGCCTGTGTTTGTAAGTGAACCAAAGTCATGTCAAGTTTCCATTTTGTATGTCAAGTCTCCACCTTGTGTCCCTGCCCGGGCATCCCCTGTTTTGCAACTGTATGAGTCACGTACCCCTCCCATGTAAATTGGTTCCCGGATGAATGAAAGTGATTGGGAATGATTGAAATACAATGGTAGCAGGCCTCTACTGAATGGCCCGTAATGACCAGGCCATCACCTTGCAATGATTCATCCAGGAACCATGGACCTCACCCAGGAACAGAGGCAAGAACCCAGCATTTGAAAGACAAAAGACCCTGCAGAAGCAGCAACTCTACCATTGTACCCCACCATTACAGACACTTGAAACTGCACATCTCTGCATGGAGCACATATACTTAGTATGCCAGGGGCTGACCCTTGCCTGGGCATGCCTCCTGTCACTCAGGTCACACAAGGTCGGCCTCTATAAAAAGGGGCAGTGAAGACAGACCCAGTGGGAACACCATTTCCACCCAGACCAGACCAGCTTCACATCACCTATCCACCCCAGAGACCCTGCTGGTGACCCACTCTGGACAACACCGAGCTGAAGGAAACTCCGACTGGTCATCGAGCATCAACTTCCAGCCTGGGATATTACCTGTACACCTCCTCCTACAATTTGGACTCTATCTCTCTCTCTCTCTCTCTCTGTCTCTCCTCCTGGACTTCAGTAGACTTCAGCCCCTGCACCAAGCCTCTCTAACCCCGATGCCATTGTGTGGGTGGGTGTTTGGGTGGGTGGGTGTGTGGGTGTGGGTGCAAGGGAACCAATAAGACATTGTGTCACCATCTCCCATGTTCAATAAAACCACTGCCATTTGGAACCCTGAGTTGGGTCATGTTTTACTGAATCCCAGTCCCTTCCTTATCTTAAATTCCAGCCTCATTCTCTCTCTCTCTCAGCTCCAGCCCACCCCCTCCACTAGTTTCCCAATCTCCTCCCAATTCCATCTCCCCTTTTCTGCCACCTTTCAGCCTCTCTTTGCTTTTCTGCTGTCCCTGCTGCCTTTCAGCCTCCCGCACCATCTACTGCCTTTTCCCTGTGACTTTCTGATGCCTCTCCCTGCTTTTCCACTGCCCTGCCGCCTTTCGGTCTCTGTTGCCACTTTTTCTGTGATTTTCTGCTGTCCGTCTCTCTGTTTTCAGGCTTCCCCCACACATTCTGTAGTCCTCCTCCCCCTCCCCCCCACAACTTTCCAGCTCCTCATGGCTGTCCTGCAGTTTTCTCCAGCAGTGGGAGCCTTTCTCCAGCTCCCAGCACCTACTGCCGCTCCCTGCAGCTTCTCTAGCTGCCCCGGAGCCATCCTCTGGCTCCCCACACCTTGAGCCCCTCTTTAACACCCACGCTTTCCCTTAGTCCCATTTTCCCTCTCCCCACCTACCTTTTCAGCTTCCCCATAGCTCTGGTTCCAGTCCCAGCCTCTATGCCAGCATCCTCCCCTGTTCTGCAGGCTCTTGGCATTGTCTTTTAATCAATTAAGCTCAATTAACCTAAAGTTACCCCCAAGCCTCAGTTCTTCAGCCCAGGCCCCTCTAGTCTACCCATTCTAATCCCGGTCCTGGTAACTTTCACTGCCACCAATTTTCACTCCCTACAGTCTGCTTTCTTACCTTAACCTTTCCCCAGGTATCCCAAGTACACCGAGCACATACATACACATCACAACACCCAACTTAGGAACTCACCTGTGTGTATGTGTAGGTGGGTGGTATGTGTGTGAATTAGTGAATATACATATATAGATATCATTGTGTGTGTGTGTGTGTTGTATATAAACTAGTAATCCACGTATGTGTATTGGATGTGAAGGTGTTAGTAACTGGTAACTGATTCTGTCTAAATTTGGTGTGTGTAGCGTGTATGGGCTTAAACTGGTGATAAGTGTACATGAACCTACACTGGTTATTTTGAATGCGTGTGTATCTGAGTTACTAGTGTGAGTGTGTATGCCTAGTAGGGGTGTATGCACCTAGTCAGTGTATGTGTGCTTAATTGATTTTTATGTGTACATGTGCAATTGTACACCACACCCTCCTGTCTAACAGCTCAATATTGAGATCCTCAGTATTGGCCTGACCCCTCCAGGCAACAAATATTCTTATAGTTTTTACTGTATTGGGAACCAATAAGTTATTGCAACCTCACAGTGAACATACTATTATTACCAGAGAAAAAGATTATCATGACATACACACTAGAATGCAGATGAGAAATAATTGACAAGATAGTTAGTTTGTCATTTATTTTAAACTGAAATCTCAAAATTAAATTTCATGGTCCTACAGTTGTAAAAAATGTCATCTGGCTCATTTTTGTTGGATAGCTACTACTTTTCATGTACTCCTGGATAAGCAAGTTGCTAACCTTTTATTAACTACAGTTAGGTCTATTAGCCTAGCACATTTTTTCCTGCCAGATTAGCCAAAATAAGGCTTCCTAAGAGGAAGAAAATTCTCAGAAATATTATCCTGAAACCATTGTGAGGGAAAAATTACAGCATCACAACTGATTGCTCCCCAAACACAAATATGTCCCACAGACTTGTAATGATCAAAATATGCACAGATTTCTGGGGAACAGCCCATCCCTCAAATGATTCCTTTGCTTAGGGCTTCTAGTGAGTTTTGTAACTTGTGGTTTCCTAATAGATGTAACAAGACTGTTGATGCATTCATCACTTCAATTTTTTAAAGGTGTTGACATTTTCAATCAGATGTGAGAACTCAATGCTTTTAGTGAAAGGAAAAAATAACCTTTCAAATATGTCATGTTCATGTAAATACTGCAGACTGATGCAGATCACCATCACCAAAAATGGAGAAATCAAGAACTGGGTTGTAGATTTGGGGGGGGGGGGGCAGGGGGGAGAGAGGTTTCCCCTGAAACAACTGCTTTTTCAAGATCCTTAATTTAATGGACTATTAAGAAAAATGAGAAAAAAAATCCCACCTATTATTGTTTCTATTATTGCTATGCCTTGCTTCACAGTGGACAGTGGCCTGTGCAAAGTGGCAAGTATCTGTTTTGGATTCAAATTTGGCCTATCTGGAGGAACAGCAATTCAATTCAGTGATTCAAATCACTGACCAAATTCTATTCAGTTGAATCGAATCTGAAGATTCAGTGCCGCTTTGAAGATTCAGCCATAAACTAAACAGACAGAGGTCCTCACCACACTGGTCACAGCTGCTTCCAGCTGGTAAGTCTGTTGTGGTGGGCAGAGGTGGGAGGAAGGTGTGGGGGGGGGCAGATCAATGTCTCCACAGCTAGGGAGGGATTGGGGCTGAGACTAGCTGCCCACCCAGAGCAAGGAAGTGCAGGGGTCAGGGAGGGGGGGACTCCAGTCGCCACGCACCACCAGTCCAGGAGGGTGTAGGAGTGGGCATGTGCCCCCAGATCTGAATGGGGCAGGCTGGGCTGGGCTAGGCTGGCCTGGGCTGGGCTCTGGATGGGTGGTAGAAGGCACTGGGAGCAGGGGGTATGCCTTCCCGCTGCTCACCCAACCTCCCCACCCCTCCCGGACAAGCTGCAGCTTCGCCCCACCACGCCCTGGCTCAATGAGCAGCAGCAAGGCATGACAGCAGGGGCATGCACCTGGATCAGGGAGGGCCTGGTGTCAGGGGCTATGGGTATTTTAAGGTGGCTGTAGACCCCCTCCCCCCGACATAGCTCCCGCTCCACTGCACTCTGCAGGGTGGCCAGAGCCAAGGATGCATTCTGTTCCCATGCCCTCCCATGCCCTCCCAGACTGGTAATATTGTAAAAGGGTACATGCCAGATTCCATGCCACCCAGCGGTTGTATGCAGTGACAGGAGCCCCCCCTCCCCAAGTCACAAGCCCCCCACCAGGGCTGGGCAACTTGTCCCAGCCCCAGCCCCAATCCCTCTCTTGCCATGGGGAGGTTTATCTGCCCTCTCCCATGCCCCTTCTCTTCCCCCTCCACCCACCACAACAGAGTTACAAGCTGGAGGCAGCTGTGCCCAGCATAATGAGGACTGGTGCCTGTTTAATCTATGGCCGAATCTCCGAATCAGCACTGAATCTTTTCCAAATCAATTTGGAGGCTTCCAAGCTTAAGGAGACGGAGGCGCAGGTGGTATTCTCTTCTCTCCTTCCAGTGAGTAGGTGGGGACAATGACAGCAGGCCTGCACTGGTGAGGTCAACTGGTGCTTAGGGAGTTGGTGCCACCAGGCGGGCCTTGGGTTCCTAGATAACAACCCATGCTTTCGGGCGGGAGACTTGCTAGGGCGGGATGGGCTTCACCTCTCTCCTAAAGGCAAGCGTGTCTTCTCTTTCAGGTTGGCTGATCTCATACGTCTAGCTTTAAACTAGCCTCGCCAGGGGAGGGGGCTGCAGAAAGATGAGGAGACACCACCCGAGCAAGACAGGTGACAAGTGCAAGGAGTGCCCAGGTAAGAAACAGGGGTCCAGATAGTCTTCCTAATCGGGGGGTAGCAAGCACAGCTATGCAAGGCCTTAAATGCCTGTATACCAATGCTCAGAGTATGGGGAACAAACAGGAGGAACTCACCCTCAGAATAGCCAGTTCAAACCCAGACGTAGTGGGGCTTACAGAAACGTGGTAGGATTCATCCCATGACTGGGCAGTTAGCATTAGGGGCTATAGGCTCTACAGGCGGGATAGAGAAGGAAGGAAGGAAGCGGGGGTGGCACTCTATGTCAAAGAGCAATACACATCTTCTGCCAGCAAAATGGGGTCAGAGGAGGGGCAAGCTGAAGTGCTCTGGGTCAAGATACAAGGGGGTCGTGGGGAGAGGGATTTAACGGTGGGGGTCTACTACAGACCCCCCAACCAAGGGGAGGAGCTGGACCGGGAATTTTGGGGCCAGCTTGCAGAGGCACTTAAGGAAGGGATGTAGTTGTCATGGGTGATCTAAATTACCCGGACATCTGCTGGGAGGAGCAGTCAGCCAGGTCGGACTGTTCCAGGAGGTTCCTGGCTGAGATACAGGACCTCCACTTAACCCAGGAGGTGCACAGTCCCACCAGAGGAAATGCCCTGTTGGACCTGGTCCTGGCCACAGGCGATGATCTGGTAAGGGGGCTCCAGGTCCTTCACCACCTGAGTGATAACGATCATCGCTTGCTGGAATTCACCATCCAGCGCAGGGTGTCAAGGGCCTGCAGCAAGGCAGTAGCCCTAGACTTCAAGAGGGCCAACTTCAATGAGTTGAGGAGATTGGTAGGAGAGGCACTGGGGTTCTCGAGGGCAGGGGAACTCAGTGCCCAAGATGAGTGGTCGCTCCTTAAGGAGACGATACTCAGGGCCCAAGGGGTGACGATCCCAACAAGAAGCAAGCGGGGCAAGGGAGGAAATCCGGGAATGCCTGGTTGCCAAAAAGGTGGCGTACACCCAATGGAAAGTGGGGGCTATCTCCAAAGAAGTGTATACCTCCACTGCTTGGGCCTGTAGGGGGGCTGTTAGGAAAGCTAAGGCAGACATAGAGTTAGGACTAGCGTCCAAGATCAAAGATAAAAAAAGTCCTTTTTCAAATATATAGGGAGGATAAAGAAGGCACCGGGAAATGTGGGGCCCCTGCAAGATGCACTGGGCAATCTGGTGGTTGCGCCAGAGGAGAAGGCAGACATCTTTAACAAATTCTTCACCTCCGTTTTCTTGTGCAGGGACCGGGAGTCCCCCACCATGTTTCAAGACAGACTCAAGGGGAACGCCTCAAGACCTAAGGTTGAGGAGGACCCGGTTAGAGTGCTTCTGGAGGGGCTGGACGTCTTCAAGTCAGCAGGTCCAGATGCTCTCCACCCCAGGGTGTTGAGGGAGCTAGCAGGGGTTATTGCTGGGCCCTTGGCAAGGCTTTATGAGCACTCGTGGTGCTCGGGCCAGGTGCCAGATGATTGGAAGAAAGCCAATGTGGTCCCCATCTTTAAGAAAGGGAGGAGGGAGGACCCGGGCAACTATAGGCCCATCAGTCTTACCTCAATCCTGGGGAAACTCTTTGAGAAGATCATCAAGGAGCACATCTGTGATGGGCCAGCATTGGGGATGATGCTCAGGGGCAACCAGCACGGTTTCATTAGGGGCAGGTCCTGTCAGACCAACCTGATTGCCTTTTATGATCAGGTCACAAAAGCATTGGATGCAGGTGTCGCCATGGATGTAGACTTTCTGGACTTCAGCAAGGCCTTTGACACTGTCTCCCACCCCATCCTCATTAAAAAACTAGGCGACTGTTGCATCGATACCTACATGGTCAGATGGATTGCTAATTGGCTGAAGGGTCACACTCAGAGGGTGGTGGTGGGTCATATTCGACCCCCATATTCGACCTGGGGGGAAGTGGGCAGCCGAGTCCCCCACGGCTCGGTCCTTGGGCCCGCACTGTTCAATTTCTTTATCAGTGGTTTGGACAACGGGGTGAAAAGCAACCTGTTTAAATTTGCTGATGATACCAAAGTTTGGGGTGAGGTGGGCAGGCTAGTAGGGAGGGAAAGCCTGCAGCAAGACCTGGATAGGTAGCAAGGGTGGGCTAACAAAAACAGGATGCGTTTCAATACGGACAAGTGCAGGGTGCTGCAACACGCTTATAATATGGGAAACTCCCTTCTTGAGAGCACAGAGGCAGAAAAGGATCTTGGAGTCATCACTGACTCCAAGATGAACATGGGCCAACAATGTGAGGTCACAGTCGGCACGGCTAACCGGACCCTATCGTGCATCCACAGGTGCATCTTGAGTAGGACCAAGGAGGTGATCCTCCCCCTCTATGCGACACTGGTCAGGCCGCAGCTGGAGTACTGTGTCCAGTTCTGGGCACCCCACTTCAAGAGGGATGTGGACAACATTGAGAGGGTCCAGAGGAGGGCCACCCGCATGATCCGGGGACAACAGGGCAGACCCCACAATGAGAGACTACGGGACCTGAACCTGTTCAGCCTTCACAAGAGAAGGCTGAGGGGAGACCTTGTAACCATCTATTAACTCACTAGGAGGGACCAGAAGGGTTTGGGGGAGACCTTGTTTCCCCTGTGCCCCCCCAGGATAACAAGGAATAACGGCCACGAGTTGTTGGAGAGTAGGTTTAGATTAGACATCCATAGGAACTACTTCACAGTTAGGGCGGCTAGGATCTGGAACCAACTTCCAAGGGAAGTGGTGCTGGCTCCTACCATGGGGGTCCTTAAGAAGCGGCTCGATGCCTACCTGGCTGGGGTCACTTGAGCCCAGTTTCCCTCCTGCCCAGGCAGGGGGTCGGACTTGAAGATCTACAAGGTCCCTTCTGACCCTACTTCTATGATTCTATGATTCAATTTGATTTGGGCCTTTTAATTGGTCTCCCAATTTGATCGGATTCGGAGATGTGACCACAAAATCAGGCCGAATCTCCTCTGAATCAAATTGGCTTTGCACAGCCCTAATGTCTACATGTGCAATTAATGTGATTTAAGGTTAATGCACATTAAAATAACAGTAAACAGTAAACTGCACATGGTAACGCATCTACATATGCACCCACATCGGTAGCAAATTTGCTCCCAAGAAGGAGCAGTTGATTCCAGGGCTGCTTCTGCCACCCTGCTCTGCTACACCCCACTGCAGCAGCCATGGGGAGCTTCAGGGTCCCCCAGTGCCAGCCACTGGTTGGCAGAGGGCATGGGAGTCAGTTCTTTGCTCTGGGAAGCAGAGAGGAGCTGTCCCAGAGAGGGGGACAGCTCCCAGCCATGTGGAGCTTATGATATCAGCTCAACTTGATGGACCTGGCTTGGGGAAATGCCCTGTGGCTGAGCGGCAGCAACACCCTGAGGTCTCTCTTCACTTTACTTGCTGAGGGGATGGGAGAGCATTCTGTCCTCCAGGAGCTGAGCAGCACGAGGTTGGGGAAGCATTCACCCCCCGGGAGCTAGTAACTGAGCAGCATGAGGTTGGGGGAGCTCTCTGTCTCTGCAGCACCAGTCTGGGGATAGAGAGCTTCCCCATCCTTTCAGCCCTGTACAATACACAGCCCAGTCAGCTCCTGCTCCTACCCATGCCTGAGGGGAACTCGGAGCTGAGCAGCACTGGGCAGGAGGGAAATGCACAGAGGTAAGCAGCACTGGGACCACTGGAGACCTGTCCCCCACCCCAGGAGATGGGACAGTTCTCCACCCCCTCCACATGCAGATTTGGGCATGGGGCTGGGACGCAGCTGCCCAGAGGACAGAATAGGTCTCTGCTCCATGCAGTTTGGGGCATGAGGCTGGGAGGCAGATGCCTGGGAGATGGGATAGATCCCTGCTCCATGGTACCTGCAGGTTGGGGCACAGGGCTGGGAGGCATCTGCCCTGGAGGTGAGAGAGTTCCCACTGACTCCCAGACCCCAAGCTTGACCCCCATGCCCTCTGCCAGCCTGGGGCTGGCACCTGGGGGAGCCTGGAGATCCCCCTGGCTGCTGTAGTGGGGCAGAGCAGGGCAGGTGCAGAGCAATGCTCCCTGCACTGAACACCTGTCAAAAGTAAATTTGCTCCTGATGGGTGCATGTGTAGATGTATTCCCAGCCAAAGCTTAATGCATCTGAATTTACTGCAAACATTCAGGCACATTAATTGCACACGTAGACATGCCCAGTATGTATTGAGGTAGGCCCAGAGCACTGCAGACTGTAAATAGTCTTGACTGCTTGTTCCACTCCATTTTCAATCCTCTCCATTTTCAATTTCTCCATTTTCCATTGTGATTTATGTAATCAATTGTGATATAATTCAATTCATGAAGAGTAATACTGATGCCACCCTTACCTTCCTGAAGGAGCAGATTGCTTCACTGATGTCACCAAGTCATCATACCTTCTTAGCTCTCTCTAATCATATTCTGTGCATTGCATTTAGTAGGAGTATTATTATCATCATCACTATAAAAATTAATCAAATAAGTTACCATTTCTAAGCCCTGAATAGTATTCTGTATGCAATCTATCCTATGTTGTTACAAAGGAGGAAAGTTCAATTGATACAAACTGGATGCATCTACATGTGTAATTAATGCACCTGAATTTTCTGCCCAGAAAATTCAGATGCATTAAACTGCATCTGGGCATCTATCTATAGGTATGCCTGGGTCAGGAATAAATTGAGTCCAGCAACCCTGCTCTGTCCCACTAAAGAAGCCAGGCTCCATCCTCAGCTGCCTGAGTGCCAGCCTCAGGCCCGCAGGGGGCATGGGGGTCAGCCTTGGGCTGGTGGGGTATATGGGGAGTCATCCTCAGTCTGGCAGGGGGCATGAGGCTCTGGGGTATGAGGGGTGGTCAGGCTTGAGCTCCAGGGGGTGAACGGGGTGGCCTCTAAGCTGAGGATCAGTTGTGGCCTCCTGCTGTCTGGGCTGCCAAGAGCAATTTGCTCCTGAGCCAGCATCTACCCATGCCTTCAGGCGCATTAAAGTAAAGTGCTGTTAGCTAGTACCTGTATCAGTCGGTACTAGCAATCAGTGCTTTATATTAATCTACTGTACAATAATTGCCACGTGCATATAGCCTATGAAGCTTTACTGCCTATTAGATTATTTTAATGCACAGTAAAACACACATGTAGATGTGCCCACAGAAACAAAATAAAGCCTAAGTTTTGGAAGTTTAAATTTGTATTTGCAGTCTCCCCTATGCTAGTGCCCTGACCTTAGAAGGGCAAGGTTGTCAACTGTCCATATGTTTATGGGCAGTCCATAAAACAGGCTAGAAATATCCACCCATGGAGTACATATGAAAAATGAGCAGTACATAAAAACCTTAAAAACAATGAGCTTTTTTCAAGATCCATAGTCACCATCAGAATGAAGCTAGATTCAAGTCATAGTGAACAGATTGAGAAGAACAACAGTACCTCTAAGTGGGAGCACAACTTGGCACCTTCCAGGGGCTTTCTGGCCCACAGGAAATATTGTAGCCTCTTTCCCCCTTCCATCCCACCATGTGCTGTCATTGCATGGCCTAGATATTGCCAGTCTATAGCAGCTGCTCAGTGCTTACCTCAAAGGTATGCAGGGCTGCATGGTGCCTGGCTAGACAGAAAAGGGAGGGAGGCAGTGTGGCCAGGATGGAGCTATGGGCCTAGGAGTAGGGGGAGAGTTGGTGGGTGAGAATCCATGTTGGGTTGGGGAAACAGGGCCTGCATGGGTCCAGTTGAGGCATGCACTGGGGATCACCACAGTATGTGATGTAATCAGGGATGTCAGAGTGCAGGGTAGGTAGATGACCTTGTACGGGAGTAGAAAGCTTGCCAGGGTTGCCCACACAAAGAATTTTTTTAACTGACAATCTGTAAACTTTTTACTATGGGCACTTTTAAACCCCTAAATTTGAACCCAGCCCTTCTAACTGCCATCCAGGGCTGAAAAGAAGGGTTACATTTATATTATGTAAAACATTTATCAGTAAAAACATGTGTCAGTAAAAAAGTTTGGTCCCAGATCTAAAGATTGTTGCTCAGTATAATGGGCGGAAACTGCTTCAACCTTTTATATGGATAGCGAGCCAATTGCTAGTCGCCACGTAGGAATAATTTAGAACCGGCCAACAGTAATATATGAATTTGCATATGAGTGGCAGGAACCTTTCCACGCCAGGGTTCTCCACCGTGCCGAGAAATTTCCTCGTACAAAATCTCACCGTGCCTTGTGCTAGAAAGTTCCACTGTGCCGAGGCACTCAACCACTATGCTCTGACAGGTAGGATGAGAAAAAGGAGTTTTCCCCTATAAAAGGCAAACTATCTTTCTCACCTTATTCCATAATGTGATAATGATTGTCTGCCTGCTTTTGAAACATTTGTAACTGATCATTCAAAATGAGAAGATATCAGATTAAATGAGTTACTGGAATGTTCCACTATACTAATCCCATTACTTCCCCTGCCACAAGAAGATGATATAATTAATTTTACATAGGGTACCTGCAAATGTAAAAAACCCCCCAAAAGGTGCTTTACTTTAAACTCAGCACATTCCCACACCGAGCCCTGCACATGCCCAGAAGAGCCAGTGCATTACTTCAACCTGGCTCACCCAACATCTGGAAAGATTGAGCACTTTAGTGGGGCCTTTCTGGCATTTTTTTCTAATATCTGATTGAATCAGCTTTAGCTGAAAGTGCCAAAAAGCTGCACTGAAGCATCCAATCTTTACAGATGCCACAGAGCCAGTTTGAAGTAATGCACTGCTTCTTTTGGTAAAGCACAATTGGTTTGTTTTTTTTTAACATCTGCAAGAAGCCATTATGTCTTTCTGCTGTAATGAAAGGTTTTATGTAGTTTTCAGGTATCAATAATCCTCTTTTGTCCAGCTGATAACTGCAAATAGGTTAGTCAGACTTCACCCAGCAGAGACATTTGTAACTTTACGTGAAAGATGGTCTATGCAGGAAGGGGGGAATCGCTCACCTCTCTCTATTTTTATAGCTCCCAAACAAATGATTTAGAGCATCTCACACTCAGTAAACCTTATGTATAAGACAAGAAAAGTATGAGGCATAGGAAACAGCAGTAAGCTTATTCATCTTGCAGGATAGAAAACTATCATAGATCTCATCAAACATATTGCAAAAATAATTGTATCATACATATCTACTGTACTCAGAATGGGACTGATCTTTTATCTTATCATCAGAAACCTGTGGTGCCTAGTTATACTGGACTTTAATGTACTGCCATTAGGGAATAAACATAGTTTATTTCAGTATAACATTTCTTAGCCAAGTTCTATCTTATATGTCATACATTTTGTAATTGCAGCATAGACAGAGATTATTTCCTATGTAATCAGCTTTGTATATTACAGGGATTTGTTTGTCTATCCCAATGAGACCAGACAGGGAGCAACAGGGCAGCCATCTTTATTGAGCAGACAATGGCTTAAGTGAATGAATTCAAGCAGGCAACAACAGGAGATAAGCACAGTATGGGATATTGCTATCTCCGGGCAGGAATGTATAATATATAATACTGTGCACATAATAGCTATCCCACAGTTTGCACAGGGGGAGCATCCATTTCTGTCAAGAACTAGATTTCTTTCTGATATCTTGAGTGCACATTGTGCACTCTGTAAGCTTGATGCCCAGTGGTTTGACCCATTCTACACTGAGCAAACTTGCTCACTGTCCTTTGGCAATTATGACATGGAGGACACCTCATCCTTAAAATTTTCCTTTCAATTCAGCTGTTTACTTACTGTAGTCAAAATCTTGCTTCACACAGAATGAAAGGCAGATGGTTTTGAGGCCACAACAATTCTTATGTCTCTTCTGAAATTAAGGCAAACTCAGAACCTGAGTCTACCCCCATGATACAGAACACTTTGGAGCATTACTGTAGTATAGGTCTTTTTCTGCTGTTGGGGCAAAGTTTCCATATTGTTTTCAGACCCAGTAATGCAGATATCTGTGAGCATTCTACAGAATGAAATTCAATTTTGATTAGCAACAGTACTTGTGAAAGCAGGAAGCTTGAACTTCTGATGGCACACATTCCCTTGCACTGGGAATGATGACTTGGCATCATGAAAATGGCATGTATCATATATTTGGCTCTCACTGCAACTATAGAAGCTTCTCTGGGATGAAGAAAGTATTGTCTTGTGCACTGGTGGTGATTTTTTTGGAGACTTCATTTTGGATTGCACTTCGTAAGTTTCAGTTGATTTTTTTTTCCAGACAACACTTGGATATCATTTGCATAGAGACATGCAGCCTCCTGACCAACTGCTAAATGAGAGCTTAGCCCCCCGAAAATGTCAGCCCTTAGGGTTCAACAGCTTGATCCTTAACATGTCCCTCTCACTGGAACAGACCCTCCTCTGACCTGCCATGCCTTGTTCTTGTATATTGCTGAGAGGGTTCCTGGTCATCAATAGTAGTCTCATCTGGTTACACACAAGAGATCTCCTTTGGGCTCTGCCTTCCCTCACACACTGTCCACACGCCAACCAGATATGATGGTGTGGGCCAACCCCCTCTCCACAAAGAGATGCAACCATAATGTTGGCTTACTCAATATTATTAGTAGGATCTCAGAGTGAATGTCATCAACTCAAATCAAAGTTTGGTCTATTAACATTTTCACTTACTTAATCAGTCTTCTATAAATAAATAAGAATCAAGGAAATGAAAGTTGTACACAGTTCATTGGTAACCAAGGAACTCAGTCCATCAATTAATTCCAATAGGCACTCATGTTAACCAAGGAAGTCAGTCCATCCAATTAATTCCAATAGGCAATCACATGACCATAACTAAATGAAATCAGAAAACCACATGCAATTCATCAGGTCTCAAGAAAATCAATCCATTGAAAAATTCTATCAGATGATCAAATAACAATAATCAGTTAAATCAAAACTATTCATAATTCATTAGGCATTAAGAGAATGAGTTCATCCAACTAACTGCATTGGCTCATCAAATCACTCTCAGTTTATCACAGGCTTGGTCCCTTCACCAAGCAAAGTTCTCACTTTTCTAGAGGTGCAGATCACACCACGTAATTCAGCCCAAATGTTCACCAGTCACTCTGTGCTCTTTGACCAAATGCTTCAGAGCCTGGAGCTGAAACACTCCTCACTCTTTGTCAACTCTTTATATGCTGGGCGCCTGCTCATTTCTTCAGGCTCTGATTAAGAATGAGAGATTCTCCCTCTCTCGGTTCAACACTGCAGGGTTTTTCTGGACCCTTCTCTCCCCTCCCCTGTTCCCAGGGCCTGGCTACCTGTTGCGAGGTGTTGCTCTGAAAAACTGTGTCACAGAAATTATCCCCTCACCAGTTCTAGTGGCAGCTGCCAGACTCTCATGGCTGCGTGACTCTGTGCCTCATCCTCCCATCACTCTCTGTCCCCCTTCCACCTGCACAAGATGTTCGGTTATGTGGCCACCTCCTGGGCATCCTCCAATAAGGAGGGAGCAGGAACTTACAAATTGGGCCCTGGCTTCCCCTGCTGATCAGCCACCACTGCTGCTGCCACTGTTCCTACAAGGATGCAGGAAACCTCTCCAGCCCTTACCAGGCTGTGCTACTTTGCCCAGGTACCTAAAGTGTGGGTGTCTCAGGGCCTCTAGTCTCAAGTTACCCTTTGGGAGGTGTCTTCTACTCCCACAGTGAGCACAGCAGAATCCAGGTGGCCACTAGGGGCTGACGTGGTTGCCTCAGGGCATGTCACACTATACAAGGACTTAATTGCATGATCTCAAGCATAGAGGTAGGGATCAACAAGAGATAAACATAATATGGAATAGTTCTGCCTACTGGCAGGAATTATGAAAGAGAAACACAGGGGGAGCAGCCCTGAGCTGGGGAGAGACACTGGGAAGAGTGGCGAGGGAGGGACCACCCAGGGGGCACGGCCAGAATAAAACAACAGACTGATGCTGGAGCCCAGGAGAGAGAAGAGGGAGTAGACATGTCCTGCAGAGGACGAGTGTGAAGAACAGCCAGGAAGCAGGCTGTGGAAGAGTCCCAGGGAACAGAGAGATGAAGAAGCGATGAGTCTGCAGGCTACAGTTGAGGCTAGCAGCTGCAAGGAGTCCCATGATCAGGTAAGAGGCACACCAGAGGCTAACCAGAAGGAGTGGCATCCCAGTGGCAATATACTGGGATGCAGAAAAAAAATAGCAATATAGGTTTAAACATAAGAGCCACAGGCTGTGGTTAAAACAGGACTTTATTTTGTTTGCTTATACTTTGGTCTGGACTGGACTTTACTTCATTTGTTTAGTGTTTTTGGAGTGTTTTTTTTTTACATTAACACCCTGAAAATAATCTTGGGTTTCATGTGGCATGAGGCTGGGGCACAGGGGATGGTGGAGCCCCAATTTTTCTGTCAGGTATTTTTCACATCAGTAAAAATCTTCTTCTGCCCTGTGTCATGGTGAACATCCTCCCATCAGGGAAAGTGTATACACAACCCTGTAATGAATAAGAACCAGAATACTTACCATCAAAGTCATGGCAGGTGAGTTTTTATATCAACAAGGAAAGATAAGGGTGATAAAAGACCCCTTACCTGTTACAGCAGAAGGAAAGATGTCCTCTCAGAAGGGGTACAAGCCCTGTAGCACCCATTGTTGACACCTATGTATATAACAGTCAGTTAATGCAATCCTTGATGAACATTAAGGAATGAAAATAGATAATCTCATGAAGTAGTGGGGTAAACTTAACAGGGCCTGATTTGACTCCTACCATGCAAATTTCAATTGAAGTGTACCATCTATCTCATATATATGCAACAGTGGTTATAACAACTGTAGTGAGGGTCAATATTTGCAGACATGTTCCTTCCTCCTTTTGTCATATATAAATAAAAATGTCTGGTGCTCCCACATTGCCAAGTAGGTTTGCTAAGGCAGAATCCTCTGAAAAGTGGCTCTTCTCTGTTGCACTTTCAGCTACTCCACTTCTTTTTGAACCATCCCTTTATTAGACTTCATGATCTTCAGGATCTCCTCATCCTATGAGCCATATGAGCCAAATTTCTTCTCTACAAAGAAGATACTTGTTGTGCCACATTCTGATAGGGAAGAGAAATCATCCTTTATGCTGTGATACCTACTCCCCAGAAGGGTACTATGTCAGGAGAAGGCCTCTTCCTCAAATTCACTCATCACTTTTAGAGTAACTGCAGGAAAATTGAAAGAATGAGCTCTGGTAAAAAGGAATGAAAGTCTCAGAAAAGGAAAGCAGGCTTACAAACTCCAATGAGGGAAGACCAGATAGCCACAGCTGGGTAACTCCAACTCATATCAGGTGACTGGAGCCAGAAAATAGATGTTTCTGGTTGGATTCCATCTATGTCATAACTTTATTACAGAAGTGAAGGACAGGAAAAGCTAAGAGAAGGAAACTCCAAGGAAAAGAAGACAGAGTCAGGTTCAATGGAAGACATACATAATGGTTAGGGCTGTGCAAAGCTTCAGTCCCTGATCTGATTCAGCAGAGATTTGGCCTGATTCAGTGGCCCACAGGCCGCATTTTGCCCACCCCTACTTAATCTCTCCGAATCGAATCACAACCCTCCGAATCAATTCAGAGAGATTCAGAAAGATTCAGAGATTCAGACACTGACACAGCTTTAAATCTTTTTAAACCTTTAAAACCTTCTTACCTCTAGGTAGCAGGCAGCTCATAAGTGCTGCAATGCTGGGGTGCATGGAGCATCCCATTGGATCACGGGGATTTCCCAGCATGCTCAGCAGCAGACCCAGAAGTGGACAAGCACTTCCAGTCTACTTCCAGGTCTGCCGGGGATCATGCAGGGGGGGTCCCCCATGCTCCCCTGGCTCAGCAACTGGTGCCTCCTTGGTCTGGGGGGGCACCTGGGGTCTCCCCATGGCCGATCGCTGAGCTGGGGGGGTGGGAGTGCACCCATGCACTCCCCGTCAGACCCAGAAGCAGATCAGAAGTGCTTCTGGTCCACTTCCGGGTTCACCACCGAGTGTGTGGAGGCCCCCCACCCCCCGTACTCCTGTGGGATGCTCCATCTGCCCCAGCATTGCAGCATTCACAAGCCATGCTGCTACCTCAAGACATGTAGAAAAAACTTTTAAAACTGTGTCTGTGTCCAAATCGCAGATTCTCTGAATCAGCATCAAATCTTCAGATTTGGATTTGGCCCAATCGAATCAGGGACAGTGATCCGAATCAATGAATCTAATCACTGTTCCTGATTTGGGCTGAATCTGAATCCAAATCGATTTGAATAGCATAGCACTTGTGCTCTCAACTGTGCTTGTGTCTTACTCCTAGATAGAGACACAAGTTGGGAGGAAAGTATATTGTGTCCATACAAAAGGCTAGACAGAATCATACCTTATGTAAGTCAAGAAGAAGGAAGTGTCTAATATTAAAGAGTCTTACAGCCTCCAACCTACTTGAATTGAGTCCAGCACAGGAAAAAAGAAACATTAGGTGCAGATGAAACAGCAAATCTACCCTGATACTAACTGGAATAGAGTGATTTGGTTACACAGAACGTTGTACAGACCAGAACATTTTATTTATACTCCCTTGCTATGGCAACTTTACAAGTATGGGACTCACACTAAAGTAAACTGAAATCTTTCCATGCTGTATGATCCCTATACATGAAAATGCAGAATTCAAGCAAAACACAGTCCTAGTGAATTTTAAGATCTGGGATAAGGGTGGGGAATGCAGTTACTGAGTAAGCTTTTCAAAACAGCCACATCCTGGCATTAAAAGAAACGTATAAAATGTTCTTTGGTTATATATATTCTGGAACAAAAAGTTTATTCTTAAATGTTGGCATGTCTTTATTGGCACCATTTATTTTTTATAACAGTTAAAGCATAACTGCTTTAATGCCAGTGTATTTGATTGTGTATGGCTGTTGCCTTAAATTTACAGGGATCTCTTGTTGTTCATAGAGGAAAAATAAAATCTGTGTAGAGTGTTTAGTTAACTCCCTGTTGAAGTTAAGAAACAAGATATCTTTGGAAAACTCTTAAAGGATTATTCCTAATGGTGCCAGAGGGACCCTTGCTTTACTTATAAAAATATATGTGCCAGGAGAAAGGACAAAGATACAATTATCCCAGAATTGCTCCAGAAAGAATCATCAGCTTTTCTTTAGGTGAGATACATACATTGCTCCAACTATAGAACTATGGATTGCAATGTATGCCAGTTCTGTATAGATAGATGAGTCTTTGAGCTGGGTCCTAGTCAATGAAAGTCCTAATTCTCTTGTGACTTCTTCTAGTCAGGAATAATTCACTTTAATTTATGTTACCCTGCAGTCTTCAGTGGAACTAATCTTGATTTACACTGGTTCTGGGAGAATCAGATTAATGGATTTTAATAGTTTAACAGGGATGAAAGTGGAACATTTGAATTCTTATAACACTATTGTCTCCTAAAGTCTGTCTCAATTTAACCTCCTAGAATGCAAGCTCAACTTCATTTTAACAAAGAAGCTATGTACATCAGCCTTTAATTTTTTTTTTTTCCAGAACAGTAGCTCTTTCTATTCTGTTCCTGAAGAAAAAATATAATTTTCTCTGGAAGTTTATGAAAGATCATCATAGAGCTGAAAAATCTTGTGAAACCAAATTACAAAACCCACCTGAAAAGGATGCACCTCAAAAGTTCATGTTGATTTATCAGTAACTTTTTTTAGAGATCTGTGGGCTGCAACATTCAGATATGTTTTAAATATCTTTGATTCTGCTGGCATCTGGGGATATTCAAAACTGGGGTTGCAGTGTGGGCCTAATTTTACTTCCTTCCCAAATTACTAATGGCCCCATAGGTGAATTACTGGTAGCAGTATCTCCACTGACAGTAGAGTGCTTACTAAATAGATTTTTTCTCATTGTTTAATACTGTTGCTAGGAAAAATATCTGATTAGAGGGCCAATGTAGTAGCTGCCTGTTGATGTAATACATGGTTAACACAAGTCTTATCAGAAGCTCACACGCTTACACGAATGCTCATGATTAGTTTTATCAATACAAAAAGAGCCCCATTCTTTCTTAATTTTACTACCTGTTGGAAGCAGTCTTTTCTGAGCTAAGTTTTAATTCTTCAAAGTCATTCACTACTGATGCCCATTCTGCCATGACAAACAGACACAGCAAAGGAAATGCCAGGTGGTACACTGTTTTCTTCTTCTATGTTTGCTTCAGTAACAGGAGCAATTTGGAGTGCTTTGAGCTTCTTTGTTTTTCATATGCATAGACAATTAGACAGACCCCTTAGAAGGCCTTTCAAATCCTATCTGCAATGAAATACAACATTTGGATATTGAGGATGAAGAGCAAATGGATTCAGGCAAATAAGCCACATCACAAGAAGTGAAGTGAGGACAAGACTTAGCAGTAACGCTGACCTGTAATTATCTCCTCTTGGTCAGCATGACTGATCCTAGTGACCGACAATATTTTTTTCCACTCTTTCCCTCCCAGTTAGAGCTTTTTCCTTAATGATAGATAAAAATTCTGAAACCAAAGATAATCCTTTTTAAAAGTGAAGACCCCTACTTAGTTTAATTAAATTACATGTCACTTGTTCAGCTCTTTTTACAGCAAATTGTTACTATCAATCAGCAATACATATTTCTTCAGTTTATGCAAACTGACAGTTTTCAATTCTGCCTTACTGGTAAAGACTACCAAAAGAAAACCCCTTGTCTCAGAGAAAAAAACAGTAATGGGTGTGTGTGTGTACATCACTGGGTGTAGGACACAGTAATATTTTGCTGATCTTTTACTTAGCACTATCAAACCAGCTCTAGACTCCTGATCCAGGTGTTGTGCACTGTGCAGGTGTTGATCTGGCAAATTAGCCCTGGTTTACCTTGCCTTGATAATTCACTGGTGCACAGTATAATTCACTGGTGCAGTAACATCACATAAAAGACTTTCATCAGCACTAGTACTCAGTAATTCTGGTTACTGCACCTTTATTTAGTACTGGTATACTAATAAAGGCGCCTTTATTTAGTACTTGCTTATACAAGTACTAAATAAAGGTGCAGTAACCACTGCACAGTAGTGTCTCATGTAGATGAGACCTCTCAGTGAAATCAGTGGCCTTGAGTCAGGTCTTTTGGCATTAAAATAACCATCCTGAATTTCAAAGATATTCAGAAAGGAGAACTTTCTGAATATGCCCCAGGAACTTTGAAAATTTAGGTCAGCTATTACTAAAGATGGCAATAGCACCAAGGTAATCAAAACCACAATTTGTGGAGAGAAACATTTGTAGCAAAGAGTTTGTGAGCACTCCAAAGATTTACATTTTTTTATACAAAATATTTCTGAAAAATTTTGAATAGCAAACATATCGGCAAAAGTGATAGTCCACCTTTAAATAATATGTGAATGGCAAGAAGGTTCAATTTGTTGCTTACAAATACCCTTCACAGCTGCAGTAGTTAGGGGATATGACATATCATGTGTGTACTATTTTATCAAGAAACTTTAAAAAAGGAGGAATAAAAATCAATTTTTGCAATAAGATAGCTATTACAGATTTCTTTATTATTATTTCTATAACTAGAGTTTATTATTAAGTCATGTCATAAGTCATGTCACATATTTGACCAGTGAAGAATTGATTCCTCGTTTAATAAAACACAGTTGTAGCTATACATCATCCATCTAACAGGGCAACAGCTGGCTTTTATTGGACACGTGATTCTGCTACAAAACTTCAAGTTACTTGTCACTTGTTGTTATTATTGTTCTTTTGTATTAGCTAAGTCCTGTATCCTGCAGTTTGTATCAACACAACTATCCTTCTCCATGCAGATATCAAAAACCATCTCATCCACACTATTTACTAGTCTTTTAATAGTAAATGTCTTTGATGTAGTGGTCCTCAGATTAAAATGTCCTCCATAACTGGAAGCATTTAAAATAGATAAGTGGATCTTATTTATTAATAATGGAGAAAAGATTAGTTCTATAGTTGGAGCAATGTTGAGGGATAGAAGGAATCACTACCATGTAAATCTATGATTTTTCAGCAAAACATAGGGCTAATGTACCACATAGAATTGCTTTTCTTGTTTGTAGTCCATTATTTTCAACTGTTACATGAAAAAGTTGGAATGCTGCCTATATCATAGTTAATAGTTCTTTAAAAATATACACAGAGATTAACTACTGTATAGTCTGCACCATTAAAAAGCAGGGGAAATTCCACTGAACATCACTGAATTCCTGTAAAAATGGTCTGATTTCTGTCTGGAAGAAAGACAGTATATCCATAGATGAAAAACTCACATTCAAATGCAAACAAATGACAAGTTGTCTTAACCGATCATGTGCTTGGAAGAATTACTGATTGAGGCAGCACTGGTGAAGGACAATGAACAATCACACATATTGTTGGGGTGAAAATAAAAAGCATAGCCTCTATACAACAAAACTGTATATAATGACTTCAGTTATACCTTCACAGGATTGACAATGAAGTCCAAAGTATACTATTTCATTGTGCAAGTGTTTCAAATATTTGTTTTTATGTTACCAAAGATGTACAATTGAGGGGTTTGATCTACTACCCCTTGAAGTCAATTGAAGTCTTTCCACTGACATTAACAGGCAATGAATGGATCAAGATATTTTTGTATATAGAACTTCCCTGACATGCACTTTCCATTTGCAACAAATACTTCCTAAAAAGTATTTTAGTACTTCTGAAAGATTCCCAAAACAGTTTCATTTATTTCTTCTTGGAACTGGTAGGATGGATACAACATGGGTGGCAACAAAAAAACCCAAAAAATAATAATCTAATTAAAAATAAGAAAGAGCTACTACAATACACAACAAAACAAGCCTTTTTTTAGCCTGTCAAAAGAACAGAAATGGAGATTTCACAAAATCTTTTGTGAATGATCAATTGTTATATGAAGAGGAACTATGCGCTTGAGAGCTTTCTGATCTTCTGCTGCACCTCTCATCAGATGCATCTACATCTGTACTTAACTGCAAAGTAGACTAATTAGCTATGGAGTAAAGCATCACCATCTACACATGCAATGCTATTAGGCCACAGTAAACTAATTAACGTCCCCATAAGATAGTACCTAGACTATCTTATAGTGGGATAATTAACTGCAATTAAATGCATGTGTAGACACTAGCCGTGGGCATAAACTGCACCTGGTCAGCACAGCCAGCAGGGGACCAGGTTCCTGCTTGCCACCTAGCCACATGGCTCTGCACTTGCAGCATCCTTATGCTCCAGCTAGCCCCTGATGCTTTCAATCCAGGGCTAACCCCTTGTGCCTCTGGCTCTGCTTTAAACTGCTCTGCTTCAGCTCAAATTGCTGCATGTGTAGATGTTACCCCCAGGAGTAGTTTACTCCAACTCAAATTGCTCTGGAGTTTATTTGTTTGAATTAATTGCATGTGTAGATGCATCCATCGTATTACATAGTTGATGTAATGATTGAGGGGCACAATAGATAAAATGGAAATGCAAGCATCTAGATTTTGTCTTTCTCACCTTTTTGCGATTTCTTATTGAACAGCTTGACATCAACTGATCACCAGAAAAAATTAAGTTTTCAGCAAAATTGTAACTAAAAGTCTGTAACGGGGTACTTTCCTGTCTCACTGAACATAGTTTATTATTTCCATTGGAAGTCAGACATGGTTAAAATGAATACAGTAACATTTGAGAATGTGGTCAGAATGGGAATCTGTTGTGTGTTTCTTGTGAGGGTTAAGAGATGAGACAGATTAGTTAGAATCTGGAGTGATATTTCCAAAAATAACCAGTGGATCCATCTACATGTGCAATTAATGCGATTGAATATACTCCAGGTCATTTTGAGCCAGAGTAAACTAATTCTGACATCACCATCTACATGTGTGTTTAAGTGCAGTTATTAACTGTGCTGCTGGATACCACTTGTATCTGATGGGACTATCCAGCAGTGCAGTACATTAGCCCACTGCACCCTAATTGCAGACGTATGCCTGTACTGTGCAGTAATTTCAGCTACTGCACAGTAAATGTGCATGTGTAGCTGCACCCTATGTCACCTAGATGCAGAAAAATACCTTGATATTTACAGAAGACAAAAGACCCTTCCCAGCAAAGTGCTGGACACCTGCAACTGCAGCTGGACTCATTGGGCACTTTTACAGGTGCTCCGGGGGTCGGGGTGGGGGGAGCACTTTACTTAAAGCAGCTCCAAGAGCCGCTCTAATTAAAGCGTCACAGTGTCTCATGTATCAGCGTCCCCATGCTTCAAAATGGCAGCAGGAGTGCTTGAACTAAAGCTAATTCAATGAACTATGAAGTATGGAGACACTGATACACAAGACTCAGAGGCTGGCTGGAGCGCAGTAATTACCACGCTCCAGCAGACTCGACTCATCGAATCTGCTCTGACATACTGTAATTACAGTGCATTGAAGCAGCCTCGCAGCATGCCTACAGGCACCCATTGGGAATAACAAACATGAGGAATCTTGTAGGATCTTATCTCAGGGCAGAAAGCTTTCAAAGCTTAGTATATGAACTAAAATACATTAAACAGTTGAATTTTTAACTGGTGAGATTATTTTGAAGTGAGATTGCAAATGTATTTGAAAGTCCTATTAATTATTACCTCCTAAAATATGAAAGATACCTTTTATTTCTGTGTCCCCAGTTATTTCTTAATTATGATCAGAATTTTCAGACATATTGGATTCCTCTTCCTGCAGTTCAGAAAAATTAATGGCTTGTGAAGATACCATAATACTTCACATGCTTATGGAACCAACAGCCCTTCATCATTCATAAAGTTCTATTTTTGTTCATATTTAAAGCAACAGTAACCAAAAACTCTCAGGGCCATGTCCTAAGTCTAAATCTTGTAGCCTTACATTCTAACTCCAAATTAGGGGTATATATGCAGGACGCTAGCCACATAAAGGTCCATTCCAAATGCTTTCTCAAATGTCATACAATACAATAAATACATTGTTACTCTGAAGTCTTTAATGGCTTTGATCATGCAAGTTCATTTATACCAGTAGATCCCTTATTGATAGTACTCTGCTAAGGAGCAGAAGTCCTCTGATGCAGATCCAATTTCAGGATCAGAGCTTCATATAATACATTTCTTGGACAAAGTCTATGTTTCCATTTGTGTTTTGGATATTTTTTGGTAGTGCAATACTAAAGCATCTGTAAGGTACCCTGCAATGTTATATGAAGTGTGTTGTACAAATAACATTTTACTACCATCATTATTACTGCATTAGGTAATAGGAATTTCATTTAAACAAACCCTAATAGGCTTTTTCATGTGTATCATCAAAATGCCTTTTCTACTGGTAGGAAATCCATAAAGATTTTTCTTCTTGGGTAATAAATTTGTTTTTTAAAGAACCCTTGCCTTAAAAACTGTACTTTCTGGGTCTCTGGAATTTCCTGAGGCTGGCTTGTCACAATGCATCAGCATGCCACAGACTCAGATTTTGCTGTGCCCTTTTGTATAGCACTAAATAGGAATGATGTAGGTAGAAAAGGGAAGATCATAGTGATGTATTGTTTATGAATGATAAATGTAAGGGTATACATGCACGTGACTAATACCTTATGTACACCATGCATAAGAAGGCATGGGGAAAGGTAAATATAAAAAACAAGATAATTAAGGGTACATGCCTAGTATTAGCACATGCAAACATCTAAATCTCTCCTGGATTTGAGTGAAGACAGTACTGACTCTGATGCTCTGGGTTTTGGTTTCTCTTTTTTTTAATTCTTCCCTCAAATCATTTTCATGCTACATAATTGCACAATGGATTATTTTAAATGATTTTACCATGTGTACTTTATTTTAAATTGTTTTAAAATTTTGTGTTACACTTAAGGACCTCATTCAAAAAATCCAGATGTACCGTGTTACAATTGGAACATTTTTAAAAGGATAATATTCTCATAGTATGCCTACAGGCTAGGATGTTCCTTTTTCCTTTATATTACTTCATTGTCTCAAGGCAAGGAATTCGATGTGCTCAACAACATTTGTTAATTATTATAAAAATATTAAATGAGATATAAATGTATGGAATATCAACTTCAGGCTTTTTTCCTTCATCTCTTTTTTATATTATACACACGCACACACACACACACACACACACACACACGAGATTTGTTATCATGATTTAATGTTAAGCAGATTGCTTATTTGTACTTAACTTTGACATTTGGATTTAAGAAAAAAAGAGTGAATGAATTTGAATGTTTCTTTTGGACAGAAAACTGACAAAGAAAAGGAAATCTCTTGCTGTGGAATATTGCAGTTATGGGTCATGAACATTTAAGCAGGAGTTACTGCCATCCAGAGGCAGAAAGCCATAAACTGTCATATTCTATTATTGTTTTAAGCAAAGAAAGGTAAACCCAAATGAATGAGTTTGGTTGGTTCAGTTTATTTCACATTAAGGCATCAAAGAACAGACAAACAGTATATATAACCAAGGGTTTCACTGGGGTTTTTATACATATACATTTATGATACAAAATATTGCGCAATACTGGAGAGAAGACTATAAAATACAGACCCACAGAAAAGGCAGTGCAAGTTAATAAATCAGATCTGCTTTCTTCCAGACAGTTTGTGATATCCCAATTATTCTAGGAATAATTATGGTGGGGTTAAGGGTTTGCACAAGCCAGCCTGGCCAAAAACCTGAGTAGAAAAAAAGATATTTGCATCTATTCTGTTTCTTTCTTGTAGATCCCTGGAAATATGCAAGAGAAGGAACCCTGGAAAACTACCCGGTGAGGAACAAACCACACTCCACTCCCAATTGGCTAGTAAATAAGAAATTCAGAGAGTCAAAATTCATAGGCCTTCCTTTCCCTTTTGCAAATTAATCTGGGAGATTTGTCTGGATAAAATGTTCAGGATCAGACTGTGGCTAAATAAAAAAGCTAGACTACCAGTCTTCCACTATTGATACTACAGAAAACTGGCAACATGTCAAGTGTTTTAGTCTCCTTATGGGACTGAAGGAGATGAAATTATTCTGGCAAGTATTTCAGTGGGTAACTCAATTAGTATTCTTTATGACTGGCTAGTGATCAGACTAACTCTCCCTCCCCCAAAACAGCATAATGGAATAAAAAAAAAAAATTAAATTGAGACGAAGTATGAGAAAAGGGAAAACCTCATTTGTGCTTTTTCCCATTATATCCAAGGTGTGTATTATCATCACCATAGTAATTACTATTACTGTTATTATTATTAAGAATAACAACAACAATAATAATAATATAATTAATACCAGTGGTGATGATGATACTTCTCAACTTGAGAGAGAAAGAAAGAAAAACTAAGAAATAAAAACAATGTTAAAAACATAATGCCTACTTTTTAAAAACCTGTCTTCAGCCATAAAAACATAAAGAATTCAAGAGTGGAAGTTCACTTGACTCATGCAAACCATTAAAGGTGTCCTAAAGAGAAATATGTAAAAGGGTATTCCAAATCTATGCCTCCAGAGCCAATTATATCAGCTTTGCTGTATTATGACTGTTTAAATATTTTCTTTCCTTTAAAATGCTGGTTTCTTATTGTGCATGTGCCCTTACATGAAACATATTCCAAAATGAAAGACACATCTCTTACCATCATTAAAAATATTCAGCCCCACTGTGCATTTAAAAATGATCTCATGTCCCTCATTTACTATTAGGATGTTAGTTTTCTTCTATAAAATCATTTCTCTTGATGTGAATCTTTCCACAACAGAAATGTCACTATTAAAGCAGGTTAAACAGTGACCTCTACTGGATTTGTATCTGAAGTGATAATATCCAGAGAGGCAATGTTTTCTTAGGGTGTTATCTTTTATTGGACCAACTGCATAGTTGGGAGAGAGTTAGACAAGCTCTCAAATGCAAGACATTTGAAAGCAAGACATCTGGTCTAAGCCAGACCTGATCAAGGCTCAGATTTGATGAAGGATGTCCTGTATTCTACAGTTTGTCTAACTCTTTTCCAGTTATACAGTTAGTTGGTCCAATAAAAGATACTAGCCTTAGAAATCCTTACCTCTCACATAATTCCTGGACCATCACTACAGCATCACTCTAATACTACCAAGAAATATCAAGTAATCAGAATAGGAACAGTTACTACCAAGCCATCCTCCTTCCATTGAGTTGTTATCAGTTATTTATGATGAAGCTCATCCTTTTGTAGTTTCTAACCATTGTGGTTTCCACCATTAGATTCCCTCTTCCAGTTATTGGACTTTAAACGTATGTGTTTAGAACAAACTAGGGTTTACCATATTAAAAGTTACCAACTTAGCAGATTTTTAGGTTAGGACCTTTATGATTCTACCAAATTTCACAATATTTTATAGTAATATTTAGTAAAAATAGTATGCCTTGAATTGGAGCTACATGATCCCTTGTATATGTGTGAAACTGCTTTCGATTAATGAAACTGCAAATGTATACATTCATATCCAGTTATGTTCAACTGAGGAATCATGGCCTTAGTTCAGAAATTTTAAAAAATATGGACAAAGACAAGACAAAAATTCAGACAAAAAATTATGTGAGTTCCACATGTCCAGATACAAAGAATACAAGCAATGTTCATGAAGTAAGGAACACTTGGCTTTAAAATGATTGTTCTTGCAGTTGACAAGCCTTTGTACTTTTAATGGATGATACTGCACTATGACTTTGCAAACAAAGGCTTCTTAAAGGCTAGTATTTCTAAATGTGTAAATTCATTTAAATATGAAGATAGCTGTGTTGTTTTAAAAAGGCCAGTAGTGCTAGAACAATTATGATTATAAAATTCAATAAAAATTATTGTAGGAAGAGAAGTTTGTGCCTAAATATATTTAAGATGCAATATACTGTGCATTGTATATTTAGCTTATAATAATAGTTTCCAAAGCAATCACCATTTCTCTTCTATGGAATGAATGTAACTTCTGACTCAGCTGTTTATATGTTACCCCCAAATTAATACAGGTGTAGACAAACTTCTTTGTGGAAGTGAACTAACTCCTGAGGTTGCCATGAAGGTTTGAGTTGGCTGAACTACCTCTAAAGGATCACTCTGCAGCCACTTCACATTTTTTTAAATAAGCAATAGGACTTCTCATATCACAGAAAGGCCAGATTGTTTTTGACAGAGAGACCTGGGTGTTAGTGGAATAGCTTCTCAGAAATTTGAATGGCTTCATGTCATGCCTCCTTAATATTCAACCAATATTCAATTTTGTGACTGTTTAGTACAGCCCTTAAGTCTCATATAGACAAAGAACACTTCATATACATTTACTTTTAAGTCAGGGCCTTTAGTAATGCTGTTCTTCTTAAGTTAGTGAATGAAGTATAATTCTGTTCACAAGCAGTTTGTTAATGGGAAAATTTAGAAAACAACTCTAACCTTTTTGTAAACCTGGAAACCAATAATATACATGCCTCATTTGTGGATTTATTTCTTCAAGGTAACAGAAAGGTCAAAGGCAATGAGCCTTCCACTTCTGTAAGTTGTGTGTCTGATGACTTGTGGTAAAAATAACTATTGATCTCTGTTTATAACTCCTGTACACTGTTGTGGTTGTACCAGGGACTTCAGATTTAAATATCAATAACTAGCACAAACCTAAAAGAGCCAAACAAGTATATTTGCTTTTTTTCTTCGCAAAATATCTACCAAATTATTAATTTTCAAAGTGTAAAAAACCCCTTGAAATCTTGTTAGTTTGTAGATATGCAAGGTATAATAGTTTCAAAAAATGGTTTTTGGAAAAAAATAAAATAAAAGTGGATTCTCGTCTCTCCACACCACATGATGAATCATAAGCAGGGCATTTGAAAATGCTGGTTTTACCATCACTCTATAACTTCCTCTGGTTACCAGGCAAGCGACCATTGTATGTAAGATATGTCATAGTCTGGTAAAAGTCCAGCAAAATATCCTATTGATTTTACTCAACTACCTACCACAAAGAAATTTAATGAAGTTGGTAGGGAGAGAGGCCAAGCCACATGTTTTTTGCCATTGTACCAAATACCTCCACTATAACATTGTGTCATCTCTCCCTCCATCATTGGATGATTTATTTCTATAGCATGTGAGGAACAATTGCTCTTATAGGTAATACATAACCCTAAAGCAGCAGCATCCAAGAAAAGCAAAACAGAAATCACCAACTACTGTTTCCAACTGAAAGTAAATGACAGTGAATGCTCCATTTTACAGGGCCAAATAATAGTGTGCTCTATGTGATATATTTGTAATAATATATTCCAAATAAAAACAAATTTGACTAGCAAACTGCATTTAAAGCAGCGGGTGGCAGTATTCATATATAAAAGCCTGCTTTCCAAAGATTGGATATAATTTTCTGCCACATTTGTCCAGCAGAATGCAAGCAAACTCTGAAGGGTTTTGGCAAGATCCACGGTATTTTTTCTGTTGACTAAGAGAGGAAATCTCAGAATGGATGAAATCATTGTGGTGAAGTGTGTTTGTATATTTTAAGACAATCAGGAGTCAAGACAATACTTTGAAGGCAATTTATGGTAGTAATTTCATGCATGTTTTCTATGTTGCCTATTCCATGAAGCTGCCCTCATCTGGCTTCCTAAATGGGTAAGTGCCAGTATAAACTGTAAGTCTTAGGTGCTGCCAAAAAATATTGTCACTCATTTCAGTACCAGTACCAAAGCATGCTCCATGCTAGCTGTTTCCATTATGGAAGAAGCAAACTGATGGATCAATTGCTAATACAGAAAGCAAAAATGATATTTAATTCTACATTTTATCCTTCATATGCAACACATGTAGATCTATTTGTGACATAAAAGCACTCAAGAACTGTTAAGAAATTTTGAACAGAATGGCAATCATGACCCATAAATAAAACTGAGAGAGACTCATATTCTGCACTGAAGTGGTTCACATGAGCAGCAGGCAGAGCAGGAAAAGCAGCATCAAACTTATGTGGAATTTAAAAAAGAATGTTATTCTTTCTTTAGATAGGTTTCTAGAGTAATTTACCTTTAAATCCAATAGGACCTTGGTACCCAGATGATGTCTATTGTGTGCACCCTTCATGGCACAGAGCTCAGCTCTGCAGAGATTCCTTCCAGGATGATATGGTGAAAGCAAGCTGTGGGAGGTAGGTATGAGTATATAAAGGTACACTGTCCTTTCTTCTCTTTCCCCCACACACAAAAAAGCATCTTTTGAAATACTCAGCCTAGAGGCTAACTGCTTCCCTGTTAACAGTGGAAGCTGAAATAGGATCAATGAAGAACTACCTGGGAAAGAAGCAAGTATTGACTGCTCGAAAGGACTCAGAAGAGCAACTTCTGTTGGCCATTGTAGGAACGGCACCAAGATGTTTTTCAGTCTCTGCTAAATAAGACAGAGGCCAAAGCTTCTGAGCTGCTGGTGAGTCTATTTTCATAAGACCTAGATCTCAATGGAAATTTCAGAAGGCTTCTGTTTCAGACTTAATTTTTCTATTTGGGGAGTCGGAATTATAGCTCAGGTATTCTAACTCACCCAATTTCTTCTTCCCATGACAGGAAAATTTAAATAGGAGATGAAGGGGATGTGCTTCTGTTAAGAAAAAGTACATGCTATTGGAATGCCTTATACGTAGAAGGAAAATATTTTAAATAAATGATCTCAAGTCCTTCATTTGATACAAAACTTTCTTCTAGCATTATAGTCATTCAAATGTAATTCCAAATGATTAATACATCCGAAATATTACTGTTTTTGTAAATTGAATCCAACCTCACATAATGATTTGAAGGATTAATAGGAATCTTAAGGGAGGTGGTAAGGAAGGCAGAACAAAATGATACATAGTGTATTTTGGTGTCTGTTTTGTACAGCATTCACTGTATGTATCCTCAGATTCTCATTCATCTGCCTCACTGAGTTACTTGCAAAAAGTTCAGTTTAAAGTTGAAACATGAGCCTAAAACTTCCACTGTGGGTTCATTACATTCCAGAAAGCACAGTCAAGGGTGAAAAAGCCACTCTCAGAGCTGTCAGACTGCTGATATATCCACCTCCAGCTTCCTCGTAAGTCTGACAGCAAGGGAAGTGTTCTTGTACCTTCAATGTCTTTTGAGAGACAACTTTAAAAAACAGTCAAAAATATTCTGAGATACCAAAGAAGATGATAAACAGCCTAATTCTTTTCTAGAGTGAATTTCCTGTACCATTGTGAGAAACCAGCATCAAAGTGCTATTTTTTTTTTTTTTAATTTTAGATATTTTAGAAAAAGGTCGTTCTGTGATTTTTAAATGCCCTTCTGGAACCATATCCAGGTATTTCAGCAGAAGCCTTCATCAAGAGTGTAGATAACATGGGATCAGTTTTTTTAAAAGGAATTGAAATGCTGAAACATATTTTTAGGCATTAGACAACTGAGAAAGTGGGAACCAATAGTGCCAGACTATCAGGCAGGTATGCACTTTCTTTACTCTTATTTTCCTGAATGAAATAAGGTTCTCACAAAGGGAATTCGGAATTGACTAGGAGAGATCAACTAGATTTGGCATCCCCTAAATGCAAGCAATGGCTTACTGAAGTGTTCTTTATGGTTGCCACTGCAACTTTGAAAGGAATCTTTCCCTATTAATAGTAATAACACTCGGGGGAGGGGGGGTGTTTGTTTTGGTTTTTGAATAGGAATTCAAGAAACTGGGTAGCATTCCCATTTGCTGTGTGAGGGTTTTAGCTAAGCACTTTTCACAAGGTAATAAGAACTGCCCATCTAAACCCCACTATGCTGATTACATTGTCTAAGGGGATGGAACTGTACTCTTTCACTGGTAAAAATGACAGTCTTCAAATGAATTAGCTTTTAAAAACTGAAAGTTGTTACATGTTATACAAAATACAATTTAATTGAGAAAACATTCTGAGACAAAAATTATTCTTGCTTTCTTGAGGCCTTTTGCATATATTTGTTGTATGCTGGAAATGCAATAGTTTATATACTACTGGTATATAGTAATGAACCAAATGATATATGAAGCTACTGCCCGTTCCACTAGATGGAATCAAAACTGTTCAACTAAGGCTGGAAACAGATATCATCTTTGTGCCACTGTAAAAAATATTATGGCAGCACAAAGGCCAAGCAAACAGATGTCCATGCCCCTTGTCACTTCAAAAGTGCCCCAAAGTTGTGTCCATGACATAGGTGGTATAATTTGTGCATCTGTTTTGCAGCAGATGTCTATTTGCTTTATTTCCTAATGGGAATTCCTAGTGGCCCCTGAAACCCTTGGAGTACCTGGCTGCGTTCCCCCATTTGCAGAGGCGTATCACAGGAGTTCCCTGGAAGTGTTTTCCTCAGACATGCCTTGTATTGATGCACCCCAGATCAAGGTATGCTTCTGCAAATGGGGCAAACCCAGGTTTGCTACTTGCAGACACACACCCAAAGTTGAATTCCCCAGTTGTGCATCTCTGTAACCAGGGAAATCCTGGCTGTCCCTGCCTGCAGAGGCATGCTCTGAGTGTTGTCCCACATTATTGTGCCTCAGCTGCTCCCATGAGCAGGAGAGGCCCAACCCTGTGAAGAAGATCAACTGTACTGGGACACATCCTAGCACAGCTGATCCACTTCATTTACTGACAGCTGATCCACTTCATTTACTGACATCTACATATTTGTCCTGTAACACAATAGATTAGACCCCTCTGCTTTAGGTATTGATACCTCAGCTATCACAATGAAATTTCTAGTGACCACAGTTTATAAGACAGTGATAGTCATGAAGTTGCAGTGTGATCACAGGTTTGTTTTTATTGTACAGAATGTACCACATTTACTTGAATACAAGATAAGGTTTTTTTCCCCTCAACAGGCATGGGGGAAAAAGTGCCTCATATTATAACTGCATACAAGGAAATCTCACTAAAAATATTTTGTCATTAAACTGCTGCCTATCATGAACTCAGCAATGGAAACCAACTGTGAAGTTGATTAAATACAGCCAGGGGCACATGTCCCCCTATGCCATCGCAGGGGTGCACATAGCAACAAAAGCTGCACCCCCAACCCACCCCCCAGGCCCCCATGCAGCTCAATCTCATGCCCTGCCCTGACTGGGCAGCCCCAGCCCTGCTGGGCCAACCCACACCACCCACATGCAGATCTGGGTTCATACACCCGCCATGCCCTCCTAGGGTGTGTGCAGCGGCAGGAGCCACCCTCCCCCTCCCCATGCCCCTAGGAAGAGCCACTCAGTTCTCCATCCCCCACTCCACCCCGGCTGTGCAGCACCTGCCCCAGCCACAGCCCCACTCCCTCTGTCACCACAGAGGCCTTCATCTGCCCCCTGCTCCACCCTTGCCCCTTAAAAACAAGAAAAAATATAAAGGGGTACATGAGCTGAAACTTTGAGAGAGAAGGGGTACACTTGTAAAAAAAGGTTGAAAACCCCTGTGCTAAACAGTCACTCATTCTTTTGGCCAATACTTTTGCCATCTATTTGTAGTCTACATTTAAAAGGGTTTATTGGCCTCCAGTTGCCTAACACATCTTCCTTTCTGTTCTTGAATATCAAAATGACCACACCTTCTGCAAAATCTGCCCTATTTTCCAAGCGTTCCATTTTTTCCTGATATGTCTTAATTGTTATTATTATTAGTAGTAGTAGTATTATATTCCCCCTTTTTTGAGGGGAGTGCTTTTCAGCTTGGTGTGAGGAAGCAGGAACAAAAAGGAAGTCTTTGGGCCAGTGAGCAATAAACAGGCCAGCTGCCAGGTGAGTTCACTGGGAAGGTGTGCTTGGACAAAGAGCAGTAAGAGAGAGAAGGCAAATTAACAGAGCCTAGAAAATGGCTGGAGGAATTTGCAACGCCAGAGCCATTGCCACTGCCTCTGCTTGCACCTGTGAGGTTTCTGTTCAGGCAGCACTGCTCATCACTGATGCTTTCACCCAGGTCCAGGTTTGATGTTGTGGGAACTGTGGCTTGCAGGTTCCTTCCAGTGATGGCCAGGTCAGGGAGTACCTGCAGTATGAGTGATACTTCCTGATGGTGTCTGTCAGGGAACAGGCAAGACAACTACAGGAGGAGGTGACGAGGCTCCAAAGCATCCTTGGCCATGAGAAGTCCATCAATTTGATGCTGGTGGAGATCTCTGGGACTATGAAGTAAGAAGTGCCAGAGGCAGCACAGAGAAGAGAAAAGACAAGGACACCCAGGAGGGTGGAAGCTGAAGGCTTGTGACTTCTGGCTGATATCTTCACCTCCACCTGCAGTGGTTCATTTGTAGAACAGATATGCAGCCCTAGCAACACAGAAGGAGGATCACGTTCCATTAGTGGAGGAAGACAGGCCAGGCCTCCCTCACCAAGGTGGGAAAGAAGTGATGGGTGGTGGTGGTTGGAGACTCCCTTCTGCGGGGGATGGAGGGAGCCATCTGCTGACCTGACCTGTTGTCTTGGAAAGTCTGTTGCTTGCCTGGAGCCCAGATCCGAGATGTCACAGAGGGACTACTGAGTTTCATCTGGCCCTCTGACTACTACCGCATGCTTCTTTTTCATGTGGGCACCAGTGATACTGCCAGGAGAGACCCTGAGCATATCAAAAGTGACTACAGGGCTCTGGGTGAAAGGGTGAGGGCATCTGGGGCTCAGGTTGCATTCTCATTGATGCTTCTGGTCAAGGGAAAGGGCTCAGGCAGAAGCCTGGCTGCACAGGTGGTGTCAACAGAAGGGCTTTGGCATCTTCAGCCATGGGATGTTCTTCCAAGAAGAAGGATTGCTGGGAAGAGATGAGATCCACCTGATGAAGAGAGGGAAAAAAATCTTTGCAGATAGGCTCACTAACCTAGTGAGGAGGGCTTTAGACTAGATTCACTGGGGGATAGAGAGCAAAGCCCTGAGGTAAGTGGGGAAGCAGGAGACCTAACGGAAGAGCAAGCAGGAGGGGGCAATAAGAGAGGTGCTTTCATACTTTCTGAGAAATCAGGGCAATCAACTAGTTACCTTAGGTTCCTGTACACAAATGCACAGAGCCTGGGAAATAAGCAGGAAGAACTGGAAGTCCTTCCACAGTGACAGAAAACTATGATGTGATTGGAATAACAGAGACTTGATGGGATAGCTCACATGACTGGAGCACTGTCATGGATGGGTCCAAACTGTTCAAAAAGGACAGGCAGGAAAGAAGAGGAGGAGGAGTTGCACTTTATGTAAAAGAGCCATATGATTGCTCAGAGCTCCAGTATGAAACTGGAGAGAGGCCTGTTGAAAGTCTCTTAGCTAAGGTTAGAGAGGAGAGCTACAAGGGTGATGTCATGGTGTGGGTCTGCTATAGACCACCAGACCAGGACAAAGTGGTGGGTGAGGCTTTCTTCAAACAGCGGGTGGAAGTTTCCTGATCACAAGCCCTGGTTCTCATGGGGGACTTCAATCACCTTGACATCTGCTAAGATATCAAGCAGTGCACAGGCAATCCAGGAAGTTTTCGGAAAGTACTGGGGACAACTTCCTGGTGCAAGTGCTGGAGTGGCCAACTAGGGGCTCTGCTCTTTTTGACATGCTGCTCACAAACAAGGAAGAATTTGTAGGGAATGTAGTAGTGGATGGCAGCTTGGGCAGCAGCAACCATAAAATGATTTGGTTTTAAAATCCCATAAAAATTTGGTTTTAAAATCCCATAAAATGAGTTTGGGAGCCTGAGGAAAGGAAGGATGGAGAGCAGCAGAGTAAGGACCCTGGACTTCAGAAAAACAGACTTTGACTCACTCAGAGAAGTCATGGGCAGGATCCTCTGGGAAGTCAGTCTGAGGGGGAGAGGAATCTAGGAAAGCTGGCTGTACTTTAAAGAAGCCTTACTGAGAGTCCAGAAACAAACCATCCAGATGTGCAGGAAGACTAGCAAGTATGGCAGAAGACCAGCTTGGCTTAGCAGGGAACTCTTCAGTAAACTAAATCACAAAAAGAAAACTTATAAGAAGTGGAAACTTGGACAAGAAACTAGGCAAGAATATGAGAGCATTGCTTGACATGCAGGGATGAAGTCAGGAAGGCCAACGCGCAACTGGAGTTGCAGCTAGCCAGGGATGTGAAGGGTAACAAGAAGGGTTTCTACAAATATGTTGGTAGCACATGGAGGATCTAGGAAAATGTAGGTCCTTTACTGAATGGGAGAGGCAATCTAGTGACAGCGGATGCAGAAAAAGCTGAAGTACTCAATGCCTATTTCGCCTCAATCTTCACAGACAAGGTCAGCTCCCAGACTACTGAACCAGGCAACACAGTTTGGGGAGAGGTGAGCAGCCAACAGTGGCAAAAGAACAGGTTAGGGACTTCTTTAGAAAAACTGGACATATTTAAGTCTATGGGGCTGGATGGGATGCATCCAAAGGTGGTGCGGGAGTTGACTGCTGGGATTTCAGATCCACTGGCCATCATCTTTGAAAACTCATGTTGATTAGGAGAGGTCTCAGATGATTTGACAAGGGTAAAAATAGTTCCCATGAACATGAGCAGATACTGAAGGAATCCATCTCAAAGCACTTGGAGTAGAAGAAGGTGATCAGGAACAGTTAGCATGGACTCACGAGGCACAAGTCATGCCTGACCAACCTGATTGCCTTCTATGATGTGATGACTGGCTCTGTGGATGCAGGGAGACCAGTGGATGTGGTATACCTTGATATTAGCAAGGCTTTTGTTACGGTCTCCCACAAGATCCTTGCAAGCACGCTAAGCAAGTACAGGTTGGATGAATGGATTGTAAGTTGGATAGAAAACTGGCTGGAGCATCAGGCTCAGAAGCTAATAATCAAAGGTTCAATGTCTAGTTGGTACCCTGTATCAAGTGGAGTGCCCCTTGGGTCAGTCCTGGGGCCAATTTTGTTCAATACCTTCATCAACAACCTGGAAGATAACATAGAGTCCACCTTCAACAAGTTTGCAGATGACACCAAGCTGTGGGGAGTAGCAGATTTACTGGAAGGTAGGGCTAGGATTCAGAGTGACCTAGACAAATTGGAGGATTGGGCCAAATGAAATCTCATGAGGTTTAACAAGAGAAAGTGCAAAGTCCTGCACTTAGGGCAGAACAATCCCATTACCAGTACAGGCTGGGGGCTGACTGGTTGGGCATCAGCTCTGCAGAAAAGGACCTGAGGTTACAGTAGAAAATAAGCTGAATATGAACCAGCACTGTGCCCTTGTTGCCAAGAAAGCTTATGGCATACTGGGATTCATTGGATGGTGTGTTGCCAGGAGGTCCATGGAAGTGATTATTCTTCTCTATTCAGCACTGGTGAGGCCACATCTGGAGTACAGTGTTCAGTTTTGGGCCTTCCACTACAAAAAAGATGCAGACAAATTGAAGAGAGTCCAGTGGAGGACAATAAAAATGGTGAGGGGGCTGGGGCACATGACTTATGAGGACAGGTTGAGGGAACTGGGCTTATTTAGTCTAGAGAAGAGGGGACTAAAATGGGATTTAAGAACAGCCTTCAACTACCTGAACGGGAGTTCAAAAGAGGGTAGAGTTAGACTGTTCTCAGTGGTGGCAAGGAGAACAACAAGCAATGGCCTCAATTTGAAGCAAGGGAAGTTTAGGTTAGATATTAGGAAGACTTTTCTCACTGGGGGGTAGTAAAACACTGGAACAAATTACCCAGAGAGGTGGTGGAATCTCTATCCTTGGAGGTTTTTAAGACCCGGCTGTACAAAGCTTTGGCTGGGATGATCTAGTTGGGGATGGTCCTGCTTTGAGCAGGAGATTGGACTAGATGACCTCCTGAGGTCCCTTCCAACCCTAATTTTCTATGATTCTATGATATCTGTCCCCATCCATTGCCAACATTTTTCATTTAATTCCACCGGATGCCTGTCTCTTCCCGGCACCTTCCCTTTCTTACAAGCTTTTAAGCAGTCCTCCACCTCTCTCACACTTAACTTCTCTGACTTTTGTTTCTTTCCATCTTCTATTCCTTCCTTTATCCCCTCAAGGAACATCTTCGTTTTTCTTCCATCCACTCCTCTTCTTTTGTACAACTCTTCATAAAACTCTGCTGCCACATCCAACGCCTTTGCAGCCTCTTCTATGCAGATTCCTCCATTTCACACTGGTTTCAGTTCCTTCCTTCTGGGTTCATCTACACATGAAGTTACATTGCAGCAGCAATGCACTATGGTGATGTACCGTTGGCAGGCAAAAACCATGACACGACAGCTAAGTCACTGTCACAATGTGCTCCCTCATTATAGTGCACTGCTATGGCAACATAGCCAGGTTTAATTTCAAAGTTATTGTTTTCAAATTTGTTTCTCACTTCCATATGCTCAGGGAGAGCAAGGTCTGACTGTAAGGAGAGCAGTAAAGGTCTTCCAGGGGAAAAAATTGGGGGAAAGCATAGAACAAAGGGACTACCTGACCTCCTAGCTTTGTTTTGCCTGCTGTAGCAATATGAGGGGAACAAATTCAAGGAAAACATCCAATAATTAAATTATATACCTAGTAAATTATAACAAATTTTAAAATTGTCCATGTATAGAATCTAACTATTGGAGGGTCGTCTTATATTCAGGGTCATCTTCTCTTCTATTCAAGTAAATATAGTATTTAGCCTATTTGGAGCTTTGCTTCATAATCGCCATATATTAAAAACACTGGTTAAATTGCTGTTCCAAGGGGAATGCAAATAACATGTATATCCACTAGTGACCAGTTATCAGGAATTGATCACTGGTTTGGAGGGGAAAATATTGGCAGAATATTGATTTGAAACAATATAAAATTAAACCCAACTAATGAATTATCCCATAAGCCAGGGCTGTCCATCTCCAACTCTTAAGTGGCGGGGGTTGCCTCAGCATGGGCCCTATGCCCCCTGGGCTGGACACTGTCTGGGTGCATGCCTCCCACTGTGCCATGGTCTCCAAAACTACAGACACAGGGGAACTGTACCCCCCTTGCTGTGTTTGTCCACATCATGCACAGATGCTGCATTGTCCCTCTACTGTGGTCTACTGCACTGTGTGTGTAGACAACCCTTCTTCTGCTAGGTCCCATTGTGATCCACAGTGTCGTCTGGGTGGATCCCATATCATGTGTGCCATGATATGGGGGACACAGTGTCCCATATCATGGCACAGCTATGCCACTGTGCCCATATCATGTGTCCCACACATCCCACACCCACAGGTTCCACAGTGTCCTCCCATATCATGCTGTGCATGGAGGCTCCCCCTTGCTGCTGCATTGCACTGCTCCTCACGGTATGCAGATAACAACCCTTCATCCAGCACAGCACCGCATGTATGTTCCCAGCCAGAGCTTCTCAGGCTACAGGCTGCACCACACTTCCCTAAAGAGAGGGCAGGGTGGGATCCAAAAACTGGAGAAAAGAAAGGGAGCCTGGAGTCTCCATTTCCTGTTACTTTGCTCTGGCTCTGGCTCCAGCACCAGTAACAGCAATGACACATTGTGGCAGCTGGAAAGTCCATGCTGCAGGGGGAGATGCCATCTCTTTTGCTGCCAAAAATCAGTACTTGTTGATACATGTTGACAACAAAAAAGGAGGTGACATTTCCCCATAGCAATGAACCTCTGGGTGCTGCTCCTGTACCTTGTACCATTGTCCTGAGCACATAACTAGCCAGTTATGCCTCTGATCTCTGCCCTCTGGATCACTCTTAAAAGTTGACTGCCATTACCTGAATGGGAGTCCCAGAAAGAAATATAGCCCCTAGCTGTCCACACTTCCACCCTGAGAAGGATGTGGGGAGATGGATCTACAGTACATCTCTGCCAACCTTCACATGCCCTTACTGACTGCCCCAAGCCATGTTAAAAGAAAGTAATGATGATGCCATGAAGGAAGTTGAGGCCCCTCTCATTCCCAAAGGTGATGATCCTTACACTGAGGTCTGTCTCTCAAAGCTTGCATTCTGTCCCTGTCTGCTATTTTTCAATAGGTCTCAAAGTCGTTAGTATAATGGGAAACCTTAAACCTGCATGGTACTGAGCTCTTTTTTTCTTCCAGAGACTTCACTGGGTGCTGAAGGTGACTCAGCACTGAACACAGAATCAGTCTTTCAGTTAGTTCCTACTTCAGCTAGAACTATACATAAGGCACTTTTTAAACTTTTTAAATGAGAAGCTGACTGTATTGAACCTATCAATTTGTATAAACAAGTTGGCTATCTCCTTGCCATCTCTAATGTAAATCCACTCTGTTATTGTGAAACCTTGTTTATTTTAAACGTGCACTATTTACGAATGCAAACCATATAAAAAGTGTACTTTTTACGTTCCATAGCAATTTTCAACTGAGTTCTTTGTTGGAAAGACATAGCCGTGTATAATTAAATGTGGCTTGCTTAAACCTTTACAGTTGGTAGCTTAATATATTTTTTGTTGTATTTTGAGTACAAAGGCTATAGTATGCTTTTGTTGGCATCCTTGCTAGTCAGTATGCCAACTGCATAATTTTGTTCTCTGCTATGTGTCAGGCTTCAAGTGCCGAAGGCTCAACAGGTGGTGCTGGGATAAAATTCTGGCAAATCAAATAGGTAATGTGGTTATTTCTTTTGTCAAATTATAATTAAAAACAGAGCTAAGTAAAATGAAACTCATATTTTCCTGGTCCAAAACAGGGTTCAGGATTAAAAACAAATCAGTTTCCATGACAAATGCATATTACTACTGAAGCTCAGTCTGTAAATAAACTTACAACACCTTGCTTTTAATTTAGAAAGATAGTATTTTCTGTAAATTTAATCTCTAAGCATCCAGGTGTAAATATTAACCTAATATTTAGGACATTCCATGAATCTTCTGTCCCCCTTCTACAAAATTTTCAGGGACTTGCCAAAAGTTCAAGCAAAACTTTGGAAAGAATTAAATCTAAGATGTCAAAGGATTTGGGACAATCTGTGATATGCAACTCAAATGTTTAACATGAGTTTCCTGCCATATTGTTTTCTAATCACTTTTATAACCATACTCCCAAATGAAAATGATAAATGTGTTGGAAATTCTAATGAACGTGCTGAATGAGGTGCTGCTTGCTTTATGCTTAACTTGGATGCTGTTTGTTAATCCCAAAATCATAAAATTGGGATAAAACCTTCTATAACGGAAATACAACAAATCATATATGCACAACCCCACTTTCTGAAACTTCACATAAAGAGAACCATCTACATATAAAAGCCTTCACTTCATTCTTAGGGCAAATTCTTTTCACAGAAAAGTTATTTTCCTCCAAGGACCTATCTAAACCTAATGTAAGTATTTGTTACTAGTTTCTAAAATCTTTGGGAGTTTTTGTTTGTTTGTTTGTTTGTGTTTTTAAGTAAATTCTTCAACATAGGTATGTTTCTATCTTATATAAAGAAATGTCTCTTTAAAATATCTTTTTTCTTGACTCCAGTTTGTGTCTTGTCATTTCTGAATCTGTCATCCATTCCATTCCATGTACTGACCTCCACCTTTTTATACTCCTTAGAATAATAAACACTTTACTTGTGTCCTTTCCAAGCTCCCCTTCCATTTAATGCCATAATAATGTCATTGTTGTCTTCACATAGCCCCAGACTATGAGCCCTCTGCTCTTAGTTAATATTTTTTACGCTACGGATAGTAAGCTATTACTAAACATGAAGAGAATCACATTCAACCTGTAACATTTACCCCCGTACTCTATATTTGCAGTAGCTACTTCCATTTAGTTCTGAAGGTAAATGAGAAATACATCTCTCCTGCTTATGTTTTTAGCTTAAGGTCCCAGGGGCAATGCTGCCTTCCTTGAACTTGAAGGAAAATTAGTTCAGAGTCTGAATCCTGTGATTCAAACCTATTTTACTTTTCAGAATATGATGATGAAAAATTAAGAACCCACATTTGAAATTTTGGCCCTGTCTACATTATAACCAGAGTCAGGCCACCTGCAAGTTAATCTGGACGGGCTCTCCAAATTTGGAGTAGCCACTGGCTTAGAATAAGAAATCGATTTATCTTCATAAAAACAAATGGGCAAACAAAGAAACAAAGCAAAAAAAAAGAGCAAATCCTTTAGGCAACTGGCTTCTGGTCAAAAAATAATAATGGTTTTCCCTCTCCTCAGACTGAAAGTGTCTAAGAACAAAATTACTTTAACGGAAATGAAGGAGTTTGACTAAACCATCTTAAATGCTCCATTCTTGGGTTAAATTAAATTCCGAACAACAGACTCAGGACTTCATTGACTCAGAAAATTTGAATTCATTTATCCCAGAACTAAATTCAGCCACTTTGTTCTAAGTGACTGAATCAAAAGAAACAAAATATGATACAATTAAAGGGATACCATGGTACCCACCTAGTCCAGAAATTCTTGCACAGTGTAAGCATATAGCTAGAATGACCCGAGGATGTAGAGACTTGATCCCTGCTATCTCTGATTTACTATGAATATTCAATCCACAAGGGAAAGTGTTATGCTTTTTTTTAAAAATTAAATAACTACATTAAATAATTATCTTAAACCCCAATATCTATTTAGAAAAGAAGCAAATGAGTAGCAGATAATGTGCCTCTTTCACTGACAAAAGATTTATGTCTTGCCAGGCAGGCCTTCATACTTGCAGACCCTGTGGTCGACACAGTCAGACACAAATAGCACATAGCCCAGTGTTTATCCAGGGGGACTGAAACCGTTGCTCCTACACCACTTTGTGTAAAATTAAATCAGCCATATTGAAACTGGCAAATATTTAAAAACAAGATAAAATTCCTATTAAAAAAATAAAGACGGTAAAGCAGTTTGAATTAATGAATGTTGTGCAAAAAGAAAAAACAATGCAGCATGCAAGAACATTTCTGCTGACCTTCCTTAGGAGCCATCTGTCTAGCTGCAGTGCTCCTTTTGCCTCATGGGAACAGGTGAAGAGTTCAACTCCAAAGCTGAACACCCCACTCCCGCTCAGCTGTCAAAACTATTGTAGTTTGGCTCTAGCATATATATCATTAAATTCCACACTGTGCTGGGAAGAGACGGGAAATAGTATGAAATGCATACTTAAGCATGGCCTTGCAACAGACTACGTCCAATGTCATGCCATTGTCTGGTGATCTCATGCTTTCCAGGTAGAGAAGTTTTAAGTCTGCATTTTAGCATTGTGATTTTGATAAGCTGCAGCGAAGAAAGAGGCAGACCAGACCATATTTTTAATGGAGGACAGATTTAAAAACTAAAAGACAGGTCATGTTCCCAGAATCTATATCCTGTGGTAAATTAGTTTCAATCAAATTATTACAGCTTATACCAGTTGTGGGCTGACCCATCTTACATAAAAGTGGACCAGCTGCCTTCCTGGTACAATGTTTCTAGCTACCAAATCCCGCAAAGAGGTCCACATGGAGATCAGGATACATGGAGGAGGAGAGGAGGAATGGGGTGAGCTTTGCTTGAGTAGAGGCAAACAAGTGGGGAATGTGAATCTCTTGCTCTACCCCATCAGTCCTGTACAGGTGTGGAGGAGATTACAGAGAAAAATGCTGCTGAAGTCAGCGTAAGCTGCCTGTATCTACTACAGGCAGAATTTGCCCCTAAAGAAATAAATTCATTTTAGACCTGCTTAAAATTTTCACATCTGCATTTAAATAACTGGAACCTATTTTAAAATTACTGATATTATCCTGTGATCAGAAAAACACAGACTAGCCAAGAAATTCATTTCCTAGTATACATCAATCTTTTTTGTAGCCTTGTAGCAAATACACAAAACTGGGCACACCTATACATGCAATTATAGTTCCTGAATAAACTGCGGACCTTATTGCTCCAGAGTCAATTGCTCTCAGGCGCACCATTTGAACATGCACCTGGGATCAATTAACTCCAGAGAAATAATGTCTGAAGTTTATTCAAGAGCAGCCATGGAACCTGGGCAGAGCAGCCTTGACTGGCAGGGAGCCTAGGGGGTCAGCCTGCCAGACCCAGGGCTGGTCTGACCAGGCTTAATGTGCTGCAGGGGGCTGGCTAGGGCACGAGGGTGATTCAGCTTGCAGCTAGCTGACAGGCAGCCCCGACACTGAGGCACCCATATACCCCAGCAAGCCAGGTCAGTGTCTACATATGCATTGTTGTTCATGAAAAAAAACTTCACAACGGGGTAGTACTTTTATTTACAAGGACTTCCCTGCTGCAGAGTTTATTAGTTTCCTATGCCCTAACAGGGGCCATAGGAATTAAGTACATGGGAGTCCAAGGTCCCTGGTCCACCTTGGAAAGAGAGATGTTGGGGCCCAAACCTAAGGAAAAATATGTAATATTTCTTAGGATTGATTACTGAGGCCAGGGATCCAGGTTTTCCATTAACTGTGGGAAAACATGGATTTTCTTCTTTAACAGAGAAAAACAGAGAAAACCACAGATTTCCCCATGCAGGCTGGCAGAGTTCCAGCCTGCAAAGGGCTTCTTGGGGCTGGGAGGAGTAGGGAGGGCTATCAGGGGCAGGAGGCACCACACACATGCACATAGCAGCCAAGTAGCAGTGGAGAGCAGCTCCCACAGCTCTTTCCAGATAAGTCTTTGGAGGTGGTTTGGGAGTGGGCACAAGCAATGTGGTGGAGGGGCCAAGGTGACACAGCAGGGGGGGCATGTACCCAAGATTTCTGTGCCCACAGTGGGGCACAAGATGCAGATCTGCAGTTGTGCCCCTGCTGCTGCCAGGTGAGCAGGGGGCACCTCACCTTAGCAGTTATGCCAGGTCCCACCTACTGGGCCATGGAGGTAACTACTGCCTGGAGCTGGTCCAGCCCAACTCCAGCCCCCTATCCCACACCCTGCTGTGGGTGCAGAAATGTCAGGGGGCATGTGCCAATGTTCCCTCTAAGGTGTAGCGATCCGTGAGCGTGCCACTTTGGTCTGTGAGAGCACTGCTTCTGTCTATGAGCGCGCCGCTTTGGTCCCACCTCCCCCTTTCGCTAAGCCTAGATCTGGACCACACTAAGCCTAATAGACTAGAATCCTCATGTAATGGATCCTCATGCAATGGATTTTGCAATAATCCTCCAAGCGCAAGACTAGGGACTGGGGAGCGGAGCAGTTCCCCGGAGCCGGTAATGGGGACTCGCCATTCATGATGCAGAAATCTTATGTCATGGTTAGACAAAGTGCTTTAGGTAAATGCGATATAATTTACCCAGAGTACCTTGTCTGCCTATGTCCTTAGACCAACACAGCTGTAACCAGAACCCCCAAACTACATCATGGTTAGGAACGATTCCTTGCACCTGCTCCTTTTCATCTGATGCAGATCCAGGTTCTGCACCAGCCTGTTCAGCCCCGCACACCTTTCCCTGCTGCAGGTAACCAAAGTAAATCTGACCCTGGTGCATTGGGCTGTGTAAACACTGTTGCTGGAAGAGCAACGTGCTGTCTGAACAGGAGTGAAACATCAGGGTGCACTCTACTCTTGGCTGCCTCAAGCTGCTGCTGCCTGCAGCATTTAATCTGAGATCTGGGGAAGCCAAGCTCTGCACATGTCCCTGCTCCAGGAACAAGGAGCCACATGAACTCAGGACTGGGAAGTGGAGCAGTTCCCCAGAGCTGGTGGAGCCTGTGCCAGCCCCCACCCCTGCCCCCACCTCACCTCTGGGAGTGAGGAGGCACATGGCCTCGGGTCTGGGGAGTGAAGCAGTTTCCCGGCAGCAGCCCCCAGCCCCCACCCCCACCTCACGTCTGGGAGTGAGAAGGCAAATGGCCTTGGGGCTGGGGAGCAGAGCAGTTCCCCAGTGCCAGCAGAGCCTGTGCCAGCCCCAGCCCCAGCCCCCGCCTCACATTGCTGTGCTGCAGCCCAACTCCTGTCCAGGTGGGTGTGTGGCATTAATAAGTTAGTGTACAGCATGGTATTAAATTGTGTGCAGCTGCACACACGTGCAGCTTAGAGGAAACCTTGGCATATGCCTCTTCACCCCTCTGCCACATTTTCTGTGCCCCCTCCTGCCCTTCCCATGCATTGCCTATGCCCACCTGCCTCACACAACCACCCCATTCTCCACACACTGGGGGGCTGGAGGCAGGGGGCACATGTCCATCATCTTAGCCCCTGCCCCAGCAAAAATAAAAATTGGCACCTATGACAAGGTGTCATGCCATTTTTAGCTGGTAAATGACCAGGTGAGTACCCTGAGCAGGGCCCTTCCCCAACTTTCCTGCCACCTCTTGATGATATTCCAAAAGAAACAAAGGAGGGGTTCAATGATAAAATTGGTGGTTCCCTGTTGGGGTACTCACAGTCCGGTCGCGGTTGACTTGGGGCTCCACCTTCCCTACACCCCATCCACTTGCCAACCATTGATGTCAATATGTTACAGTCTGTAGTAGCTGCTTAATCCCTCCAGCCCCATTAGCCCTCTGGACTCAGATCTTGAGAAAAAAAACCAAGGGCAAAAAAGAAAACAACAAAACAGCTGCTTATGAGAGACTGAGACAAGCTTCATAGGCCTCCTCCCTTAGTGGAAGCAAGGGAGCTGAGGAGTATGAGTATGAGTAAAGAGTATGACAGAAGTGCCCTGTCTTCTCCTGTCTCTATGTTAGTGGAGACCCACCAGCTCGGGTGCCCCACAGCTTCAACGCCCCACAGCATCCCTCGCACATGGGCTCAGTCTGCCCAGTGTCAGGTCCCTGTCTCCTCCTCCCTTTTCAGCACCATCTGGGCCTTTTAAATCTCCCACGGCAGCACCTGCAACTGACATCATCAGCTGAGTGCCACCTCTCAGGGTCAGACCAGGCTCTTGGGTGGACGAGAGCTGTCCTTGTTGCCACAGAGGGGCACACATGTAGACCCTGAGACATTTACTATTGAGCTAATTAGTCAGCTTTGTAGTAAATGTCTCATGTAGACATGCCCAGAGTGGCAAGAGACATGGATTCTATTCTGGCTCAGTCACGGATGACATTAGACAAGTCACTTTACCTTTCTGCCTCAATCTTTTCCATCTGTAAAATGGGAATGATAATATGTAACTCACTACTGCAAGGGGTTGGTAAAATGAACTTTACATTACTAAGCTTTGGAATTGTATGAACTATATAAGTTCAGCGTATCATTATTTCATGCCACTTCATCAAATGTTTCTAGTGGTCACTAGGAACAGGGCACTAGCAAATTTGTAAGATTTATTCCTATTTCAGACAGGAATAAATGGTAGGAAGGTAATAAAGGTTTCATAGCCTTCTTTTAGAAATTGTATGGACTGAAGTGAGAGAGGAGTATGTTTCTTTTCTTTCACCTAATTTATTGTGTCTTAATATATTGCAAATATTTTCAAAAATGGAATAAGTAAATGTTTGTGTATGGACATCTAAGGTTTAAAGCTTGGATTCCCTAGCTTTTCTTAGTTCACTGCCACACAGAGAATTATTTACATTGACTGCACCAATTGTAATGAATGTCTTTATGCTTTTGAACAAGAGGATTGAGGGGAAAAGAAACAAAATCTTCCATGGCAGATTATGAAACAGACATAATTTCACCTTTATGCTAGTCCTGGCCTCTCCGGAAATATGCATATTCTGAGTTATATATTCATCTCAGCTTGATATGCATGTATTTAGTCATTCAAATCTCTTTTTTCCATTAGAGAATGCTGAGTAGTGAAAGCCTTGTGCCCTGAGGCTGCCCTAATTTTGTTGTTTATATGTATAAACAAACATAAGGTATTATGTTTAGTTACCTTTCTTGTCTGTCAGGTAATGCATATTCATGTATATTTCTGCTGTGCCAAATCTGTTCTAGTATACCACTTGCTTTTTTTGTCCAACCTGTGGTATAAATTACCTTCTGTACCTTTTCAAACCAAAGCTGTTACATTCTGATTTATCATTTCCCAGCATTCAAAGAATTTAGATCCAGTGTTTGCATTTGGATTCATGGGGGGGGGGGGGGGTTGGACCATATTTATACATAATGTATCATTCTAAATCTTCACATACAATTTCCCATTTTCCTCTTGATTCCCCATTTGTTCATATTGTATCATGATTTCTGAATACCTATTCCATTTCCCCTCTCCTACCATCCTCCCCTGCCCTTAATTATTTCTGGGTAAAAACAGAAATAACTTTTGACATGTTTCCTAGTGTAACATGCTTGGCAGTGCTTCAGCCAGGGGATATACATATGGCCTCTGTGGTGCCTTCCTCCACACCCCCAAGCTGAAACATTTCCCGCCAGGAGGTACTAGGAAGAATTAACAAAGTCTTGAAGACAGGGAAGATGTCCTAGCTTTCCGCGATGGACTTCTGGCTTCCAAAGCCCAATCCCTTTCTACCTCTCCACTCCCCCTTTGGTGCTAACTGGCTCTGATGAGCCCAACACTGGTGGCAGCAGCAGGCCCCCAAGAACCCAGGGCCTTGGCAGCTCCCCCCAGTCTGCCACCTGCCCAACAGACCATTGGGGCAGACACAGGTGGTCAAAATCCTTCACCTAGGTCTAGGCACACACCCACTCCCTGACACTGGAGTGACCAGCCAAGGTCACCTGACCTCCTACCCCCTTCTCATATATACTCTTGACCCAGAAGGGGAAGTGTCTGAGCAACACTAGGGATTTGATCTATATGGGGACTTAGACATGGTGACACCGAATATTTGAAATTGTGACTAATACACCCTCCTGCTTTTGGTGCTTAGGCTCCCTATATGATGTATGGAAAGATTTCAGAATGGGCTTTGCAACAGTCCACATGCTATATATGCCCATTAAATTTGTGCAAGGTTTATATAAAAGAGGAAATTGGCCCTCGGTGTCAAAACCACCTATAGCGCAACCTCTTTCAGTAATAGGGACTATTTAGAAGTCTAGTATCAAAACACACCCCAGACTCAATGTGATTAAGATGGGGATTTGATTTTGTTCTTCTATTTTTGAATGGCCTCAGTAAAGTGCTACTTCAGTACAGTACAACAGCGCTAACCCAATGCTCAAACAAAAGTGTTCAGCAGGGAGATCAGATTGTGCCATTCCAACTTCGGTACCACCATCTTTTTTTCTCTCTTTTGGGCTTCACAAAAGGTATTTTCAGTAATGACATCACAATGCTACAAGCCCCTCAGCTCCACACTGCTACACACCCATGACTGCCAACAGGCCAGAGCTCCATACCTCTGGGCAGTGGTTTGGAGCTAGAGGTGTGTGACTTCATGAACATGGTTCCATGCAGCTGCTTGTTCCTGGTTTTGTGTTGGGGCTTAGTGATACAGAGCTCTGGCTGCCTGGTGATGTAGAGCTCTGGCTGGTCAGCAGTGCTAGGGGCATGAGAAGTGTAGGTCTGGCTTTGTGCTGTATGAATATGCCTCTGTACAGCTGCATGCCTGTGAATACACACAGCTGCTTGAATGCAGCTCCATGGATCTAGTCTGGGAAGAGACCCTGTGGTCTGGATCCAGCCCTGGGGCCCAGAGTGAGTTTAACACCCCTGATATAAACTATTCCTTGCTGGTCAATCCTGGATAAAGCTTAGAGTACTTTTAGGTCAGGAATAATAAAGTATTCCAAGGAAACAAACATTCCATGGCACTTACTGCTGAAGCTTAAAATGTAAATTCCTTGTTCAGATTCTGTCTTTCATAAAACCATAATGTAATTCAGAGTGTGCTTGTTCTGCAGCACATCATTTTAATAATATAATTTTCCATTAACATCCTGAAATGTACTTATTAGACCTGCTTGTAACTTTTTTACAACTGTTTGTGGGGAAAAGAAACATTTTCAGGGTTGACTGCTTACATTTATTTTACTCTGCTCAGCTCTAATCCAAATGCACCATATTATGAACCCAGACACTTTAGCCAATTTGAGGCAGCTTAAACCTTCAGTGGCATTCAACAATAGGGCTTTTCTCCCTGCACCATGCCAGTGACATGTCAGGGCTTAGGCAGAAGCGGTGCACTCCCACCACGGTGCCACAGCTTGGCAGCAGGGAGAAGCACTGGAGGCAGCTGGGTTCTAGCGTCCTCCATCGTCAGAGTCTAGCTGGGTCCTCCTGCCCCCTTGCCAGGAAACATTGCCAACCCCTGCTTTAGTGCAGCTCCTAAATCCAAAGTCAGTCTCAAGCCTAAGCAGCTCATAAGACTAGCACAGTTCAAGCACACCAAAGTCTTTAGCCAAGGCTGCACAAAGGAGTGGTATGGCTAATATCACTTCCAGCCACCTCTAGTTCTCCAGCATAATGACCAGATGCCTGCTTTCAGGTGGATTGGCAGGTTGTGGCACAAACTCACTGTTCTAATTCCAGAGCAAAATTCCTCAGCGTCTTTATCACCATGCCATTAAAACTTGAGCCTTGTGTTTAATTACCTCCTACAAACAAACTAACAGTAAAATCCTCTGTCTGAATCACCTGAGCCATACTGCCAAATCAAAGACAATTGAGAAACAGGTAAGAAAGAGCAATCATAGAAGCATATTATTGACAAAACAATTAGAGTTAGGAAAAGTTTTGTATTTAAAGAGGATAAGAGACTGGGAAGTCCTAAAAGTCTACCTTAAATTCAGTACTCATCACAGGTGGTAGTTTTGCATAAAGATGAAGAGAATCTGTTGAGGTAATCCTATTTGTTCCTGTTAGACTACAAAAGGGGCGTGTCTACATGTTCATTAATGTACATTAAATTTAGTACCACCACGCACTCATCAAGTAAGCTTTAGTTCAAGTACTCCCACCACCATTTTTAAGTGCAGGGACGGTGATACATGAGATGTGGCGGTGCTGTATTTAGAACAGGTCTTGGAGCCAACCCAATTAAAGTGCGACCCCCCTCTCCACCCACTGAGCATGTATAAAAGTGCCCTCCATCATGAGGTACTAGAAAAGGTGTGTTAGCCTATTTTCGTGTACATTAGCGAGAGAGCACAATGCTTTGTGGTGCTTTCATGCACAATAAAATAGGCTAACATGCATTAAAGCGCACATGTAGACATGCCACAGAATTTCTGCAGTGGTCCTATTGAAGTAACCAAGATTGAAAGAAACATGCAGCTGAAGTTTTGTTGTAATGTAAATTAGCATGAGCCCAACCATAGAAAGGAGTAAGTTTGGATCATATCTGAGCTTTTAAATTTCTTTTGGAGGATGGTAAGATGTCTGACAATACTCTTTTTAAAGGGATCACTCCCACCCCAACAGTTGTTTCATGTGAATATAATCCATTAATGGATTTAATCCATTTGCTGTAAAAATCAGTAGCAAAAGCAGTATGCCCTTACACTTTTTTATACTGATAATGCTGTGTTGTGGCAGAACCAGTCAAAAAATCCTTGTCTAAATCTTTCTTTGAGTTGTACCAGTACAAGGAGAGAATAGACTCATTGGCTGCATCAGCACAAGCATGGACATTTGTTTCCCCAGGGACAAGTAGCAGAGGCATGCCTTGTACCTCTACTACTTGTCCCCAGGGAATGCCCATGCCACACACCCTCTTGTGCACAGCACCCCAAGTGGGGTAGAGGAGGCTGAGACCAGCAACTGTGCTGGCCCCAGAAGCCTTACCTTGCATACTGGGGGCCTCAGGGAGCTGCAGCCATGGCACTCCTGCAGCTGGGAGCCTGGCCAGCAATGAAAGTGTGGATCCAGCCGGCCAGGCTCCGGGTTTGGGCAATGCCTGCTGCTTCCACATGCACTGCCCCACTTTTTTTTGGCATGAGGTTTTTCTACCCCAGGATCTCCTGGGTCAAATAAATCCCCCCCATGCTGCAAGGTAGCGGTGCAGGGAACACCTGTGTAACAGGCTTACCTTTCAGAGCTTGGGTTGAGTCCCAGGCTTGAGATCCTGCTGTTTTGATTGGTGGAGCCCATCCACCAATCAGGAGGCAGCAAGAGAAATAACATCATGCCCCTTTCCTGATGGGATGGGGCAGAAAAGCTCCTCCAGATCTAATTGAAGACTGCAAACTGACAGGTCTGGAAGACTTCAGGGGCGGAGCCCTGGAGTGTATAAAAGGAGCTGCATGCCCAGCACGGGGGAGATGCATCAGGGACAGAGGAGAGAGAAGAGTGGGGCTTAGAAGAGCTGAGGAGAGCTGCTCAGCAGTAGCCCAGGAAGAGCCCCTGAAGACTTCTATCAGTGGGGAACAGGGGACAGCTCCAGAGATTAGGCTCTCGGTGCGCAGCACGGCACACAGCATCCAGACCCTGGGAGCTGTGTGAGGCGGCTTGGGTCTGCAACCTCTGGTGTGCAGCCAAAGACACAGTGCACAGGCCGGTGCATGGAGCAAGATCTTCAGAGCCCCTGGGGCAGCTCAGGTCCTCAACTCCTGGAACGAAGCTGGAAGCTTAGTGCAGGAGGCATTGCACGGAGGGTGAGAGACCCTGGGAGCTGCTTGAGGTGGCTCAGGTCTACAGCTGCTGACATGGGGCAGCAGCTCAGTGCAGATGACACTGCCCAGAGGGTCCAGGAACAGACTGATCCCCAATGCTGCACAAGGCTGTCCAGGCCTCCAACCCCTAGCACAAGGCAAAGTGTTCACTACACACAGCAGTACATGTAGCCCTAAGCCAGGGCAGCGGCAGCAGTCAGGCGGCAGGAAAACCCAGCGGGGAACAGAGCTTGACCTGGAGAACAAGAGGCAACCCTCCAGGACTGTGGAGTAGTAAGTTACCCTGGAGAGAGGGTCCCCACAGGGGAGTCTTCCCCACTGAGGGTTGCGAAGGGGCATCACGTGGGCTGCTCCTGGATGATAGTGGGGGAGCTTAGGAGTCTTTGGGGTCTGCCTCTCCTTTTTCTTTCCCCCTATCTCCTTTCCTGTAATGGTACCTTGGGAGTGGGGCCCCTGCCCTGGAGGGCACCCAGGTAGTCTAAGGACTGCTGATTATATTTGTGGACTGTGCCTTACAGTTTATGTAAATAATTTGAAGTAATAATTTGTATATGAATAGAGTTATAAGGTTGCCCAATCAATATCCTTTGGTCTGGTTTGTTCTATTGTTCATCTGTATTTTAAATAACTGGGTGTGTATATATCTGTATGTGCATATATATATATATATATATATATATATACACACACACACACACACACACACACACACACGTGTGTGTGTGTGTGTGTGTGTATTATAGGGTTTATTGTTTTGTAAATTTGTGTGTGTATATATATATATATATATATATATATATATATATATATATGTCCTTACCCTTTAATGGTTTTGTTGTAATAATAAATCTGTATATAGTTAAGTAATTGATTGACTGGACCTGACTCTATACGGCACAGAGGCAGCTGCTGGTCTGTTGGGTCCCGCCGCAGCACACTGCCCTGCTAGTAATTCCCTCAATTGGAGAGGGAAGTACAAACCCATGTACACCCGGGCTACACCTGCATGTATGGCGCAGCAGACAGCTCTGCAGAGCGACATACTGAACATCTGCACTTATCTGGACACAGCCATTATGATCATTGGAATACCTCTAGATTAGCACTGGTATAAAGGAAAACAAAATCCGCCCCTCTCTTCAGGGGCAGTATGATGATACGAATTGCATCAACATTATATACTTTTCACATATATCTATCCTAATGAGTTCATTATTTATAGCTCCATAAGAATCTGAATCAGAAATACCAAAATTTGTCAATTCTAAAGATATATGGATGAATGTGAATGCTTTTATTATTAAATCATTTTTTACAAATATTGGATAAATCAGAGAATGCAATATCTTGTTACTGGCTCAGCAAACCAGCTATAATGCAAGAAGCACTGAATCCAAAAGATCTCCTTTTTAGTGTTGCCAGTCTCACTATGAAAGCATAAACTATCTTTTTTTGCTCACAAAACTCAAAAATGAAAGCTAAAGCTTAAAGCTATGACTGCAATCCCTTTTAGGCATGGCTTATATCTACCTCTCCCAGGTGCACAGCACCTAATGTAAGTGGGTTGTTCATAGATCTCAAGGCCCTTCAAAAATTATACAGGTTTCCTAGGTGTGACTCATGGATTGGGGGTGGGGGTGATGTCTTTTATTGGACCAGCTGTATAGTTGGGAGATATCTTAGATAAAATTTCAAGCACAAAACACCCAGGTCTAGGAAAGCAGCAGGCACAGCTTGAGCTAAGCAACAGAATATATACTAGTAAGGGTTGACACAGGACACTTACTGCACAGTAACTCGTTACTACTGTGCAGTAGCTCGTTAGTGCTGCACAGTAGCATCGCAGGGCATGAACTGTGATGCAACAATACTGCGCAGTAGTAATGAGCTACTGCATAGTCAGTATCTTGTGTAGATGCAGCCAGGGAAAGTGAAACACTGAGAGAGAAGCTGATATGCCCAAATTTTGCAGCACAGCCAGAAAGTCTCCTGAGCCCTGCTCCAGGGCCCTACTCATTGAGCAAAGTTGCTTTGCCAAAATAAGCCACTGTAAATCCCTAAAAGAGATGCATTCTTTTGCTATGAATCTTTAGGGCATGGAAATGTCAAATTATTTTTCCAGAGCTTGCAAGGCTGCAATGAATGCTCACTTTAGTTTTGTACATTTCTTTAAGCCCTTTTCAAATTGCAGTGTGAGTAGCTGCTGAAGGAGATGAGAGTTGAAAAAATGTTCAATTATTTTTTTTTCCATCTCAGCGCTGAAACATATTTGATGAAAGTCCAAATATGTTTTGGTTTCTGCAGAATGGACAAAAATAGGATCCTATAGTTTCACCCAGTATCATGGATACAGGGACAGTTTTCCAATGGGTCTTTTTTACAGATTAACCCCAGCTCTCAGGGTACTCAGGGACAGACAGTGGCTTACTGTTTTCCTTGGTAGCTGAACTTTCTGTGTTAGTAGCCTTTGACATTATAACTGAGATTAGTCTTCTTGACCACATTCCTGGTTAAACAGAATTCTTTGCACTTTGTTTGCAAATTCTTTGTGAGTTACAAATGCATTGTGCAGGAGCTGCATATCGGAGCTTATGCATCCATGTAGTATTATATAGTTGTAAGCTGTCTGCATGAGTTAAGAAGAGATCTAACAGAATGTTATTGCAGTTGTTCATCCTTTGTTATGTGGTCCACAATGTTTAGGCTTGTTAATCAGCAGTAGGTAAAGCTTTTACCAGGGTTTATGCCAAGACCAAATTTCCTCTGCACACTCTTCTGCTGAAAGTGGTGCCAGAATTGTTTTATTCTAAATATCAGGCATTTTCTGTTCTTGCTTTATTGTGCCATTAATACAAGTCTGGAGATTATTCTTTTTGGATCTGCTGAGGTTAGCATTAAGTCAGGCGACAGTAGTTTAAAACATTGTTTCCTGGGTGGGCCTGGTTCAGATGAGGACACAAAACATGCTTCAGTTGATTTAGGCCACTGCATGCAAGAATTTCCAGGTATCATAGGCTATCATAACAGAATCCTCCCCTGAGCTCCTGACAAAACAATGTTTGTATGATGTACATGGGAGAAAGTTGGACTGAGTGTACCCAGGTGATTCCCAAATACATGAATAAGCCCCAGAGACTGGCAGCTTAGGTTGCTGATAAACTACAGTAGGAAACATCGTAGTTCAGTGGTGCTTAACCTTATGACCCCATAGACCAAGTGGGCCCCATAGGCGGCCTTAATGTACAGTAGTAAAAGTACATGCTTTTTTAGTGACGCTTAATGTGCAGTAGCCTACTATTATTGCATGTCAGTGTATTAGCACGGGTCTTTATGCAATGCTTTAATGCACAGTAAAATAATCTACTGCGCATTAAAGCACATGTATAGACCTGCCCAGGGACAACAATTCTTGCCCTTTCTTGCAGTTTTCATATATATACCTAAAGAGAAGCTTGACACAATTTGATCCCCAGTTCTTTTCTGTATCTTAGAAATACAATAATAATTCCTATGTTTATGTATAAACCTTGTGTTCTGTGTAGCTCCAGTGAGAAGAGGTATTAATTGCATCTTCTGTAGTGAACTAAACTAAGTCAGCAACTTCCAAATAACTTACCCATTCAAGAGATCAGTTTTTGGTCACTTCATTTACTACTGCTTTCAGACAGAGAAGAGGCATCACAAAGAAAGAAGCAGGGGAAAAGCAACAAGGGAACAGAAGGCAAGATTCTTAGAAGGCAAGAGGACAGACATAAAAACAGCACCCAGGTAAATGGTTTAAAATATTACTCATCCTGTCAGCATATTCAGAGCCCAAAGCAAGACCGATGAAGCTGGGAAGGGCACTTCATGGATTGTCATATCTTCTACATAAAATATCCAGGCAAAGATTTTGAAAGTGAACCAGATGATTTGAATGTCTACTCTGTATTAAAATAAATGGGAAGATAAACATATACAAATCCTGTGGGCAGCTTTCAGAGTCTCAGCTCCAGTTTGCACCTCGCAGAGACCAAATTTTTAGAACACATCTTGAAAAAAAAATGAGATGAGAACCCTATTCAATTAAGCCCCCATGTTTTTTTAACAAAAAGTAACCTGGACTGGGTGGGCATAGCTGTGCCTGTCCATTTGCTTAACTAACAAGAACTTGATGGAAGAGAAAAGCTTCCTAATGCTCCCACCTGAGCACTACAAATCAGTAAGTACTGTTTCCCCCTCATTCCCAGTATACAATTTGCATTCTCTTGCCAGTATCGCAGCCATCAGGGGTGTTACAATGACACTAATTTTGTATTTTCTGTTTCTTCCAGTAGACTAGTTATAGCAAAATGGACAAAGTGTATTCTGGAGTCAGCAACTTTTCACTAAAAGCAGGTTAAATTGAACCAGAAGCAGCAGTTCTTAGATATTATGATACTATACTGTGCATTCTAGCACAACATATAATAACAGTATTATTACCACAACAATATTATTTTTTTAGTGTCATTGGCATGCCAGACCCCTGGTGTAGTCTGTAGTATTCATCTGTGAAGAGATCTCCAAGTACTTTTGATCTTTCACTAAGTTTCAGATGAATGACTTCATAATAAGTCATATATCAAGAATGTGTACTATAACAAACAGATATGTGAAAACTTGTTTCCCAATGACCAGAGCATCGCCTATCAGTTCATGGATATTTCTTTCCCCTTGTAACCAGTACATGAACAGTCTTAGAGTTCATATACACACACACACACACACACACACACGTGTGTGTGTGTGTGTGTGTGTGTGTTAGCAAAGAAAATACTTTTTTATAAATGGGTTAGTCTGCTATGAAGGCATGGTGGAAGTTTGGGTGCAAATCTCTTCCATTTGAGTACTTCCTTTTTTAGGAAATATTTTTTACATTTTCTTCTGGTTACATACATCATGGTCAGACTTTTATCCCTGGGAAAAATACAGTAACTAAAGGGCAGCCTTTATAAAGTAGCTCATGAGTAAATGGAATTTAATGGGGTCAATTATCCCCACACGCTTGTATATAGCTTTCATTAATATTAATAGGAGTTAGACATGCACAATGAACTGAAGAATAAACCACCCTTCTGTCAACAAAGTTATTTTTTGCTGTTTTGGAAGCAGCATGTTACATTTCAAAGATACTATATAACAATTAATGAAAGTAAAAAAAAAAATTTCAATGTATACAATCCCTATTCTCCCCATCGTTCGCTATTAAGTATGTGACGAAAAAGAAAAATTAGACATGAGCGAAGGAGCGGCAAATGTGTGTGTGTTTGCTATAATTTGCTTCACATTACATGCATGTCTCCCTATAAATAATTAATGAAATGGAAATGAATACGTAGCAGGCTGAATTCTTCCCTCTAAGGGTTAAGCTCCATTTCTGCAAATTGGTTTGTGCCCTATTTCTGTTCTTGTGTCTCTCTGCACCTAGACATTTTCTTGGCATCTCTAACTCTTTTGAGGTTTGGGAAGATCTTCAGAGATTTGCTAGTAATTGACCTGTTTGTATTGCACATGACTGGCATTTGCTAAAGGATAATATAGTCCTGCATTTTGTTGTTAAGTGCTGGTCACGTTATTAACTTGTGGCCAAACCAGAATAAAGACTCATGAGACATCATTTTCCCTTAGACAACTTCATTTCGTTCTTACCGTAATCTCCATTATAAATGAAGCACTTTGGTTTTAGCTTAAAGAGTCACAGATCCTGTAACTTGTCAGCTGCATTGGCCCAATAATGAATCCATCCATTTCTCTCTTCATTTTTTTTTTAAAGTTACTGTACACTAAGGGTAAAAGATCAACATAACGTCAAAGAAAGATGATTTAACCTTCTGGCATTTCTTTACCACTAAATAGTTCCTGCTACTGCTTACTTGGTTTCAGAATGCATGCAAACGTCTTCTGAGAAAACAGGGCTATCAAACAAAGAAGGCCATATGTTCTAGTTCCCTTAGAAAGCAATAATAATTAATAAGTTTATATCTGCCCTGCCCCAAAGGGGTTTGTCTAAGCCTTATTAGTTTTAGGTTCATCATTTTGCAGAGACAAATTCTGTTTTCAGTTACAAGACTGTAAATCTGGAGACATTCTGCTTTTTTCATAACTTAAACTACTTTCATTCTAGTTTAACACATCTGATTTCAGCAGAGTTCCTTTTCTTTAAAGTCCAGGAAAATATAAATTAGAATTTGAGTCTAAAACAATAACTAAATGGATTAATATGAAACACTATGTGGTGCCAAAGGATTAAATCCTGCTGATCTTTGCAAGTACCAGTGACAACTCAGATATGATGCCTTGGGGCTTGGAATAACCTGGGGGCTAATTAACTGCATATAGGTTTTTTTATTATTATTTTAAATTAAATATATTCAGCACAAACCCCTGCAGACCAATACGAATTTTAAAGTAACTAAATTTCACCCCAAATCTGTTTGAGCTGTATTTTGTACAATGACGTAGGATATTGTGAGATTCTGGCATAAAAGATGCCTAGCTAACATATTATCTGGCAAATATTTTTGTACTTAACACAAAGGGGGAAGGTGACTGATAATTTTAGAAAAAAACTGTTTCTGACAGTGCAATTAGTGTTGCTGTAATCTTGGGATTATAGGTTTAAAGGATATTAAAAGGATGTGGCTTTATTGCCCCTAACAAACATGCACCACATCCCAAAATGCATAATATTTTTTAAATTGGATGCTATCCATGTGGCATGGACCAGGTAAAACATAGCATAAGAAGTCATTCCCAAGATCTCACTGAGGAATTTCTCTGCAGGGTATGTGAGGTAGGAAGGAGGGGAGGGAGGGGGGACAGACACTTTGCTTTGCTCTCCAAAAAGGCCTGAGCTGACCAACAACTGCTGCCTGTATTGCTGTCCAATAAATACAACAGTCACCCAAAAAAGTCTGTGGCATGGTGATAAGAATGATGAAACCAAATATACTAACACCTCTCTTAATCCTAGCACAATAATGCAGTAAAATAAACCAATTTCAATTTTTTTTAATCAAATAATATTCTCCAAACAAACTGCACATAAATCAAAGATTGTATTAACATCTCTCTTCAATGAGAAATGGTCAAGAGACCATATCTCTTGAAGTGCTACAATCCTATCCCTATGGCTTGACTATGTACTTCCTTTGTGACTTGTCTAATGTGCTGTTTTTGTTCCATGGAAGTGAGAGCTCCCTTTGTTTTTTGCAAAATAATGCAAAACACCCATTTCCCCGCTCAGATGCAACACTTTATATGTCATCCAATTTCAATAGAGTTATGCCTCATTTATACGCGTGTGAGAAGACTAACAAGCCTTCATTTCCCCTTTATATACCCAGCTTCCAATAATGTTTATTTAGGTTATGTTTATTTGGGAGTTCTCTGACAAGATGACAAAAAAGCCTTAACCTGGAATGTTATTTACTGTATGAATGGTAAAATGTTATGTTTGTACAAAACTAAGCACAATGGCTCCTGGCTTTTAAGTAGTACTGAAAAAATAACAACAATAAAATGCCAGTTGTTCACCCAAAGAGAGGGCCAGATCACAGTGTAGAGAAAAAAAATACATTCTACTTGTGTCATAGAGAATACCATGAGTTTCAGTTTGCCAAATAACTCATAGATTATCTCATAGTGGAGGAGGCTTGCTCTAGAGGTAACCTCCTATGCAAGAAGTTGCATCAATAACTTATTTTTTTTTAAAAGCCCAGGTTCAAGTATGGAACAAAGTGGAGGAAAGCCATGGATCGCTGGGGAACAGAAAAGGCATATTCATATGTTATCTGACAACCTGAATCAGGGTGACATTATCCACAAAGTAACATGCATGTCACAACAAAAGAAACTAAACTCTCCAAGTAGATGCACAAGATTCACCCTTCTGAGCCTTATCAGCACTCTGACCTTGCAGTCCTCAAAGCCAGACTAAGACTTATACCACACACAAGTATAATG